>NC_049215.1:21003105-21603105 GCF_013347855.1 Anguilla anguilla | reverse complement strand
GGGCTCTGATTGGGCTTGGGCTGAAAAGATTGCAGGCTCATGCCTGGTCGGGCTGAAATTTTTGGGCCTTCTTCATGCTCTAAATAGTACTGTGTCTTCCAGACTGGAGTCCTCCACCAAACTCATTCACTTCTGCCCTTTGTAGTTGAAGTACTACTCTCACTGAAATACCTTTTAAAATGGTGATAAGAACCCTCCTGTGCAGGATAAAAGGGATATCCCCCCTGCGTAATAAAAACAGTATCAGGTCAGGACATAACAAATCTTGGTTTTACATCAGCTAGGGAGTGTTCATTTACCTGGCTGTGCTTGGTACAGCTTGTCCTAGGGAGTTCATTCTCAAACATGAATGTGATTTAAAGACTCCCAGAGTGACTGAGAGAGACAAATTTTTTTGGAAATGCCAGGTCCTTGTGCCTCAGAACATTATATTCATTGACAGTGTGTGTTTCATTTATCTAGCCGAAGAACATTCTGCGGCACTGAATTCTGTGATGTAGGTTTAGGTATTAACTAGAACAAGTTAACATTTTACAAATATATTTATGTATTAACGCTCAGAATAAGACTACTGCTGCAAAATGTCTATAAATGTAAATGTAAATGTAAATGTAGGGCTTTGTTGTAGAGCAACCTGCACCCTTAGACCTCTCCTAAGCACTTGGGTATTTTCAAAGTGATTTATTACCTGCTGATGTGCATGTGAGCATAGGCGTTGCAGCCATGAGACCCAACGCAAAGCAGCAAACTGTAATGGAACGTGCAGTTCGCTCTCTCCTAAGTCTTTTAACACTACATGGTAGCGCATTAACCCGGCTGGTGTCTTTGTTTACTCTCGCTTATTTCACTGTGAGGAGAAATGGGACTCCACATTATAACAAGAGAGAAATAAGATGCACCTATTGTCAAAATGATTGATCGATCGATACCACGCCCCTTGCCCCGCCCCCTTAATATGGTCCCCCCTCTGATATGGTCCGATTTTCTATGATGTACAAACTGTCAATATTGGAATGATCGGTTTTACCTTTTGAACTCTGCTATGGTTTGGTTGGTGAGGGGGGAAGGGTATGGGGAAAGGGATGGGGTTGTTGTTGTTGCAGCAGCAGGGGGGGGGGGGGGGGGGGGGGACAGGTGTGGGTGGCCTGTGGAGCGCGGGCCCTGTGGTAAATGGTAAATTTCACACAAGGATAATGTTTTATGTCTTTTCTTTTTTCTGAATACAGGCACAGCCCTTGTTTTCAACAGCCATGTAAGAAAGAAAACATTTCTTACAAACAACTCGATTAGCGTCTATTTCATAATATTACTCGCATTTTGAAAACAAGCCCAGGCATGTTTTCTTTTGGCGTTAGTTTAAAGAAAACAAGCCCAGGCATGTATGCATAGTCTTAACAAGCTGAATCAGGGTGTGTTAAAGTGGCATAAGAGAGGTTTTTAAGAAAGCTAAAGTAGAAAAAAGCACATGCGTTAGTTACTTAGCTGATTTCCTGCGACAAAACAGAAGCGGAGGATCTCTAGGTAGATGTTCACAGCTGAGTAGCGAGGATCAAAATGGCCACAGCGAGCCGGTAAGCATGGACAGAGTTAGGCAGGAGCCACTGTAGCTTTAGAGCAATGCCCCCACACAAAGTTTTGAAGATCCCCATCAATCAATAGGCTGCGACGTTTTGTACGGCGGGAGATGCATGCAGAAGGCACAGGCGTGCCCGTGACACATAGTGGGGATTTGGCGGAACAGGTGGGTTCCCTGTGAAGCGCTGGGGAGGGGGGTGAGTACACAGACACGTGCGGACACAACCGGTGGGGTGCCCTGTGAAGCGCTGGGGAGGGGGGTGAGTACACAGACACGTGCGGACACATAGGCCTGCCCCGCTCTGATTTAGTATTTTGGGGGGTGCAAACAGGATCACGCCCTCTTTTCAGAATGTGTATAAAGTCTATTGGTTTGGAAGCCATAGCAGAGGTGTTGAAGATCTCACAGCAACGGCCTTTGCACAACACGGTTGTCAGAATCGGACATCAGCTCTGTGTAGCCTACGAACATGTCTACCGCTGAAATTTCAACACCTACCTCTGGAGAAGAAGTGATGCCCGAGCCGCAGACGGTGTTGCGGTGCCCAAAGAAGCCTTTTGCAGCGTTGGCAAGAGTCCATGCCGGGGTTCTACACAGCGAATGGGGGGCGATGCCGGAGGGTGTCCGCTGCGGTTATCATATTGACGTGGATGGAGATGCTCCAAAAATTTGTTTTTTCAACCTGCATGTTGATGAGGCGTACAGCCCTATTAACACTCGCGGAGCCGTGTGCGAGGCTTGTGACTGGGGCGATTTTAGAAGATGCTATGTGAATGTAGCAACCGGTTTAAAAGACAAAAGTACATTTTTAAGCCGGACCAGCGATGCTACGCGTCAACGATGGATCACCGTGGAGGCGATGCCGCAAATGTGGATGGGGAAAAGAGGCCTGATCATTTGGGGAGGCCTTTTTCAAAACGGAGGTGCTTTAACAGACTCGGTTGGTAACAGCGCATTCTTTTTGTTCGAAGAACTGTATCTATTGAACAACGCGCTTGCTCAAGCCGATAAAATTTTTGAAGACCACCGGCTTTTGAGCTCATTTGACTCTGTGAAAATTAACCTGTGTCGGAGGTTTGAGGAAATGAAGATTTAACAATCGTAAAAACTGTTTTGAAATGTCTACGCACATTTAGGCCATGTATATTATGAAGTTGTAGACTGTATAGAATGTCATGACTGTGTCTTTTATTGTTTTTTGGTGATTAATATGTGCTTTTAAAAATAAAACCTTTTCTTTTTAAAATCATTTTGTTGTCTGTACATTTTCAAAATAAATGTGCCTTTTGCAAATGATTATTTTTCAATAAATGTTATGTTTTAAAAAAAAAACTTACAACAGCGTCATCTTATATAGTTACTTAAAATATTTAACCATATATGGGCAAGCACACACAGACCCCGCCCCGGCCACACCTTTAGGTGGGGCGATGGTCCTTAAAAGTCACAAAATTTCAAGGTTTTCACAGTCGACACCAGAACTTCAACCAAGGTTAAGACAATGTATAAGCCTTTACGTACGGCCGCGCTTTTCCAACACCCCAAGCCCGCAGAATCTTGGGGATATGACGACAACGACCAGCAACCTGTTGCAGAGCCATCAGCTGCAGCTCCGGCCGCCTCAGCAGCAGTAGCGGCAGCAGCGGCATCCGCTGCTGAAGATCTCAACAAAAACTTGTTGCAGGACCTGGGGGGTAAATCTGTAAAAATGGATATTACCTATTCACCAGCAAAGCAGTCAGATCCGGACATGGACATGGAGGCATACGACACACCATGCTGCAGCAGGCACACCAAACCAACCGACCACCCGATGCAAACGGCTGAAGTGGACGGGCGCATAACCACCACAGCGATAAACATCATAAAGTCTTTGACCGCCTGCATTCTGGACCATGTTATTGAGGACGATTTGAGAAATGACTGTACAGGCTGTGCTGTGAACCACCCCAGCCAGAGGCGCCACACCTGCTTGTACGATCCTGACCCCTACTACTTCACGGACAACTTTGACAAACTGACGGAAAAACTGAAGCAGCCCTGGTTGGCGGTCCTAATAGCCAAAGCTCTCAGCGTGCTGGGCCTTAAACCAGCACCAGCCCGAATTCAGGGAGCCGTCGATGTCCTGGTTTCGGAACTCAAGGAGGAACCATACATCAGAGAGAAGCTGAGGGGGATAAACCAGACATACCTGGGGCCCGAGAGTGATAAAATCATCAACGATGTCAGGAGAGAATTCTGGGACATTGAGAACGCTCTCCAGCCTGAACTGTGGTCTGCTGACACCCTACCGCTTGATTCTTGTTTAGAAACAGCTCTTTGAAGGGTGTCAAATTCTTGAGCGCATGTCCAATGTATACATGCGGCATTTTATATTCATGGGGAGTTTCTGTACAACACTTTGAAAATAAAAGCCTTGTTTTTCAATATCTTGTATCATTATTGCATTAGTTGTAAGGATGGCTGATGAGAAGTGTATGAAGTCTGTTTATTATTCGCCAGAAAATCCTGGTTCTTATGGGGGTAAAGAACGTCTGCAAAGGGGCTTGCTTGAAACAGCCGGGCATAGGGCGTCTGACAAGAAAGTTAAAGAATGGTTGCAGGGTGAGGATGCATATACTTTACATAAACCCGCCAGAGTACATTTCAAGAGGAATCGGGTTTTTGTGATGAATATTGATTCCCAGTGGCAGGCTGATTTAGTTGACATGTCTAGTTTATCTGTACATAACAATGATGTAAAATTTATGTTGACATGTATAGATATCTTTTCTAAATTTGCTTGGGTTTGTCCTCTTGAGAACAAGAGTGGGGCGAAAGTGGCTCAGGCCTTTGAAGACATTCTCTCACAAGGACGTGTACCTAAAAAACTACAAACTGACAAGGGTAAAGAATTTTTCAACAAGGGGTTCCAAAAGCTGATGAAGAAATACAGCATAACACATTTTGCCACAAATAATGATGTGAAAGCTTCTGTGGTGGAAAGGTTTAATAGAACCTTGAAAACGAGGATGTGGCGTTACTTCACAGCGCACAACACTAGACGGTACATAGACGCTGTAAAAGATTTGGTCTGGTCATACAATAACAGCTACCACAGTACAATTAAAATGAAGCCTGTTGAAGTAAATGAAACTAATAATTTTAAAGTGTTCAAAAATATGTATAGTCTGCTTCTAAAAAGACCTAAACAGCTAAAGTTTAATTTTGAGGAGGGTGACTCTGTCAGAGTTTCCAAAGTGCGTGGAAAGTTTGCAAAAGGCTATGAACAGACATATACAGATGAATATTTCACTGTGGCTGAAAGGGTCCACAGAACCCCGCCAGTATATAGGTTGAAGGATTATGACGGCGAAAACATCGAAGGCACGTTTTATGAGAAGGAATTACAGAAGGTTATTGTGGGCAAAGACAAAACGTTTAAGGTTGAAAAGATAGTAGCGGAGAAGAAACAGAAGGGTAAAAAGCTGGTTTTAGTCAAATGGGTCGGCTGGCCTGAAAAGTTCAACAGTTGGATACCGGCAAGCCATGTGTCTGACATCTAGGACATATAGGCAATAAGTTATTTGAAAAGCTTACATGACCCTACAAACGCATTAGGCAACCATGGAGGATACAGGTTTCTACGTTACTCTCCCGAGTAATGCGTCTTTGAGCATTTACCCTGAGAACAAAATTTCAAGCTATACAACCAAGTTTGCCAGACCCATTGAACTGCGTGGGGAGTGGGAGGTTGGCTTAGCCGAAATCCAGTACCCACACACTTGGAGTACAATAACACGTGATGACTGTGCTTTTTATACGTACGATCATATCAAAAAAACTAGAATAGCTCATTCAATTAGTTGCGGGTATTACAAGAATATCCCCATTCTACTGGCTGAAATGAACCACAATTCTGAACCCATGCTGGAAGGAGTTGAAATTGCATATGGTCCTATAAAAAACAAAATTTACATCGTATGCGAGCCACACATCTCATTGTCGGCTGAAGGAAAAATAGCTAGGATGCTCGGTCTTGAACCAGGCGTCAACTTGACATCCTCTAAACCGGTGGCGCCACACCCTGTCGACCTCAGCGCCGGGTTCTACACACTGTACGTCTACACGGACGTTATCGACTACCAACGTGTTGGTGACAGTTTTGTACCCCTGCTACGAAATGTACATATATCTGGAACAAACAGCGACATCATCACAATCTCGTATGAGAAGCCACACTACGTACCTGTGAGCAAGAAGCACATTGACAACATTACAATTGAACTGAAAACGGACCAGAACCAGAACGTAAATTTCCGTTACGGGAAAGTCATAGCAAAGCTGCACTTCAGGCCGGTGAAGCACCATTATCACGAGTAAAAGATGGCTAGGTCTGGCCTACCCATAGATCCATACAGATACGTTGATTATTATACGGCGCAAGCGGGTAATGGTTTGCCGGGGTTTAGTGGTGGGAGTGTTATGTATGGTGGGGGTCTTGGTGGTATTTTTCGAGGATTGTTCCGAATGGCTTTGCCGCTACTAAAGAAAGGACTCAATATAGCCAAACCCCATTTGGCCTCTGCAGCTAAGAACATAGCCAAGGATGTGATCACTAATGTTGTGACAAGTCGTTTGAACACGGGCGACCAGGAAGGATCAGGGCTCATGGTGATGACGCGACGTAGACAGAAAAGACCTCCAGGGGGGCGTGTCTCAAACATGTCAAAGTCTAAAAAACGGAAGGTGTCAAGCATTCGGCACACAGTTGGTAAAAGCAAGAGGAGGGTGAAAAAGCACACAAAGAAGAAGAAGGTTACAAGGAAAAGTAGATACATTTTTTAAAAATGGCCTACATACACAACATGTCGGGGGAATGCATGAAGTCGGAACTGGATCTTTTTGCAGTGCCGTATACACAAACAAGCATTGAGAAGAACATCTATGTAGAGGTGCCCCCACTGTCAGCCATTTCAGACACAGGACCTCTAGAGTTCTTTATTGCTGGTAATGGTGAAGATTACATTGACTTGAACAATACACTTTTATACCTTCGCTGTAAGATCACCCGCGCAGATGGTACTAACATTGCGGCAGCTGACAATGTCGGACTGATTAATTACCCCCTAGCGACCATTTTTTCCCAAGTGGATGTTTCACTGGGGGACCGACTGGTGAGTCAGTCTAGCAATACTTACCCCTACCGGGCTGTTATGGAATGTCTACTGAATTATGGGCATGAGACACTGTCTAACCAGTTCACAGCCGGGCTCTTTTATAAAGATACCAGCGGACATATGGAGGATACAAGCACAGAAGGTGACAACACGGGCCTGAAAAACAGAGCCCTATATACCGCAGAGAGCAAAACTTTTGAAATGCTCGGACACATACACGCGGACATGTTTTTTCAGGAGAGGATGTTGATAAATGGTGTCGATATTAAAATTAAAATGGTTCGGGGTAAGGACGAGTTCTGTCTAATGACTGCAGATGACCGTCAATACAAGCTTAAAATGGTGTCGGCCGCACTATTTGTAAAAAAGGTCAGCGTCTCCCCAGCTGTGAAGCTCGGACATGCGCAGGCGCTATTGACCACTAATATAAAATATCCTATTGATCGGGTCAGCATGAAGACTTTCTCATTAGCCTCAGGTAGTCGAGTTTGTAATCAGGAGAATTTATTTTTGGGGCAGCTACCAAAAACGGTAATTATAGGGTTGGTTGATAACGACGCCTTTACAGGGGTTTACAACAAGAACCCGTTTAATTTCCAACACTATAACGCAGAGTTTGTGGCAATGTATGTTGATGGGCAGCAGTTTCCGGCCAAGCCATTTCAACCTGATTATCAAAACAGTAGCGCTATTCGAGAGTTTTATAGCCTGGTCCTCGCTACCGGTAGACATTTGAAGGACCAGCCCTTGTTAATAAATCGTCAAGAATATACAAGCGGTTACACGCTTTATGCTTTCAATCTGACCCCTGATGAAGGTTGCAGTCAGCATCTATCCCTGATCAAGACGGGAAACATGCGACTGGAAATGAGATTCAGAAACGCGCTACCCAGAACCGTAAATATGGTAGTTTATGCGTGTTTCGACAATATCATTGAAGTGAACCAGAGGAGGAACGTGCTGTATGACTATTATTAATCATGAACACCAGAGAATTAGCAGCCGTTTTGAGTAACAACCCACATACGGGAAAAGACTTTAAAGGGGTGTTGGCCTGCGACGAGCTACCGGATAATAACCTGCATAATTTCCCCGCTTTGTACATTGTGAATACGCACCCCCGAAATAAGCCTGGAGAACACTGGCTAGCTCTGTATATGTGTGCGGATAAAACGGGTGAATTCTTTGACTCCTACGGTAACCCTCCGGACTATGAATATTTCCCAGACAGTATCAGTAAATTTCTGCACAAGAACTGCGAGCGGATTGTTTACAACACGGTGCAAGTGCAAGACCCGCTCAGCGCGACGTGTGGCCAGCATTGTGTGTTTTACTTACACCACAGGGCCAAAGGAACCCCTTTTAGCAGAATCATGTCATTATACTCTGATCATTTAAAAATGAATGACGCAATGGTTTCAAAATATGTTGATAAAATATATCTGGATAAATGTATGAAAAATATGTTATCGTGTATACAGACTGTAAACTCTTTTAAAACCTTTAAAAAATGTCATGCTTGTAAAGAGTAAGTAAAGAGACACAGGTTTGAAAGTAAAACGTAACGTAATTTTATTAAATCAAATAAACATGAATCAAAATTACATTTTTTGTCACAGCGTATCATTTATACTAGACATGTTAAAAATCTAACCATGTTGAACGGTCTAAAACTGGGGTTGAAAAAGCAGGCTCTGGGATTTCATAGTCCTCTCGAGTTTTCAACGGGGTTCGGCTTGCTATTGGTAATTTTTTGTGCGAGCTTATCGTGCTGCGTACACCGTGATTAGGAATGACAGAAAGAGGCATATTAATTGTGGCTAAAGCCTCAATAAATGTTTGCCACCCCAGGGGTCGTCTATGATCGGCAACCTTGTGAGGCGCTGTAGCGTTCTTTATTAGATCCAACATATGCGAGCCGGTTACCGCTTTACCCTTGAAGACAAACTCCCCTTTGTCGTTCCATGTTGCAACATTTCCGGATTTAGCCATTTTTTCTAAGACGTAGGTGGCATTTTTTTTGCTTCTAGATGGCACGCTTTGTATAACGTCCTGAACCAGCTGGGCATCTTCAGTATCGGTAACACCGCTAGAGGGTGTTGGGCCATCTTTGACTTCTGATTCTGAACCCCCAGCAGGGGGAAATGATAATGTTAATTGAGTTGATTCTTTTTCACCTTGCTTGACAAGAGCTATGAATCTTTGTAAAACAGCGGTGTACAGCTTTGCCTTCTCATGAGGTCCTACATCAGTCCTTGCTAAGATGCCGCGTATGGTTTGATCCAATTCATTTTCAACAGTTTGACGGATTGGCTCTGGTGTATAAGTGAGATTCTTTAATTTATCCAGTTGTTTTTGGGGTACTAGATACATCTTTTGAGCATTCTCCATGGCTTAACCACTGCGTGACGTTATCAAACTTGTTAGAAAGGGTATTGCGACACTCAGCAGAGGTAGAAGGAATCCCCCTTTTTGATTAATTACTTTCTTCTTCTTTTTGACTGAGTTTTTTTTGTTAGCAAGTAGTTTAATCCTCGATCGTTGTTTCCTTAATTTTTTCAGCTGAGTATCCGTTAGGGGTATATTACCACGTAAAACATTGAGAGCTATTTCACAAATTGTGTTTATGAGTTCCGGAGAAGCCGACTGTAAAATGGCATGTCTTTGCTGCGCATTGCCCTCAAATAGAGCTTTTAAAAGCGGCCAGTGCCGTTTAATACGTGCCGACATTACTTTTTCTTTAGTACATAAGCCACGGGCCACTCTGGAGGGTACAAACCACTTCTGAGGCGAAACTCTTCTGGTGTCTGCGCTTTTAAGTCCACCAAAAGATAACCGTAAGGATTTCTGGTCGCATCTTCAAAAGATTCAAGGAAAAACTTGGAATGTCTAGGATACATTTGTCGCGCTAAAATATTCACTTGCATTTTATCTCGAGGATTTTTGAACAGAACAATGTAGTTGGCGTTAAGATTTATCGTGCGACTCTTTTTACCCTGAAAAAAAAGGTTTTGTACTAAATATATAATACTTAAGTTTCTATGGTGTGTATACTTGGTAAAAGCTTTTTCCACCTCTGTGCTCTCGCTGGCTGTTTCCATCAGGTCGTCGATGATGATCAAATTGGTTTTGTGTAAAGGCAGCAACGTTTCATCAGTCAAAGATTCAGGGAGTCCTTCTACAAACTGTACATTTTTTATTTTACAAAGTATATCATCATACAGCGGTTGCCAACAAGTGTAACACCACACAATATTTTGAGGCACAGAGGACAACACATTATGGGCATTTTCCAGCAGTCTTTTGACAAAAACACTTTTACCGCAGTTTGAAGGGCCTGAAATGATGCAGGAAAAGGGGTGTTGTAGGCGGCTGTCAAAACCCTCACCCTCTGACACTGGTTTAGTATCCATATGGCAATGTCTGGAAGTCCGGGAGCAAAACTCGCTTGTTGTAAACCACACGGAATCTTTTAGAGACTGTGCGGTTCCTGAGAATGAAAGCTTTTTTGTCCCTAACAATCTGTTGTGTGGTTGTGGCGACTTCCTTGGCGGGGTCATTTTTGTGAGACACATAGTGATCTACCAAATCAGTGAGGGATGAAAGGTTAACAACCTGCGTGTTAGTATGATGTAGTGTTATACCTTTCACCTTCATGCATGTTTTACCTCCCCGTGTTCTGTAAGCATATGTTTTCGGGCCCCCTGAAACAAATTCCACAATGTGGTCGCCGGTGTCCAGCTCACTCGTCAACTCACCCAAAAAGTCCCCGAGCGGAGGCACCCAGTCACCTGGCCGACTCACAAAGATTACAGAATCTGTGTCATGATACAGAACCCTGTCAGGCAATTTGTCCATGAGGTTGTAAAGCTCAAGGCGTGCGTAAGCGGTGGTGAATGCCGCTATAAGCACATTACTGTATTTGGGTGGTTTTGAGAAACCCTTGGCATAACGCCACTGCACAAGGGCCACATCCTCTGTAATAAATGAAAAATGTGAGATGTCATACTCTTTGGAAAACATGTACAACAGAAACTGCTCCGGGTCATGGATCAAGGCGGTGTTAACTTGGTTTGTTCTCTGACCGAATTTACCCCAAAGGCTGTTCAGAAAAAGTTTAGAAATTTGTCTTTTGGCTTTATTGACACAAATTTTGCTGGGGTCTAAATGTATACCCTCCTTTTCCAAATAACTCTGCATGTATCTGTCTTTGTCCAAATCATTAGACACCCATGAAGGGTACCCAGAGGCTTCCTGTTTACCCTTTAAATGTGTGTTTATGTAGCCGCTAAAGAGCGAATCAGAGCGCTGTGGGAAATGCCAAACTTCAAAAATCTTGGCAACCTGGTACCCCTTCTCAACAGCCTTGGCTAGTTCGATACTACACCAGACTCCGGTGAGAGAACGCTCCTCGTCAGAATGTACACATTTGCCTTGATGTTCAGACACGGCGCAGGACCTGCAGAGGGGAAACATTAATTTTCCAGACACCCTGTAAGGTAGCACGGGTAGGTAAAGATCCCTAGGTGGGTATATTTTGGCTTTGATCAGACCAAAATAGTTTTCAATCGGTTCAAAGTCACGGAAGATGATGGTGGGGTGATCTGTAGGGTAGACTTTAGTCTTGTTCACAAAAGGGTAGAGACTGGTAAAATCATAGTAATGGATCTGCTCATCTTCTTGCACCTTATATTTAAGCCGAAGAGCATTAGTTCTACCGCCAAACAGAGCATCACGTGGTTCCAGACGTTCTGGGTAATCAGAACAAAGCAGGAATGTCTGTACCTCGGGGCTCTCCTTTTTTAGTCTCACCCATTCGTGCTCCCACAAAACAACCACATGCAGATTGTAGGTGCTACGCAGAATATCAATTTTTTCTTGAGATTTTCGATACATGGAGCCAAAATCTTGTTTTGTGAGCGGATTAATGGTGTTTGAATCAAAACACTGAGGACAGCCATGGAACAGACAGCCGTGGAACTCAAAGGCTGTACGTACACCCCCCACCTCTGAATACCCGTCTAAAAAGTACGGCCCAAATTTAACCTCCCCCCGGTTCAAAGCATGCTGTATGAAAACATTGTCACGATGGCTCAGATATTCTAACCACTGAATTGCCGGTGTTGAAAAAGACTTTTGCTTGAGAATGTAATTGTCAGGCGTAGTGATAGCCAGTGTGTCTTTGGGCAAAAAACTTGTGCAGAATTGTTTCATGCATACAGAAGCTATTGTAACACCCTGAAAAGGGTCAAGACCGGTGCAGCTGAGTACCTCGCGTCTAAATCTCAGACACCCCTCCCGCAAAATGACCACGTCATTAATACAATACTCAGACATCTCCTTGCGAAAGTCAAACACCCTTCCAGATACGGTTGCGTACCATTGCATGAACTCAGACCTCTCCTTTTCTGACATGGTGTTGGAACCATAGTATAAAGGGGGTGGGTACGGGCCTGTATAATTTTGATTAGCGACGGTGTTCCAAAAGTGTGGAAAGTAGCCCTTTTTGGCATTTTCAAAGCCTAAAGCCGATGGCATGGCGCTCAGCTTCATTGTGAGGAAGCTGAGAGAATCTATGTACCGCTGTTCAAATGCGTCATCGGTGATACAAAGCAGTTTGCTGCCTTGAGCTATAATGGATGGTGTGACGCCTTGTTTAATTAAGTGTTGCATGATTAGGTAGCCATCATAACCCTTCGAATTGTGTGCAATAAATGTGTACCCTTTGTATTTCGGGGTACGGAACCGACGGGTAAAGGCCTCCACACAACCGTCACCTGCTGCTGTCCAACGCACCCCGTTAAAATCGATACAGCATATAAAATTAGCGACGTGTACACCGTCATCCTGTCGGCACTCAAAATCGTAAAAAACATAGCGCTCGCTCGGCTGTTCAGGTTTGACTTGCTGAATGTAACAAGCATGTCTACTATCAGCAACCAGCTCATCATTACAGTTGACGCAACGCCGCACACTACAACGATGTGGCACAGGTTTTTTAGAACTGATGATGTACATCCTGCCACACTGTTCGCAATACTTGTGTGTGTCGCATGGGGCGCTCATTTTACACGTAGCATTATTCATTTTGGTGACTTTATGCGCTGTGTAACAAAAGGCGGACCGACATATACGTCTACAGTCTTTACACTTTACCGATTTTAAAGGGTGCGAAGAACATTCAGCACTAAAACAAACATTACAGTAGTATTTGCAGTGGTGGTTAGCTTTTGCTGTGAAAGGTGTGTAACAGTAAGCACACACGTACGCACTGCCTAAGAAACCTTTCAACGACTTTATACCAAAGTAATGTTCGTTTTCTAGGTACAAAAACACTGTTTTTGGATGCGGCTCTGGGTTTGTTTGAAATTTGCAAAAGACATTCTGAGCATTACGGTACCACACAACAATTTTGACCTTTAACAGTTGTTCAAACTTTTGTATGTCTGAAAAAGACACCATATCCTGCACGCCCAGGCCTACAGACGTCTGCAAATGTACGGCGTCTTGCTCCACCCGCTCTAACGTAAATTCCGGGTTTAACATCTGAGACAAGCAAATGGCAAAGCAGAGGTTATTCTCAACGTTGTGGCTTACAAATAGATGCCGTAGTTTTTTTCTTAAAATCTCATTTCTGAGACATGTGGCTATTTTTCTACGGACACCACCATTTGGGTTTTGAACTATCTGAACCACCAGTTCCAATGTATCATCAGAAAGGATTTCAAAATTGCTCTGAACCAGATCCCCAACCATACCCAAAAATGTGTCCAGATCGACACTAGCGCCATTAGCAATTATGGACACCCCCTCAGACAGGGTGTCACCACGCAACTCCAGCTGAAGCACGTCATTGGGTCTAGCCAGCTGCATAGCTCTATACAATACATGGTCAAGTAAGTTTAGCAACACATTATAGAAGTCCTCATAGCTGTCCACGTCGTGCAAGGATGCAAAGTTAAACCGTTGCCTAATTTCGACACAATTAAAGGAGGGCCTTTGCACCACTACCATGTCAGGACCACAAGTCACCACACCATCATCATCATCATTACTATTAGCCGCGGCAGCATGCACATCACCAGAACCTTGTGGGTTATCAGAGGTAGGCGTTAGTGGTGATTCATTAAGATTCCCCCCTTCCTGGTTTAGTCGCTCTAAAGCATCGTTCAGAAAACCAAGAGAGTCTGCTGCAGGGGTTAGTGCACCATCACCGGCGGTAAGGTTTGCCAAAGCCTCGTTCAACCGCTCAAAGTAATCACCAGCCATTTCATGCATGTCATTAGTGTCATGGTTAATATTGTTAACAAGCTGTAGCAGATTTGGGTTTATAAAAACATTTGGAATGTTTTCAGCAGCTTGTGGGCTGTTGTTTTGAGTTATAGCTTGAATTGCATGTAAAATTTGTGTGTTAATGTTCTCTGTGCTGTGTGCCCTGCCTGACTGCTCTGGTTGTTGCCTCTGTGCCATTGCTAATACTTCTCAAAGATTGTCTGAAACACCTTAAGCCGCTGTTCTGCCAAACGATACTCAGACTCCTTCAGCACTGCGAGACGCTGTTCAAACAGATGAGACTCAGACTCCTTCAACACCGCGAGACGTTGTTCAGCCAAATGTAACTCACGATTGAAGATTTTCAGAGCTTCCAAATGGACTGAGACCTTAAAGGGCTGTCTTTCGGCGTCCTCTGGCTTCTGGAGAATTGTTTGGGCAGCTGGTTGCTCCTGGAGGTGTGATTCTCGGGCCTGTTGTTTTCTTTCCTCAGCACTGCCGTCCTCTCTGTGGCCAGGGGATTCCTCAAATGTTTGCTCCTGGAGGTGTGCTTCTCTGGTCTGTTGATTGGTTTCCTCAGCTGTTACTGCAGAAAAGCACCAATATTTAGCTGCTTTAGTTTCAAACCATACTTTTCATCAAAAAACTTTCAAGTACCACAAGTTCTTAATAGACTTACCGCACTCTTCAATCTGTATAGGCTTTTGTGCTGTGATCTGTTTCACCACCGTTTCTCCCAAGGCCCTCTCTGCCACGTGGTTCTCAGTACCTGATTCTGTGGAAATAGTTTCATTTTTTTTTGTCTAAATTGTATACAAAACAACATTATGGTGACAAAGATATTTGAAATAATTCTCACCGCTAAAAAGTCTCCTTTTTTTTGTTGAGCTTTAGACGGGATTTTTTCCCCTCTTCAAAAGTTGTTTCTGGTTCTTCTCGCCCTGTATAAGGAAGAATATCTGTAAATAACTGTAAATCCTTCAACCAACATACTAAACAAAGGAAAGGTTTAAGGTTTAAAGAAAGGATTCTTACAAATAAGTGTAGGTGTCGATAAGCTTGCGCTCTCCTCGGCAGGGTTGATCCGCACTTGCTCCGGTGTTTGTGGATTTGTTGGTAGGCTTGGCACCAGCTCTTCATCCGTTGTCAAGATCTCTAGAACTGGTAAAAAGTCATCCTGTTTTATAAGCAAACTCAAAAGGCGGGCCAATGAACAGTGTTGTTGTTAATGCATATGCAAATTGCTGACCCACCTTCGTTCATGACTTGAGTGCTGGGCGTATCTGTTTAAAAAACAAACAAAAAAACAAAAAAACTTTAGCTTTACCAGGCTTTTGCGTTAAGTGTATTTATTCTAGAGAATTAGAAAAAGAAACTCAAATAAATGTGGGTACTTACAGGATACATCGTAAAAGTCGACTCCAGACATTCTTGATTGTGGTTTGATAACTTCTCACCAAAGTAAAGAAGCTGTGTCCTGGCCCTAATTTATGGATGGTTTGTAACCCCCAAACCCCCACCCTTGACACTTTTAGGGCGGTGTCTCAATGAAAAATAAAATATTTAGTTATAAACAGTAGTTTGAAATACACTGCTTTACAAAATCCTGTATAATTATTCAATAAGATTTTGACCTCGTTCAAATATTTTGCAGCCTATAGATACCAAACACATCTATATAGCCCCTAACGTACACAATTTTAAACCTTTTTTTTTTTTAAAAGACTTAAAAATGAAGTAGCTAGCATCCCCATGTTTTATTTCTGACATGGGGGTGTATAAAAAACCCCTATTATCTCTATTATCTTTATTCATTTATAAAACCATCAGCGCACTCGCCCTGTTGGAAAAGCAGGGATGCCTTTGCCATGTGCATGGATTCACAGAAGCTAGAGCACACCATAAACATCCATTTGTACCAACACGTGATGTCAATGTAAGCTTTAGCTAAAAATATTTTTAATACAACATTTTATGAAGATCAGTGTAATTATTCAATATGTTTTATACCCGCTTATATGGTATCTAACGTGTGCAATCTCCACTTAAACCCCTTTTTAAAGGCTTAAAATGCGAGTAATATTATGAAATAGACGCTAATCGAGTTGTTTGTAAGAAATGTTTTCTTTCTTACATGGCTGTTGAAAACAAGGGCTGTGCCTGTATTCAGAAAAAAGAAAAGGCATAAACCATTATCCTTGTGTGAAATTTACCGTTTACCACAGGGCCCGCGCTCCACAGGCCACCCACACTATGAAACTAAGTGTCGGCGTACTCACCCCCTCCCCAGCGCTTCACAGGGCACCCCACCGTTTGTGTCCGCACGTGTCTGTGTACTCACCCCCCTCCCCAGCGCTTCACAGGGAACCCACCTGTTCCGCCAAATCCCCACTATGTGTCACGGGCACGCCTGTGCCTTCTGCATGCATCTCCCGCCGTACAAAACGTCGCAGCCTATTGATTGATGGGGATCTTCAAAACTTTGTGTGGGGGCATTGCTCTAAAGCTACAGTGGCTCCTGCCTAACTCTGTCCATGCTTACCGGCTCGCTGTGGCCATTTTGATCCTCGCTACTCAGCTGTGAACATCTACCTAGAGATCCTCCGCTTCTGTTTTGTCGCAGGAAATCAGCTAAGTAACTAACGCATGTGCTTTTTTCTACTTTAGCTTTCTTAAAAACCTCTCTTATGCCACTTTAACACACCCTGATTCAGCTTGTTAAGACTATGCATACATGCCTGGGCTTGTTTTCTTTAAACTAACGCCAAAAGAAAACATGCCTGGGCTTGTTTTCAAAATGCGAGTAATATTATGAAATAGACGCTAATCGAGTTGTTTGTAAGAAATGTTTTCTTTCTTACATGGCTGTTGAAAACAAGGGCTGTGCCTGTATTCAGAAAAAAGAAAAGACATAAAACATTATCCTTGTGTGAAATTTACCATTTACCACAGGGCCCGCGCTCCACAGGCCACCCACACCTGTCCCCCCCCCCCCCCCCCCCCCCCCCCTGCTGCTGCAACAACAACAACCCCATCCCTTTCCCCATACCCTTCCCCCCTCACCAACCAAACCATAGCAGAGTTCAAAAGGTAAAACCGATCATTCCAATATTGACAGTTTGTACATCATAGAAAATCGGACCATATCAGAGGGGGGACCATATTAAGGGGGCGGGGCAAGGGGCGTGGTATCGATCGATCAATCATTTTGACAATAGGTGCATCTTATTTCTCTCTATAACAGGTTTGAAGAAATCAAAGAGAAAAAATATATTAAATCTGTTAAACATGACAGAAATAGCAGCTTAGTTACATAAATCTACAATTCAATACGGTCATGGAGCTGTTAGAGTAACCCCTGTTCCTGTTACAGCAGTTTGCTCAAATCCAGAACACGTTGGGCGAAAAAAATGCATTTGTAAATTATGGAGAATTTTTCAGTTTCTCCACCCCTAAAAGGTTGCAAATCATTCACAAAATAAAACATAATTAATGTGGGACAGCACTACATAAACAGTTATTACCCACTTTAGAATAGTCTTTTAATCTCTGTTAATGCCTAATGTTATCTTTATGGATCTGTTTTTTCAGTCTTGTTACTGATGGTGGTTGTAAAGTTGAGTGCTTACTCATCAATATTGCCACTGGACTGAGAAATAAGGGTAGGAGACAGAAGCATATTTGAACCTCCGGCTTATGATGTGTGATATGAAAGTGAAAGATAAATAACTCAAATACCTTCGATCTTCAAAGGAGCTTTTAAGCAGTATTTTGCAGTCATTTGTTTAGGAAAAGGCTGCGTTTACTGAGTTTGCTATGAGTTCTTCCCTGGCTCGTCCTATCTAAGGTAGGAGCCTAACATCCACAGAACGCTGCCTTTACCAAGGACAATTCCAGGTAAATCCAGCTGCCATTTTATTTGAGGTATAAATGTTTCTGTAAATGTCTATTAAAATATCTGTTCATTAAAAGCTAACCTCAGAGTAAAATTATATTAATACAATGTGGTTTTGAAGTGCTCTTAAATCCAGAATTATATGCATGCAAACAGATAGTCCATGAATAATTCTTCTTTTTTTTTCATCACTAAGCTGGTGACTAACATGTTCATCAGTCAATATCATTAATATTCCATGAGCTGAAGTGAGCGCTTAAGCCCAGTAAAGCACTATTTTAATTATACTCTCAGCACATAGGTACCTGTCCTTCTGTAGGTAAGACATTTGTACTGAGCTAATCTCATGAATATGCACGGCTCCGGTCAGACAAGACACTCTGTTTCCCTCAGAAATAAGGAAAGCGGAGCCTGTAAATGTATTTTTCATGAAGAGCAGAATATGGGGAATCACGTAGAACTGGTCCTCAATTTGGGCTGAGAGAAAGAGTGAGAGAGAGAGAGAGAAAGAGAGAGAGAGAGAGAGAGAGAGAGAGAGAGAGAGAGAGAGAAAGTATAGTGTCCTGCTTGCTGCTTTTACAGCCTGTACAGGGAATTTGCGCTTGGTCTTTACGAGGTCTCATTAAATATTTTTTTATGTAAGGCTGTTATTCACACTCAGAGACCCTAATGGTGTGTCCGATTTGAGAGCCATGGTGGAAACTTGTGTTGTGCATTGGATCTTCAGGCTGAAACAAAGGGATGTTTAGTTTACAGCAGGGGCGCCTAATCCTTGTCCTCTATATTACTGAAGGATATGATTCACTAGCAATTTTTTATACTGGCAACCATTGCTACCAATCATCACTGCATTATTTTCTGCTGAGAAGCTTCAAGTTGTCATAATTTGAATCAACAGTTACACTAGTAGCTATTTTTTATGAATTCCTCCAATCAGATCACTAATGCTAACATTATTTATGATTCACCTGTATCAACTACTGTGATTGGTCAAAATGTGCAAACTTCATTAATGTTGGCAATCTATAATTCTTTTTCAGTCGACCATTGCCATACTGTAACAATTATTCTATTTGCAGCTCCCTAGTGCCGTATCCTGACTATGCCAATCATGTCAATATTGGGAGGGCTTTAGTGAGTACAATATCATGAAAAAGAAACATTCTGTCATGCAAAAGCTCCCCTGGTCGACAGGTCAATTGCAATGGCAGCACAAGGTGAACAGAAACAGCAGCTGGTTGCACATGCTGAACCCTGTGAATTTATCTTGTGGAAATAGTACATGCTTTCACAATGTGATTATGCATTTGAAACTGAGGAGTAAAGATTATAAATAAATCCAGCACAGGTCTAGTTTTGAGAAAAAAAAAAAAAAAAACGGTTGTCAGATGGCATCTAACAGATGTCAAGAGCACAATAGCAAATGTATTGAATTTCATGCTATGTCCCTCTCCACAGCCATGGTTTTAAGCCATCCAATAATTAAAACAAAAGGCAGGCCTGTCTAATGAGCTTTGCTCAGTGGAGTATCTCTAAAATGCTTGCTCAATATTTTATTTGCTACATTTTTATATGTACTCTCGTTATAGTCAAATGAAGTCTGATTCGGACATGACATTCTGTAGAAAGGCAGACTACAAGCTACTGAAACAAAAGCATCCCTAGTACATGCCAGTCAGACTGCGGTCAATGCAATTATTGTGTTTTATCTCTCCTAAAACATTTTGATCCTTATCTCTAGTGCATTTCTTCTGTTGAATTATTCTGTTGACCTAAAAAGCAGATATGTATGACCACTTGGTATTTCTGCCTGCAATTAGTTTTTGAATTGGGCTCCAGTTTAAATAAAAATTAACAGGACAAAAACAGTAACAAAACAAGATCAAACAAAAAATTAAAACATTTAAATACAAGTTATATAATAAAGATTAACGAGCAAGAGAATAAATAGACATTTATAATTGGAGCTAGTAGTCCACACTAATTTGGAGATATCAGTTGAAATTTAGCCAAAGAACATGTGAGTGAAATTTTAATGATTAAATACTGAAGAGTATTAAAACCATGTGACTGAAAATTGATACACTTTATTTTAAATGGTAACGGGAGGGGAAAGTCCAAGGGATACATTTATGCTGATATATATGCCTTGGGAAAAAATATATTTATTAACCATGCAAGGAAAGTCACTGGCACGGAACTGCATGCATAAAATATGTAAATAAAAAACATTTTTATTTCCCTCTACCCTGCTGGAAATGTTTTGTGTGTGTGTGTGTGTGTGTGTGTGTGTGTGTGTACAGTATAGTTGTATACTGGGGCTGGCAACTGATTAAAAGCTTTACTTGGTAATTAATCAGTATCTTAATCTGGAAACTTGAAACTTGTTATATTATTATTCATTTTTATTGTTGTTATTACTGGTATGCAATACTAGATAGAGGACTACTTTTAAGTCCTCAGTCCTCAACCTCGTTAATTGACCAGCTATATTATGCAGTACAGCGGCTGGTAAGTGCTTTTATTTTCTATTCACTCAGCACTGTTGACCTATTTGAGTTATTTGCATGAAGTGAGTTCAGTTTTTGATATTACTTCAGATTTTGTGAAAACTGACATAAAGACATTTTTTTTCGGGCTCAAGAAGGATATTTTAGATATTTAGAGACAATTCTGATGACCTGCCAGCTTTGCAGTAGCTGGTACTGCATAGGAAGTTCAGGATCTAAAGAAAGAATATACTTCAGCTAATGCAGGTCATTTGAAACTTCCCTAAATATATAAAATATCCTTTGTTGCCCACAAAAACTGTATGAGCCAGTTGAAAACATACACTGAAACTTAAATAATATCTCAAAAACCTCAGAAAGTGAGTTATCCATTTAACAGAGGCACTGAAAATATATCCATATCCAATACCATTGTGAACTGGTCGCTCTCCTGAAATTACCTGCATGTATTAATTAACGATACCAAAAGGTGCCATCTCTATCGCACATTATGTTCATGTAGAAATAAATAAAAACAAAATTAAGTGACTGAATTCGTCAGCTAATTATAACAGTAATGCTTTTTGTGCAGATGGATTTGTATATGGGAGAACGGAGCCTGGAATGGTGAAACCATTCAAAAAAACAGATCTGTCACATCTGAGGAAAGAATCAGATTTGGATCACTTACCTGCAGTGGAAACATAGCCTTTGGAAGTTTGCCCCTGACATTTTGTTTATCTTGCCAATGAAAGGATGCTCTGCTAGCAGGTGATGCTGTAAACTAGTCACACTACCCTTATACAACAACCACTATTTACGTTACAGACAGTGCACTTTCTTATGGTCACATTTTCCTTTGCACTTATCCTATAACCAAAATGTTCACATTAATTGTAGACCAGGAAGTATTCATTATTGAAAATATTCCTAAATAAAGTGTGTGGTGGTGTGAATCTGTACAATAGTACAGCACAATCAATAAGGTATTGATGAGCATTTATAACCATGGGGCAAAACACTACAAAGAGGCACAGGTGTGGTTTATATCCCCACTGCTGCTCATTCTTTGCTAATGGATCATTTGTATGGATTTGTGTATGCCATAACGCTGAGCTCAGTGACCTGAGAAGAGAAGCTTGCCACAATCTACACTGGAGTGTGGCGCACCCTTAGAGTGCTGCTGCATTAAGGGTCTGTCTAACTCGCTCTGGTTCACTGCATCATGGGCTTTGAAATGAAATGCATTATTCATCCGCGGCTAGCTCGGAGTGTAAAGTGTTGCACCCAGGCCCTTTCCATAGCCCCCAGTTCACTCTGCCTTTTAGTGTCACCAGTAGAGACACCACAGACACAAGCACTGAGGTCTCACTGTAGCATCAAAGGCCTTCCTGCAGAGATATTTACATCTGCTTGATGAGCTTTATCTTTTTATATGCCAGCATGAAGAATGAAATCAAGCAATATGAGGTCATGACTGAGCACACCTATACCACCAAAATTAGCACCTGCCCATTTGTCTTTTTTCCTGGTGTTTCTGTTTACCCCCTCAATCAGCTAGTTTGGGCATGTTTCCTGGTTCAGGAGGGCATACCAAGTTTCCTGGCAAAAGGTAGAGAGCCTAATTAAGTGGGGGTGGAGGGGTGTCAGCCATGAAATTACAAATTACAGGCAGGGCAGGAGCACAATGCTAACGATAGGCGAAGCAGATATAATTCAGTTATGAACCCGAGCAGGTAGGGACACAATCCAGGTGCTGATCCCACCAAAGTGTCTGTGTTCTTCTGGGGTTTAACTTCTTTGAGGTGTCTGACGTACAGTATGTCCCTTAGTGATAATAAGAATGCCGGTGTTAATGAATTCCCACCAATAACATTGCTTGTACGCACTCTGCACACACAGGGTAACGGACCATGTTGATAAACCCCATCAGGCTGAAAATAATCTCTTTCAGTGATTACATTTTTCACTTGGCCACTCACTATAGGCTGCCCAAGCATTAAACCAACTAAATGCATTCACCAAACATACAATAATAAAAAGTTGATTATAGCTCAGGTCAGAGAAATTCAACGAGCGTGTCATGAAAATTCTCACGGGGGTTAAATTTTTCTGCAGAGCTTCAGAGTCATGACGGGTCTGTTGTAGAGCTGCTATCAAGAACCACAAACCTGTTCACTGTCTTCTGGGTTTATAACCACTCTGTGTTTTTACCAATGAAAATTCATATAGTTTTTTTTTTCTTAGTTTTTTCCCCATCTTGTCTTCAAGAACTTTTTCTTTTAACATAACTGTTAGTTGAATGACAATGCTGGTGGTCTCCGTCTGCTAATGAGGCAAATAAATTACAACCGGTGTCCCCGCACTCATAAACATCAATCATACAGTATATTAGGCCATTCCATAGCTAGCCTGTTGACACAGCATGAAATGACAGGCATACATTTGTGATTACATCACACTCTTGCAAGGGTTTGGTTTTATTACATGCTTATAAAATATCTTGTTCACAATACTGCTCCTACAGCTGTTAAGGATCGTTTCTCAATGTGTCCGAAAGCCTTGAATTGTATTAGACATTATTTGTTGTGTACTCCTAATCAAAGCTGAGTTGTGAGGTGCATGAAAAATGAGGTAATTTAAA
Source organism: Anguilla anguilla (assembly GCF_013347855.1). Lineage (NCBI taxonomy): Eukaryota > Metazoa > Chordata > Actinopteri > Anguilliformes > Anguillidae > Anguilla > Anguilla anguilla. The sequence goes on along the minus strand of NC_049215.1, from coordinate 21,580,070 downwards.
AAGTGCACAGCACGTAACTCCTGTATAATTACTATTCAAAGATTCACATGGGCGGCAATGGTGATAATGTAAGACAAATCACCAGTCAGGATTTGTGTTTGTCACCTCATCAGAAGAAAGCTTTGTGCAAACATCCTAACAAATTAAATTTGCTCCCATGTCTCATTTGGGCCTATGCATGTCATCTGTTCTGCATAAAGAAAGCTATAACACTTAATTAGCATGGGACTACTGTGTACTTGCTGCACCTTCAGAAGAATTGTTAGCTGTCATACCTGAGCCATAGTTTAATTTATTGCAGTTATAAATGTTTAATAAATAGTTTATAACTGTACTTTACTCAATTAATATACATTTATAATGGTTAGTAGATGATGTTGAATCAAGGATTTATTTATGAGAAATAAATATTTAATTTTCTTATTTTCTTAATAAGAAAAGGAAGTCAGGATGACTAGATTGAGAAATCTCCAAAAGGTTACAGTATGCACAGCTGAGATGAGAATATAAATAATATAGGAGCAATGTATATTGTGACCTCAAATTAGAAACTCTGGCCTCCTCCTATATATTACATTTTGTTATATTTATTAATATTAAACGGAAAACCAGCTATATATTTTTAAAGAATTGTAATCTAGTTATCAATATTTTATTAAGCATTCAGTACTGCACAATGGACAAAATGCATTGCACTTGTTATATCAGTTCTTTTTTTCAGTTTATATACTTTAGAATAGAAATCAGTACTCATTTCAGAAAACCCTGATACTGTGAGGCTTATAAGCTGCCAACAAGCTGATGGCCTTTTGGTATTATCATTTTACGGTAATGGTCATTGACACAGAAAGTAAATGAAACTACTGGGACACTTGCCTGCATATGTAAAGCTCTCAGGTCGTCCTAATGCGATATGCCTGGAACTGTTTATTGCCAACATAGTTGTGCTCCCTTTAGTACGGCAAACCATATTGTGCACACCAGTTTACTGTTAAGATAGAAATTATTTAGTATAATGATAAGTGATGCTGGCACGATTTGTGCCTTGCAGTTTTTTTTTATGATACTGAGTAACGCATACTGAAAATACATTTTAAAAAATATATTACGAGAATGTATACTTTAATGTTGGAAAAATGTTATGTTGCCTAGTTGCCGTACTTGAGATCCTATTAGTAGTCTGCAACCCATTCTATGACTTCCATTATGTTATTCATGCAACTCATTAGTTGTGCCTCTTTCACTATTACTAGCCTAATGCTTCCTGTGCTCATTAAAGCAATGCACTGCGTGGCTGGAGAGACTGATATCCTTGTTAGACATGCCATTCCTGGATATGGAGCCCATATTCACTTATTTTTCAGATGGCAAAATCATGCGGTAAATCCCACAAAGAATCTAAATTGTACAAATGAGCAAGCCCTCATGCGGCCCTTCTATAGTTCCTCTTTCCGGGGGTTAAAAAAAAAAAAAAAACCTACTTCGAATGTGTTAGAGATACATTCGTTTTTTTTATTTTTTATTTATTAAAAAAAAAATGTATTTCTGATTCATGCACAATGTAGCCAGAGGCTCCTGCGGAGATCTGACCTTTATTGAAGATGTAATCCTGGCTGCCCACACAGCTGTCAGTCTCACACTGTATCTATCACTATTATTTATATACTGGGCTGTTACTGTGGCAGAGACAACTCATAGTGCATCTTAAGCACTATGAGTTAGCACAAGTGCATAAGCTAGCACAAGTGCATCCAGTAGCATAATACAAGCCCAAATGAGATGTGCACATAATGGTCTAATACAAGTGACTTCTTTAACAACCGAGATGGTGTGAAAGCAGTGAATCAGAAGGTGGAGAAGAAGGAGTTCCAACTCGAAGAGATATCTGGAATTAAACAGGAGGATCTTTTGGATCAACTGTGCGGGCTCAAAAGGTGATTTCAGTAAGACATTCAGAATTTAGCCATTTCTCCCGATTATAGCAGTTACAACAATTACAGAGCCCAAAATGTGCAGAACTGAAATTGCATATATGTAGCGCATATATGGTCATGCTTCTGCCAACATTATGTCAAACAAACAAATTGTATCAAGCCGGCATGCAGTGGGCAAGCATTCTGGTGCAAAATGGCTAATGCGCTTGAACCTACTGGGGCCTTGTGTTGGTAATGGGAAAGGTGAGCCAGCTCTGTACACTGTAAATCTTTGAAAGTAACAATAACAATGCATTTAGTTCATTTACATATTTTGAACGCTTCGTTCAAAAAGCTGCACTGAAGAGTATGTGACGTGAAGTTTTTTGATAAAATGTCAAAACTACAGCTCTGGTTTACCATATGATATGCTAACACTGCCTCTCCACACTGGTGCTAGGCATTTTCATCAGCCTGTGAAAACCCACCCAGCATTTTCCTTGTTTGATGTAGCGCATATATCCTCTCTGGGATTGGTTTTCAAAGACGCTTGCTTTTAACCTACGCAATGTGTCAGATTGATCTCATTCTTCTCAATGCATGTTGAAGATTTAGCTTTGTCTTGTACGTGGCAAGCGTGAGCTGGCTCCAGCTGCAGTCTAGTCTGTAGAGCAAGGCGTCGAAAGGGGGGTCTGGAGTCAGGGTGACTAATGCAAATGAATACAAATGAATACTCCTCTACAAGGGCTGCTAAACAGCTTTCTGTTCCAAGCATTTGGGAACAGATGTGATTACTTTCATCACGGCATGCATGACAACAAAAGCCGGCACATATTTGAGGATGAATATGGTTGTGTATTTATACAAAATCCTGAATGTTGAGTAGAAATGTGATGTTTTGACAAACCTATACAAGTATCTAATGAATGTAACCACCATGGTCCAAGCATTTAATTAACCTGTAAACATCACAATTGGTTGATGCAACTTTGGATGTATGTCTGTTAAGTGATTACATGTAGGTAGACACGTAATTGATTGAACTAAAGACAAGGGTTCCTCGTACAGAAAAAAAAAAAAAAAAAAAAAACTAAACTTCTTTATCTCTGAAGGGTGACCTCAACCTCATTGGCAGTACCACATGGACCTCTGAAGTCTATGAAATCAAGGATCGGTCTGTTTATTGCCAAGTAAAGGCATCAACACCTGGTCCATGCAGAGACATAAAACTTGCATCTTTCACCATAAGAAAAATCCAACAGATGTAATCTCATGGTTCATGAGACCCAGGGCTCTAAGCACATTATTGAGATTTAAATCTCATCTCGACTTTAGCGTAGTAAGATCACCTGTAAGGCACCTGTATGCATGCCTACATTTCCCTTCAACCTACTGTGTCTGATTCACAGCAACAGTGTGTGGTCCTAGCAGAGGTCAAAGTGTAGTCAACCACATGGCACATCAGTAGACACTGTTTCTTCACTGCTGAAAGGACCCAAATCCTAAGCACAGGAAGCTAATCAATCTCTTGTTTTGATGCAAGGGGCTGACCTGGTAGAGGAAACTCTTGTGCACAGTAATCTCTGATACATAAACTTGCTCCCGAAATCCAATGTTCAAGAAGCTGGCGTTCCCGTGAAGGAAATCTTTCATCAGGAATCATATAGAATTCTGCGCAGCCACAGCAAGTTGACTGAAGCAATATAGTGCTGCCTTTGGAAATGGCAAAAAAAAAAAAAAAAAAAACTTACTCCAACTATCTGTGGAATAACTTGTAATAAAATGACTCAGAGGTTAACTCAAATGTCAGTGGCACTACATTTTATTTTTACAGGTGAGTGTCAACCGCTGTGGTATCAGAACTTATAAATGATTATCCACTGTGTCTTGTTCATCTGTTTTCATAGAAAACAAAGGCATTGAACTCACAGTAACACTACTAGGAAGGAAACTTATGAATTTAAAAAAGAGAAAAATCATCTAAATTAGACTGTTTGCCCTCCAGAAAATGTGCTTCTTATGAAAGATGGATGAATTTTGCATACACCCTGATTCCCTACCAAATTATTTGACTAGCCTTTCTCCTTTATCTTAAAACCATAGCTTACTGTACGCCTCCGCTGTGCAGGCATTATCATAATCTCTTCAGTTATGCTGTGCTCGTCGGCCCAGACTCAGAGCCCTATTATGTGATAGGACCTCACATGGAGACGTTAAGGTGGATAAACAAACAGTGGCTAGATAGGACAATTATTAAAATACACACATGTAAAAAATGAAGCTGGTGTATTAAATTGAATCCAGTGGACACGTTGCCTGTGATGCTGGTGTTCAAGACCTCAGACCTATTTCTTCTTCCATGTGAATATCTATGGTGAATGTTGGTCAAAACTACTCTCAGGTAGCACATTCTAGGTGCTTATACTCTGCAGCCCAGCTGTTGCTGCACTGTACATATATATAAGATCTAGATGCAGAGTTGTGTACATACAATATTTTTGTGCTCTGATGCGCATATAACTGCTTATTTAATTTACAAATAAATGTTTTTACATGTTCTTGAGTGCCAATGGAAAGTCAGCCTAGTCCTGATGCCTTTCATGAGTTCACCAAAAATCCGCAGTAACATTTTCTGTCTTTCCACCGTGCGTAAATGAGCTGTCTCCCGTAGTGGTTATTTATTTGCAACCATAAGTGATTTTGTTGAATTTGGATATGTCATATTTAGTGAGCCTGGGAAAGGCTGGTTTTTGATGCATGTGTGAATAATCTGTCCTCATTTGCTTATGCTTCCAAGTATAGTAGCTTTATATTTTGGCTTCATGGAGATATGTTTGGAGAAAGCTGCACCTAGAAAAAAAAGGAAAATAAACAGGAAATCCGTGATGCTTGCTGTCTGTGACAAATCTCCCTTACCCCTACCCCATCCACTCCTCCTCCCTTTCTTGTGTAGGTGGGAGTACTGTCAGTGCTTCATAGGGCATGTAAGACCTTAATTGGCATGCCTGATGTAGTTCATCTTCAGAGTTTGAGTCAGTCTCCTCTATTTTTGACAGGCACTTGAGGCATAGCCCAAGTCTGTGTCACTCTTCTCTCTGACACAGACACTGACGGAGAAGTTTCAGAAGGACAGGAGCGGTTTATGTGCGGCATCTGGAGATGTGTAGCCTCCTTCCCCAAAAACAGCACTTCTGCACTCTCGTTCCACCAGCGATGAGTTTAGCAGCTTTGATGTGAACAGACATCTGTCGAGGCAGCGAACTCTTCACCCGCTCTCGGAGTTAGTTAAATAGGACTATGTGCCCCCTCCCATGCAGAAAGGTGACGTGCCACCAGGAGATGTGGTGCAGATGCGGGCAGTGTTCTCATGGAAACGTAGACTTCGAAACAAATCTGGGCATGTTTTTTAAAAATGAAGTCAGATGGCAGCTGGGGGAAATGGGAACTTTAGATAAATACCAATGCACATGCAGTCGACCTTACAGGTTCAGCATCTATAAATAAAATAATGAAATTATCCAGCTTCAGTGTGCAGTGAAAAAGTCATCTTTGTGACCTTTGTAGCTGTCTGCATCTTGTCAAGAAGCATAATAATAATTCAATATACTACATAATTCCCCATGTGAAGAAAAGGGAAATTATGTCACAGTAGATTGTATCAGCCTGCTCTCTGTTTAACGTAGGCTTTGGATATGTTCCCCTAGTTAATAAACCCGTTTAAACGGGTTGCAGGGCAGTTGTTTAGCGTTCTCCTTTAGTGAAAAAAGTGATGGGTATGTCAAGGACAACTCCAGCGCTAATTTATAATAACTTGTTATGTCCAGGCAAACATTTTATCACCTATCGGGTGTGTTATGTGTGGAAGAGAAACATTCCACACGGTGCTTAGTCCTGCGTATATGCTCACATTTCACATGCAGAGCTTCCCAGTTGTTTCACTGTGCGCTGGATCTGTACTCCTTTGCGTCTCTTGTACTGTGTAAAGTACATATACTTCATAAAAAGGAAGCATCTCAAATTAACTTTATGCATTCTCCAAGTTGTACAGAGGTGCATGAGTTTGCTGTTGTTAAAATAATCTCAGTGGATTGGAAATGATGGGCAACAAACTTAGAGCTGCTCCTCATCACACAGAATGTGCATTTGGCATACCGTTCCCTTATAAGTACCTCCTGTTCAAATCAATGTCCTGACCCATCACTAATTACAAACCGTCTGTAGTTTGTGATTGACGTGCAAGTAGGTGTTGTGATCTCATCCCTCCCTCCTCCGCTCACCCCCCCCCCCCCCCCCACCCCACACCACACCGCCTGGCACCAGCTAGAACAGGTGGTGCAGCTGGCACTGGTGATCGATCTACTAGAGGCTGGAGGGGACACAACACCTCTGATTTTATGGTCAGTCTCTACAAAGATTCAAGCCTGTTTTACAGCCAGAGCATGATAATGAAACCTAACAACAAAATATGCACTTTAGTATCACTTGGAATTTTGATGCAGTTATTAATGCTTAATAATGCATGAATGACTGCATTGAACGTATAAAAAATGTGTTCCCCATTTGTAATCTATAAATGTAATAAATATGAGTAAATATGATACACCACACATACTACCATGTCAGCAGTGCAGGTTGTTAGCTTGTGTGGAGTGTTTTCAATGTGATACGTGAAGTGTATATGTAATATGTACAGTTCTCGCATTGTTAAAAAAGCAACTCTCAACAGTGTGTTTTTCACAATGTTTACTGCAGTTATTAATATGTTAGAAAGCATTAATACAGCACTGCATTTTATAGTGATGCAAATCAACTATATAGGAAATCATGGCAATATATCAAAACGGATATATCTGCTGATATCACTAAAAGGACAACTGCAGGCTAAAACACTTCCATTGTTATTAAACAGGTAGCAGTGATGTAAAATTAATTCCAGGGTTTATTATCTGATATTTTGTAATATATTTTTCTTTGCTGTTCTCATTTTTTTCACTTGCTACCCTGTCAGGCTTCTTCCGGATCTGCTTCAGTGTGTTAATTTCCTATGTTACACCCAGAACTGCTTTAGCACCGCCCCCTTTGTGAGAATGTTAGCTAAAAGACTAAAATCAATGTCAGAGATTGTGGCCACACCTCCAATCCCCCGTGAAGCCCCGCTGTTGCATTCTGGACTATTGAGGCTGCTAGTATGGCAGAAATTGGTATGTCCTCATGATAAATGATTGATTTCTCACAGTTGGAGTATTGCATAAAGTTGATTAGCAGGGATTCAAGGCAAAAACACAGACTTGTTATCCCTAATGGGCTGAAATGAATATCGGATACTGACAGCTGGTGCTTTAGCGAGTGAAAACTGAAATACTACATACAATAGGACCTGAGTTGTGTTTTACATCACCAATATGTGAATTCTAACAACGTGTTTTAGGCTGGAATTTTTATAATATCTATATTTCTTAATTTACTCTTTTTGGTGTTATCACACCTCAGCTCTGCAGTGTTGCCACATTTATTTACCTTACTTTTACCATTAATAGATCAATTATAATAAGCTTATACTAAGGTAATGAATTCTGCATTCACTCAGGTTAATAGAAGCAGACTCAACCTGTTTTGTGTTCCTGTGTTTAATTGAAGAACAAAATGCAAATCTCAATATTATTCATGCACCATTCTCTCTTTTATTTAAGCAAGTAAAAAAACACAAAAGAATCTCTGAATATTCATGCGAAGAATTTAATTCAAATCAAGGCTGTGGTGCCGCAGCGGATTTAAGCAATAATGAGCTGTGTTTATGAGACATCTGTTCTGTCATGCCTTGATATATCTGTAAACAGCCACAGGTGCTTTAGTGACAATGGTGTGGGCTGGAAAGAAAAGAAAATAACTTTAACCTCTTCAAGATAGCTGTTTTATTTCTTAATTTATTTATTTTGTTTGCTTGTGGCATTTTGCTGGATGTGTTTCCTTGCGAACTTCAATCAATATATGTGCATGCAAAGGTGTGTGTTACAGACTGTGTACCAAACTGTTGCTTGTCAGTGTCATTTTTGAGTGTGAAGCTAGTCAGAATTTCCATTTGCATTATCCTTTAAATTAGTATAGCCTTGGAAAAAATGCCAGGAAAATATGAATGAGCATTCCAGATATCTCAGTTACCATAATTTGCAGTATGAAGCCACTTGATTCAAATACCTTTTTATTACAACAATAGCAAAAATGAATGTTTGGAACATTTTGAAGAGTGAACTACTTTGTCTGGCAAAACTGCCTATGTGTAATAGTGTATGACTATAATGACCCCAGGGTAACAGGTACAATATAGTCAGCCCTGCCTTTCAGCAATTGCTTGAACACAAAAGTGGTGTTTACCAGAATAACTTCAGTAACCTGGAAAATTATGGTGAGCTTGAGTGTGGTGAGCTTTATGTTCAGGACACATTATTCTAGTCTAAGTACATTATTAAATGTACTTGCAGTAGAGCTCTGTCTGTTTCAGCTATTGAAGTTACCTGGGTAAGAATCTCTTTTGTCTTTGAGCACGAATCCGTTCCTCTTTATAGTAGCTGGACTTCATTTTTTTTTTTTTTTTTACTCACACATTTACATGGGCATCACAGGAGTTAAAGGACTGGCTTGCATTGTCAATATGACATTAGTCAGACTTTGCACTCCTTTGTAATGAGCCACTATAAAGCATTTTTTTTTAAATCGCATTGATATTTTCAGTCGATGATGGTCACGCATGGAGGATCACTCTAAACTGCAGAGAACATTGAATTTATTAAACACAATAAAAGCATGCTGCAGGAAAACAAAATAAGTATTTCTGCTCACGGTTGGATACTGTTGAGCGAGAGACCGCCTTGGAGCAATAACAGGACAGCAGGCTTTCTCCTCGCTGAATGTAGTGAGCTATAAAGATCATCTGAAAAACCAGTGGGATGTTTTTGACAACCATGCAAACCAGATCCATCCCCACTTTGAGATACAGACTTTTGCTTTAAAAGTTGAAATCCTTGAGAATACATTTCATGATATTTTATCAATGTCATCATGATGTATATCTATTCTGTGGTGCCATAGTCTTCATAATTCTTCCTTTGAAGTTTAATTGGATCTCATGGGGAATAAATCACTTTGTACGTTATTAAGGGGAGTTCATCAAAGACCGTTGTCTTGGATTAACACTTTTGACGGAATAAGAAAGACAACCGGAACAGGTTGGAAATGATTCCTTCATGGACTAGTGTATTCTCAGCGAAATCCACAATACATCTTTCATTTTATAATGTATTCTGAGATTACCATGAGAGTCAATAATGTATTATTAGGGTCATTGATGTTCACTCCTGATGTTATTCAAAGCATCACTATTTCCCTGAAGCTAATGTAACCCTGATTCACGTGTAAAGGGATGAAAAAAATTGCGCGATGTGACACCCTGAAAATGCTTGGCCTCTTCCACACTGTTACTTGCGACATCACAAAGTAATGTGCTTAAACCCAGTCAATGAGTTGAGATGACACTTATCCCCCATCCTCACAATTCTCAATATTTATGTCATGTATTGCTGTCAGACTATAAAAAAGGAAAGTGAAAAGCTATGAAAAATCACTTGGATATTTTTTTTATCTCCATATTTATTAAGTCAAGTGTGGAAATTGACATTTTATCCTCTGACACCCATGTAGAATAACTTTCCTCAACAGTACTTTAGGGACTGCAAAGGGAGTTTTTTTGTATGCTGCCTAACATCATGCTATCTTTTCTTTACATCCTCTACTGCTCCTTTTATTATGCCTAATGAATTAAGTTTGAATGTGATGCCACTCCAAATTTGTATCCTCTCTGTGGGTCTTCTATTGCTATGCTATAATATGGTATTGTGAATCTGTACCTTGTTGACCATTACCTATATTTCCTGATCTCTACCTGTACATTTGAGTTTTCTTTTTCTTGTGGTTTCCTCACTACTTGTGCTTGGTTGCTCCATGTCCATTTCTCAGTGCCTTGTACATATGAGCATCCCATATTGTTTTTTGACAGTTTTTATGCATGTCTCCTACTGAAAAATTGTGAATGAGGGCATTGAATTTATTTGATTGCGTAAATTGAACCAGTTTTGGTCAATGGGTCGTTAATGTGTTGGTATCTGAATGTTTTGGACTGTGACTATTTCCTTAGTACATATGGCTCATTATTGGATGTCAGGCAAAGAAAATGATTGGTATATACATACAGTTCTGGTTAGAGTACACACAATATCTGGTTTTGTAGGGGATTTATATGTGTGTCTGTCCATATTTTTCTTAAAATAATAAAATAAAATATAACATGTTCATGTCAGGTATTTTAAAAATATGTTAAATACAGTTAAATACTGTAAATACACAGTCCTTTTGTACAGGAAGAGCACAACCAGTACCAGTGCAATGCATCTATTATACTTAGGGCTCGAGGGAGAATATAAGAATATAAAGCATTTTAATCACTTATACTCTGGGGAGAAAAACTGTTTATTCTTCCCTATGGTGTTCATCTTTGTCCATTATGTATAAGCCAGTCACATGTTAAGTTGCTTCTTAATTTGCTTATAATAACGCCTTATTGGAAGGGACTGGTTCATTGCACATTGTGAAATAGATATGCTATACTACAAAAATGATACAATTATGATGGCTTACTTATAATAATAATAAAATTTAATTTCAATGTCTTCCATTTCACGTCCTTATAATTTCTTCTAAATCTTAATTCTAATTAAAATGTGTAAACTTGATTTTATAATTTGGTCTAATTTTATATGTTTGCATAAAAAAGAATCTTTCCCATATCAGGACTAACTGGCCTGTATCAATATGAATTCAATGCCAAGGGATACAACAGGAGAGTACAGTAATGTGTCTCAGAAAGAATATACTTAATTAGTCACATAAAACATTGGCAGTAGACAGCAGATGATGCCAGCTTTCTATTTATGTTTTAAATGGAAAAACTGCAAAAAAGGAGATGCAAGATCTTTTTTGACACTGATGAGTTATAATTATTTGTATTTCTTTTTATTTTCTGTCCAATCTGGAACACCCAGTTATACTGGTGTCTCCAGTGTCCCCTGTCAATTTTTGAGAGTTCAGAGAGTGCAGATGAGTTTGTGTCCTTGCAAGTGTATTCTTCCAGCTCCTGATTCTTTACACTCTGCAGCCCACCAGTTGAACTGCACAGTCATTACATTAGTGCAATGCACACTCGACAACATGAGCAGTTGGTATAGGCAGACTGCAGGCATTCCATTCACCAGTAGAGTCATACTTGTTAGGGCAAAGCCCTGCTGATTGAGCCCCTCCCTCCCTGGGGTGATAATCTGGTGAAGTTTAGTTTTACTTTTAGGCTCCTAGATTGTGGAATAACCTGCCTCCAGAATTTTTTGTGCTTAATAATTATTGTAATAATAATTCTTTTTAATTATTGTAATAATAACTCCTCTTGTTATACTCCATTTTGGGCAGTGAGACACTATTAAATATATTGCAGTGATGACCATAAAGCAATATTAAGAACTGACCCAATATCAAAGACCACAGAATGTCGCTCTTCAAAGGAAGTGTAATTTCAGTTTTCAAAAGAAGCTCTACTTTTCAAATTATGCAATACAAATAGTCCAGTGTCTGAATGAGCATTGCAGGACAAACTAACATGAGAACAAAAATGTAATAAAGCATATCATTTTCAAATAGTTATACACACCATTACAATCTCTTTGTGCAACTACCTGTGCAGTTGACACCAGACTACATGCAAATGAGGAGGCCCTGGCATTCCAGAAGACCATCATTTGCAAAAAAATGAAGAACCAAAGGTCACCGTGTGTCAAGTAACACCTTAGCTTGCTCTCTCCCGCGGTGGCGGATCATACCGAATGGCAATTACTACAGACCTGGCCCATTCGTTTCGGTTTATTGTTACCTGCCCCCTTGCGTTACCCCGATCACTTAGCCTGTCACCACCACTGTGCGATGAAGATTAATTATAAATGGAGCGATGGCGTGGCAGTGAGCGTAATGAGATGTGCCCCGAGCCTGACCGTGGAGCCACAGCCTCCTGTCACTGCGGCCTCCTGTTGCTCCGGCCCCCTTTCGCTCCGAGTGTCAGCCCAGCCTTTTAGGATGGGCCTGCTTCCTTTGTTGCCAGCGCCTATTAAGCAGATGGCTAGTAAATTAGAACCCTGGTAAGCTGTAAATTTGGTGCGATGTGGGGATGAGAGGCAAGTGATTTGTTTGTGCTCCTGGAGATCCTGATGAAGTCTGTGGGGAAGCCCGGGTGGTGGGGCGGGGGGTTTCACCACAGTCGTTTCATCCTCGTCTGTCTGAGGAGGGATGAAGAATAGAACCTTCTGCTGGTGCTCTACGTTCACTTAGCCATATACCAAGAGGGGGAAATGTTTCAAATTTGGAATTGACAACCATCTCTCCCCGACACACCTCTCCATCAGGAAACTAATGGGCCCATGCCGTGAATAGCTGGAAAGTCTGGAATGTCTGCGATTCTTTAGTGTTGTGAAAGACAGATAAAGTACAACTCACTGAATAATCACCCCAGTGGCTATACTTAACTGCCTTTTATCTCAGCACATCGTGTGGCAAGCCAATTACTCAAAAGCCATCTTAATGCAAGTGATTTATGTGTTCATTATCTGAGATGGAATGAACAACTTGTTTTACTGCTCTTTTCTTCTTTTCCATTCTTTTCTTTTGTTCTTTTCTGGGTCTCCTCCTTGTATTGCTTTTACCCAAAGCCCTCCTCTCTAATTTTGCTGATCAGCCAGCCCCTGACAGCCGCATAGACAATTGGAGAGCCGTTTATTGAAAAACATTCTTCCCTGTGTGTCAGGACGTGAAATTTGTAAATTAAGCACATTACAATCAAAAAAAAAGAAACGTTAAAAAAAAAAAAATTAATCAAAAAGGCCCTGGGTGATGTTCCAGAGATAAATTGTCATTTGAAGTCTGCGTTTTCCAATCAATTAAGTTCCAGATTAGCAGTATGCACAAGTTATGCCCCCAATAGCTATGTAGCGAGGCAACAGTCACGCATGATAGACCTCTTCCTGTCAAGGGTTGTTCATATTACTATATTTTCCATTTTGTTCTTCCCGACCACACAACTGGGACATGCTGATGCATTTGTGAAGTTCACAATGCCCTTCAATGGTGCTTGGAGATAAATCTTGAAAAGTTTCAGACATTAAAACCGATCTGGGAACCGGTGGCAAATTGCACAGTGAGTTAGTAGCAGAACTGGGATTTCAGCCAAGAACATCAAATGGTGAAGTCTACAGCTGACTCTTTGTAAAACAGTACTGCCTTCAGTATCTAAGGAAGACTTATTCTCTCCTCTGTCAACATCAACAGCATTCATAAGGTTTAGAATTTTCTGAAATGTGACAATCCAGGCTGAACAGGTGCAATGGTGAAAAGGCAAACAGTTGCCTCAAGTCATGAATCCACCGACCAGAAATTCAGTACTGCAGTGGTTGTTATGTTCACTTGGAATCTGCTGGCCGATAACTTGCATTACCTTGATGAGTTAAGTTCATTCTCTGCCAGTACAACTAATTAATTCATCATAACATTATAGACAAGTGAATGGATGGATTGTATTTATGCATCACCTTTTAAGGACCTCAGAGAACATCCTTATGAGTTGTATGAACCACCATCTGGGTGATGCTTGGCAGCCATTTCAAAATGCTGACCTTGTAGGCTCTTAAGACTAGACAGGCTTCACATATGCAAAGAGCAAGCTTGTGTGCAAGGCCTTAATTTCTGTGAAGCATGTCATAGCAAACACTTTACCTTCATGGTCTAATCTCATATGATATTTGTGCCAGATATGCCCCAGTGAGGTTTTTTAATCTCTCTGAAAATCTTGCACCCAATTTTTGTTTTAATCATCAAATAAAGGATCCAACTGAGTGACATACATTTGGGTTCAATCCAATTGTAATTGAATTAGCTGTCAATAATGATTGCTTTCTCAGAACTGCTGCTTCTGGGTATTGAGCTCAAATGAGAATGGAGAAATTTAGGATTTGGAGAGAAACTTGGATTTTAGAAGAGATTGTTGAGAAATAGATATGGGTTCTGATAAAGCAACCAGGTGGCTCTGTAGTCTCTAAAACCTTCATTTGAGCTCCTGGATGTGGATTTGTATTGCACTTCATATCTTTTTATGGACATTCAAAACATGAAACAGAGAATTGAAACTAAGAACACAGTCATGCTAAGGTTTCCAGCTTCAACAAATGGAGATACGAAACACTGTGTCAATGCTATTGAATGACACTTTCAAAATTACTCCTTCATTACTGTCAGGTTACTTCAGTTGATGAGCATATAAATCTTCTGTTCCACTAGGTGTGGGTTGGTTTGACATTTTGACAGTATGATAACTTTGGCCAAGAACATGATGGTTTCCCAGTACCATGGTATTGCCATCCAAAAGTGAATGGTAAAACACGAAAAGTTTACAATAACCATTCAACACGACCATTAACACAGTTGCATACATTCAGTCACAAACATTGCTGTTGCTAAATTATGCGATATGCTCAGTGTAACAGCCTTTGATCTGGTTGCTTCGTAATTCTGAATACATCGCTGCATTTTGTCTTCCCGGGCAAAGTTCATAGGAGTTGCTGTGGGGAAGGGGAAAGCAGTCGCCCTTTTGCCTCAGCTCATAGACACACAGCTTGATCCTTGTAGCAGGCCACTTGCTCCGTGGGGCTCACGAGGTGTTGCTCTGCAGGATTCGTCACTCGGAGCGTGGCTCTCTTTGCGGTACATCGTGGACCACTGCGGATCGCGTAGCCTCCTGCCGTCTGGCCTGCACTCCTCCTTGGCTGATAGCTGGGGGTATGCTCTAGCTTGCGTTGCTCAGTTGAGCAGGCCATGTTAATTGCTGGTGTTCCTCTAGCAGAGTGAAAGGTCTTCCTGGAATGTGTGCTGTGTGCATGAGGGAGATGGCAGAGTGGGCTGACCAAGCCAAGAGAGGGAGCACAGGGGAGGGTTGTTGGCCTTTTTAACTGTGCTAGTTTATGTACGAATTTCCAAAGCACAGCATTGCATTACAGAGCTGGGAATCATCACAGGGACAGTGTCCTACGTCACATGCAATGTGGTTGAAGAATTTCCTGTGGAATGTATGGAATTGTAGTTCTATTGTCCCTACAGTAAAATCCCATTAACGTCAGAATCAACATAATACTCATTGTATTATCTGAGTGTGCACACACATGGTTATCCATCACATTAGCTCAAGACAAATTGTGGAAAGAAAACTAACTAACTAATGGTTAATTTTCTCAACTGGCTCACTAGTAGGCTAATTTTTACTAAAGATAATGTTCAAACCAACATTACCTTAAATTCAGCATAGAGAAGTGGTTCACCCATGATGCGTCCATTAAGTGCATTAATGTTTGATATTTTGTCTCTTCTTGAAGCCACTCTACACTTTTTATCTGTTGAGTGACCTTCTCCTCTTCCTTCTCTGATCTGTGCAGATCTGGTATTTTTTGGTATCCAAAGTATTTCCACTTTGTTGATTTTTCTTTTTCACTATGGGAGTTTAGGGGGTTCACCTCCTTCGGTCTTTGATGTGTAGGTTATTTATATGGCTACAGCAGGGCACATGAAAAAACCTCAGGCTTCTTTTCATTTTTCCTCCTGTGTAGCTGATCACTCATTGGTAGGATACTGGTTAGGTTTTTATATTGACAAAGACATACATTAGTTCTGCATTTTTTCAAATTCCAATCACATGTCTGTGCTAAATATTACCAGTATATTGCAGATGCACTCTGTAAGTAACAACAACGACAATAATAATAATAATAATAATAATAATAATAAATCTGCTATCCTTGGAATATATGAAGGAGAAGATTATTGTTCTCACTACTTGTGAATTTGAAAATTCTTGTAGAACACATTAGATCTGTAGAGTCCACTGAAGATCCATACATCCCTGGAAGGAGCTTGTTTTTGTTGCCTTAATGAACTAATCTGAGCCACTGTTTGCACGGATGGCAGTCTGCTGCTGTTTGTTGCTGGTTGAAGAGGCCTCTCTGAGCAGTCTATCACAAGGTCCAGGAATAGTCACCACTGCCAGAGATGAAATGCTCATCTCTTGTTTACTTGTTTCACAACTTTTTTGTTAAACAACCCACTGTAGGTGAAGCCCATTATTGATAACGGATGTGCATAGAACCAAGGTTTACATGGGGACAGGAATGCTTACCTGCTATGTACCCAAGGACATCTGCATGGACTTGAGCAGCATTGTATGTTAAGTAACTCTTGCTTTCTTTCTCCCTTTATTTCTTTCCCTCTCTCCATCTCTCTTTCAATCTTTTCCTCTCTCTCAAAAGCAGTTTCACAGCATGCTTCAGTACACTGCTTTACATAACCCCCAGACAGCCAATTAGAGCCCTCTGCCCTGTGGGTGGGGGGATGAGGGGGCAGCCAGACTGTTTGTCCATGACTCACCATGTTCTTTAATCCAGTTCTGAGAACATCACAGGAAGAATATTCTATACAGGGACACTGCTCGCATGGAGCTGTTGATTAACTAATACACAGCATGTAATTGCATGAGAGAACACCACCGATCCTGTACTGTTGCCAAACCCCTGGTGTTAATCTTAGTGCACTGCCATCGGCTAAACATTAACTTTTGGGGGTAAAATGAGGTTCATCGTGATTGTATCCTGTCAATAAAATGTTTATTTCATACAGAGTTCTTTTTAATTCTGATATTTTCACTGGATGCCTTAAAATATGCTATTTCAAGAGGTGAAAATAAATTTGGGAAAATAATTCAAAAATAATTTCCTGAACAACTACAAAAAGGAAATTGATGGGAAAAGATATTGTGTTGCATAAGTATCTTGTTTACACTATATAGTCTTTTAATGAGCTCTAGCATAGGAAAGCATCAGTGCACCACAAGTAGCCTAAAACATGTGTTCCTGACAGTGACAGTTTCTTTTTCCAAATGTTGAAGAAGGGAGAGAAAGTGAGTTTCCCTGTTACTAAACCTTCCTGACAGTCCTTGCAAATGCCTTTGCTTATTTGCAAGCAACTTCTGTTGCATGACTTTTCTTTATTGAATTCTTAGCAATAAAGTCAACCACAGCACTGTGTACAACAAAAATATTAAGAATTCCTACCTGGGGCTAAACCCACTATTCACTACAAAAATGCATACAGTTGTATTATTATGCTAATGAAGACTGGGCTTGTTGAGGTGGTCAGATGTAACTGCTGGTCTCATAGTCAATCCCTCTAATAGCAGTGAATATACCAGACTAAAAAGCTTTGCTAGCAACTTCAAGCTGTCTTAAGCCAGCTTGATAAACAGACTAGCAAGCACAGTTATTAGAAAGCTAGCGGACTTGTTTAATAAATGTTTCTTTAACTATCCTCTTTAATTACAGTCAGAGAACCTTTTCAGAGGATAATTTTAGTCACCAAATAATAACTGATCTCATCAAGTTGTGTAATGGAAATAAATATCCTGTCAAGAAGTTGAGGTGATTACCATTTGGCTAGGGCAAGACTGAAATAAATTATTTCAGCCAAATCATGCTGTGAGGAAATTAATTTGGAAGGTGAACTCTGGAAGCCAATCTTGAATGGTTATAACAGGCGTTATATCAGGCTTATGACCGTGTTATAGACTTTATGGTTGACCATTCAAATAAAGTTAGGGAAAAAAACAGTTCGCAAAATTTTATTTTTTGCTATTTTTATTAAATGTGACAAAAACAGAAAAAGGGTGTGAAAGAATGTGAACGCATTTCAATTTCTGTTTTCTTATCTTTGTTCTTGCAAAGATAATTTGTGACTGCAAAAAATAAAAATAAAAATAAATACATAAAAAATTAAGAAAAAAAAGCTGAGTGTGAACCAGAATCCAAAATAGTACAAAAGAGCTGCACTGAACATTGTCATTTGTTTTTCACTTACAGTGTGTGAAGGAATGGGATATAGACCCAGTGACATCAGTATGGTTTTTCAGAATGCAGGAAAGCACAGAATGATTGGTGTTTCGTCCACAGAAATTGAGCTTTGAATGTATTGAGTGTAACTGTAGATCTGTTCATGCCTGAGCTTGCTCAAATGGCATGCGCCATGTCTCGTCTTCTTTACATGCTTCAGTGCTTCCTGCACGCTCCTTGTAAGGAAACAGACGGTATTGGGTGGGTTTATGGTTGTTTGCATTAATAATGAAAAATAATAATTTGCAGATAAATCATTTGATATAGTTCTTGAATATGAAACCTGGGAGAGAATGCAGCTGCAGGCTATGACTGATGATGCATGATTATCATGGTTTTCAAACAGGCAGAGCTGGCTGTTTCAGGGCATTCTGACTCTATGGTCTACGGGTCTACGGTTTGGGGTCGACATGAAAATACGGACCTTGCTTAGAGTAGGACATCCTGATGGCAGAAAGGTGCTGTGAGTGCTATGAGTGGTATTTTACTTTGCTTTTAGCCTTTATTGGATAAGCAAAATGATTGTCCTGTTGGAGAACAATAATCTTCACTTTCCACACCTGGAATCATGAAGTGCCAGTTGATGTGCTGGTGGACCCTTTCTGTGGTTGATTTGATCATGAAGCCTCTCAAATTAGCCCCATCAGATCCCCCGCCACTCAATTAAAAATGTACTGTATTTCACTGTGTTCCAAGGCTGACTTTTCCCTCATTTAGCTCAGCCTAGCATTCTAATCAAACCTCTTTCTGCCATTCGTGAGGCAAGAATGTGCTTCTCATTCTGCCACTCATCACAAATTGGACAAGTCACTTCCTTTAGCCCAAAAGGCTCAGAGTAATTATTTGGTAAACAGAGCGGGCTAAAACACACCCGGTTTGGCAGGCAGAGCAGGAGTCGACGTGTGTGAGGTCACTGATTCATCCGTTTACCCCAGTCCTAAGCAAAGAGGCTCCAGCAATGTGAGGATGGACACACGAACACGCACATCTTAAAGGGATTTAGTCTCAGTTGTTTTCATGTCACTTCTTGTAGTTTATTTCTATATTTTTATCAATTGAGGGATTGTAGTATAAGCCCTATTATACAGTTGCTTGCGTATAAGAGTAAATCAATAGGGGTTAGACCACGTAACCTCGATAAGTGCGCATATATAATGTCATATAGGACCCTTTCACATTTCATTTACCCCGTTCTTTATACAAATCTATTTTTGATTGGATTTTATCTACTGGTCATAACTGAATGCATTCGAATCGTAACACACATCATTTGTATGATATATTGTGCATGGTTATATTGTTCCTTACATAACATTATTTTTGCATAGGGAATAATTTGAATTTGTGTAAATGGACATACGGTATCTGCCATCTCTTTAATATCAGTTGATAAAATGTACTCGTCTTAATTGGTAAATAAAAGTGCCCTTTGCTATTAATGCTGTTAAATGCCTGCCCAGACTCCTGTCTGAAAAGCAACAAGAAGGACCTCTGGATAACATGTACATGTACTTGTGCTTAATTAAAGCACTGCCATATATTCAGACAGATGTGAACTATAAAAACATGAATATTCCTATTCCTATAAAAGTTGAGATGTGCTCACCTTTTATTATCTAATTCTATTTTTGTGGGTGCTGAATATTTAGTTTATTATGTACTACATTCCAATGAGGACAGCACTCGCAATCAGGTCTTTAAGCTTTATTAGCACAGATGCGTTAATGAAATTTAAAGAACTGATTGTGAGATCTGTCCTTCTCATTGGAATCAGATACTGTTTTACTTCACTTAGACGTCTCCTGTTGAACTGAGAGTACTCCTCTGGCTGGCCTTAGCCTAATTTCACTTAGCCACTGCTAATCACTTGAGGAGCCTACACCTCACCCTGCATTTTCAGATGTAATACCTGCGTAATGAATAAGACTATGTGCAGCCTTATTCCCTGTCCCTGTTAAAAAGTTTAAATGCAGGTTTGTCTGTTACCTTACTACTTTTATGCCTTCTTTATTTGCTCCTTGAAAGTTTTTAATTTACAGATTTTTATTGTGCATTTACAGTTTTACAATTTACTGTATGATTACAAACCACAATTCACATGTAGCCTACAAATGTACAATTTGCATTTATGAATCTTTCTTTTGTAAGCACATATTTTTGGCAGAGATTTTAATCCATAGCTTGTTGCTAACCAGCGATTCTGACATTGGGTCATGCTTGTTTGCTGCTCTGTAATTTTTGCTGCTGTAATTTTTTGCTGCTCGCATAGCCATGGCTCTCCCTGGCCCTCCTCAAGCTTTTCTGTGTATTGAAGCCCAATGGAAGGTGGAATCCTTTTTGGTAACTTGCTTCCACTTAAAGGGAAATTAGATTTCATGACAAATATTTGAAAAATGCGTTTTCTGGTTTGGAGGTACAATAAGTGTCCGAACCACACTCCTAGACTATCATTTCATTCAGAGGTCAGTCAGTACTGCATGCAGAATTAGCCCAGACTACATCTGTACCACAAATGCAACAGGCAATAAACTTTTATTTTGGAATTTGTGCAGTGTTTAGCCAGTACTGGATTTGGGGACTGTGAGCAGGGCTATATGTGGGGTTTTAATGGAATTAAGGAAACATTTATTCTTTTCAAAATCAAATGAAATTATGGAAATCACTGAAACGTGCCATAATGCCAATGACTCACAAGATAAGTAAAAGTAAAAATAAAAATGTGGTGAAAAGCCCACTGGCCAAATTACCATGTCCTCTCCTGCATCTCATGAATTCTGCTCCAAGCAGGCCACGCAGAGGAAGTTCTGAGAGAAATACAGTAGTACTTTATGGCCTCAATTTTTATTTATTTAATTTAATTTATTTTTTTTCAAAATAACTCTGGGCAAGCCGGGAGATGCAGGCTTGATAAAAATAGCCCTGCACCCAGTGTGAGAGAAGTTCCGGCCTTTTGGCCCTGCTGAGATTCTTTCATAATGCTGAAAGATATTATTAAAGAGACTTTCCCTCTACTTCTGTGAAGTCTCTTTATTCAGTAATTGCTTACACGTGTAATGCGGGAAATCTTGAGCGTGAGGATGTAAGGGGTAGGAAAGGGACTCTGTTCGTAGCATGGCAAGGGAGAAGATGAAAGAGTCATTTTGAGTAATCAGGCCCTGTACAACCATGTTATTTTTTCCCCTTAAGATCTTATTTGCCTTGTTCTTTGATCTTTGGAAACACTCTTGCTGTGGTCTCAGACTTCTGGGCTCTCTGGCATAAGGTGAAAGTAACTGCATTATGCATATCAGCGTGAATCATTCTTGGGCACAATATCCACACCTAAGAATATGCCTGACCAGGCAAACCAGATCTAGAGGCCAAGGCCATGCTTTCATGTAAAGGGAGTGCTTCATACAAATGGATGCTTTCCAACCTCTCTGCCCCCTACTCTCGAAAGTAATGTGCATTTCATTGTGTCTACTGAATTACCTTTCGATCCATAAATTACCTTTTTATATAACCAGATAATACAGTCCTCCTGGTAACTATTAGCATTTAAATGCCCAGAAAACAAATGTATTTTTTTGACTTTTGAACTTTTGAATGTGGAGAGGCAGACCTGAAGTGATACTTTCATTAGTGCTGCTGCCACACCCATTTGACCTTTGTTTTCCTGGTGTTTTATTCAGATCTGAATTATCATGTTGTTATACACTTATGTGATAAAATAATAGGAATGCATGAAAAAAAGCTTTGGAATGTCACATTTGCCATTCCTGTTAGTTATGTCAGTTACGTGTCTATGCTACTATCTTGAAGTGTAGTTCAGTGCAAAAGTATTGGGACTGTTTTGTCAAATTGGTTGTTCTTCCACTGCTCTAATCAAATTTGTATTTCAAATCAAACAGTGACTATGAGGCAACATTCATTGTGCAAATGTCCTCATTTATTGTAATCCAATGTGCTGGAGTACACAGTCGAAAGAACAAAAAATGTATCACTAACCCAATGATTTTGCATTTAACAGCTTTTCTATATATATTTCATTTTCTTGTTACTTTGGAAAGTACAATTTAATTGAAAGAGTGCAATGACCAGACTGTGAGAAATGGCTGTTTCACTAACAGGCGTAATGAGTGAACTTTGCATTAGCAGGTTGTGCAATAAAGGCTGTTACTCCATAACAGGACCAAAGAATTCAGAACTTTTTTTTTTTTGTTCAATAATTAGTTTGGGCCCATTTGTGTAAATTGGGTCATCAGAACTTCACAACAGAATAAGAGAATAAAGATGTTTTATGTAGTTACATCACTATTTTCACTATTTCTACAATGAAAAACAAAACAAAAACCATTGTCTGGCTGCTTTAGGGGGCCACTTGTTTATCGTCTTCTGTAACAATATAAGAATCTTACAGAAACTGTGAAAATACTTCAATGGATGGCAAAGAGGTTTGGGTTTGGCTTGGAGTCAGCCTTCCCCTCAGATGAAGGCTTGCCCTACAGTTGAGTCATCATGAAGTCACAGCTTTGAGATTTGGCTGTGAGTCTAGGCTGTAGTAAGACAATTTCGGCTTTGTCTTGCCAGGTGCAGAGTGAGTCTGCCAATGTATTCTTTGCCTTGCATTATTTCCTCCAAACTTCATTAATTCCTCTTTTTTTAAAGGTCTTAGCAACAACAGACCTGGGGCTCACAGGCTACAAGTTGTGAGTGAGAAATGTGCTTCTCCTCCATACTCCTCCATAAAGGGCTAGATAGACTGTAATGTAAGTTTTTGTAATGTAACTCCCCGTTCTCTCTTCAAAATGTTTCAGTATTCCATTTAAAATTCTAATTGATTAAAACTATTTCCGTTACATTAAAATTAAGAATGTTTCATTTCAATGGTTCAAAATATCCAAGAGGGAAATGCGCACTAATGAAAACATGATGTGCATGATGATAAAAAGATTTTGAGGAAAGTTATTGGAAGTTTTAGGAAGACATACATACAGATATACAGATCTGACTTTACCAGCAGTATTGTATATAGTTACATTTTAACAAAATAAATAATTACAACACATATGTTCTACACATAGTGTGTTTTTGTGTGTTGAATGGTTTATTTTTTCAACTCTGGATAAGGTTTATATGAGCAAATATACTATTTCATGGGGAATCCACTAACAACACCGGAAATTTAATGCCAGCTCTTCAAGTGCCCACAACTTCTGTGCTTCTTTATGGTCAGTCAGGGATACGTCTAATACACCTACTGTGGCCACAGTGATATTTAAAGTCTTACTCAGAACAGTTTGCTTACCTCAAGGAGAAACCTAGTTTATGTTTTTGGACTTTTTAATGGAACAGACATGTATCTAGGGGTCTAAATCACAGTCTGCCTGCAGTGATCACTCCTTCATTTGTTGTACCCATATGCTTCTGAAACACAAAGTACTTTGAAGTTGACCATGCATTTCAGCGGACAACGATATCACGCTGTGTTTCTGTGTTCACTGTTTTTTCACCTGCTGTACCAGGCCTGCAACTGTACGCTTACAGCAACAGGCATGACTGGCAACATATAAATACAGGCCTCATTTCTTTCTTCCCCAAAATATATATCTGCAAAGAGAAAACACGATGTGTCATTTTGTGAAAACTGAACCACTGGGCTGTTTCAGTTGGTCATTTTTCAATGACAGATAGCTGTTGAGATGGTTTGATATCAACTGTCACAGCAACACTTGCACATATGAAAAAATGAACAATCTGACATATACCCAGTTTGAAAGAAAGTCAACTTTCAGCCAGTTCTGTTTTTTTATTATTATTCTGTAGTCCCCCCTGGTCAAAGTACTATTTCTTTCTCTTTTTTTGTTCCTTTTTCATTTATTGCTCTTCACTATAAAGGCGCAGAAAGTAGAGAAAAGTATTTACAATCTCCTGAATTATTGATGGGTCTATTTGAAGATTTTAATATCTTATTTGAATGCACGTGGTTTTGGACACCCTTAAAAACAGATGCTTCACAATGCAGTACAAGTCATTAATAAGCTGTCTGTTTTTTTACCCGGGATACTGGTTTGACTGTGGACTGGAATTCATATGCATAATTTCATAAAGACAGATTAATATTGCAGCACAAGTTGAGGTAGACTACTTATGATGATTACGGCCTTATTCTCAGCACTCAGAAACCTCTCCAAACGTGCCTCTCAGTGGTGGCACCACAGTTTGGTGGGATAAATCTGAGATGAAATTGAAGGGGCCACTGGCTGCCATCAAAAATAATTGTATAGTGGGGGAAATTGCTGTTCAATCACATGTTTGAGAGCTGCTGAATCCTGACGCTCTGAGAATATCTTTTATTGCTTTTTCAACTGCACGTTTAATTGAGATGCTATGACTGAAAATTGAAATTGAAAAGCACACAGCTTAAATGGATTCACTGGAGAGGTTGAGATTGTGTAAAATGTATCCTGTCCGGTAGTCAATAATTAAATTTAGTCATTTTAATTAAATTTAATTTAGTACATTAGACTTAGTTGATGATAACATCAAATTGGACAAAAACATGCCAACTGGCTAATATCTTCAATAATGTCTTCTGGTGTTGAGACCAGACATTGCCTTTAATTACTCTATTTTTTGCTGAGCACTGAATACCAAACCTAGAATTGCTAAAAATGAACTCCCCAACTCATATCTATTTTCAGAAGTCTCTTATGACTTTTTCATTGGATCATTCCATCAGTTTGTAAGAGAGAATCAAATTATATTAGCATTAGACACTTTAGTAAAACAGAGTCAATTACAACAAATGAGGTTATTCAAAAGAATATGAATACAAAATAGTGCAGATTTTGCACATCATCAGAAACAAACTCTACTGATATAGGGGGTGGAGCACCATTATTCAGAGAGAATCTCTTAATGAAAATCCTTTAATAAAATTGATCTAGGTGGATAATTATTTAACTATATCAAATAACTAGATACATCACACCTTGACCTTAGTTGTTATTTATTAAACACAATCATACCAAACATAATAGCTTTATTTTTAAAGTGACTGTAATGGGGCTGAACATAGTTACAATAACCATAAATTATCACAGAGGGATGTATCCAACTCACATCCACCGGTGATAACCATAAATTATCACAGAGGGATGTATCCACCTCACATCCACCAAATATCCATTCAAAGTAATTTCAATAACTATAATAACAGACATTTCAAGTCAGGCATAAAATCTGTACTGAAAAAAACCAAAGCAGTGTATGGGTGTGCATGGGACTGCTCCGCAACCGGACCGCCACACTCAAATCTTCCCAAAATGTACCACTCACAAGTAAACAAACACATATGGCTAGTGTGGTTACATCTATCTATCAAGAATGGTGGAGAGCTTCACAGCTGCAAGTGCAAATGTGCAGATATGGGCGTGTATGAGGGCCCCAGAAGAGGAGGGGTCAACCGGCTCTACTGAGAACAGCCCCAGCAAGTTTTAGGAATTTGGCCTAGGTCTGACCCACCTCAGGACATAGGAAAAAAGACAGACTTGACCCGATATTTCTTCTGTGTAAAGCAAAGCTGGAGAAATGCCGGTACATTGCTATGGTAACACGCCATGTAAACATTCCATCTGCTGTCACCTATCTGCGTGAGTTACTTTGTGTCAACAGTTTTAACAGTAACATTCATGTAAAATCTGTGGTATGAGTGATAGATTAAATAAGGACCAAACAAAACAACAAGTTAACTGTTACCTCTGATGAAGAGGACATAAGAGCCTATATGTATGCTATAGGATAATTATGGAATCAATGCCAGTTCTTCTTAGCACTGTAAAAAAGCATATACTGGGTAAAAGGTGATGAAAGAATGTCCATGTAAATTGGTCGTTGTTTCATTTTTCCCGGCTGTGATCCGGCATACTGTACTTTACTGCTATAGCAGTGTAAAAACTGCTCAATTTGTCATAAGTTTTTGCAATCTCTTTAGTACTTCTTCCTCATTTATAGCAATTTTATCTATGACAGCTCAGAGCACAGCAATAAATTGAACTCCACCCATTTAATACCCACTCAGGAATTGATTGAAATGTTTATACTGATATGAGTCAATATTGCAATGCAATTCATTTCTCACACAGTTGCTGATGCTTAATACTTGCCATAATAACCCCATACAATGTAGTGTGAAGCTATTCATGGATTTACCTGTACAATCACTTTAAGTTAAGATGAGGTCATCGATTACTTGCCATTGGTATGAGCCATCATCCAACTTCATCTTTGTTGGCTCTAAGCTGTCATTTTCATTGTTTATTATGACATTTAAACCACACTGGAAAAAAAAAAAAAACATCAAAAAACATAAGACGAGATACATGCAGAATGAAACTTTACAGCATTTTTTCCCCCGTTGTAAGAGCATGTTCTCTGAGTAGACCTTTTCCAACACATTTTTTTAAAAAAGGAACTTGTGTCAAGCAAATCTGAATAGCCACATGCATATGTTTATTTTAACTGCTTTAAGAGCAATACCATGTCTATCCTGTGAGATAGCTATTTGTTTTTTCAAGTTTTATTTTTTTTAATTTCTCCTGTCTGAAACCATTAACCCAGCATGGCTTGTACTTTCCTTCCACAATTAGAGGGTTTGCACTCACTTTAGCATTTTGGCAGGGAATAATGAGCAGTCTAAAAATGAATGTTGACATTTAAAAGTTTGATGGAAAATTAGAGGTCAAGGATGGCTCTAGAATGAATCTAGTTTTTAGTTTGTACCACTTTTGCAATGAAGGGACAATGTGAGTCCCTGTTCCATGTGAGCTATGGAGTCAAAATGAGTATCTTGTGGCCCAATCCATGTGGCCCCCCAGCGGTTTCATATGATAATGGTCATATCTGCACTGGGTTGTGTTGTTTTAGCTAACACAATGGGTCAAATGTTTCTCTTTCTTTGACCCATTCGGATAATTTTTGTCAATGCAATCTGAACACAAATTGGTTCTTAAGAATATGATTTGTGCATTCATTAGTGTTGGTTAGAGAAAGACTAGTCTTATTCCCGGCTGGTGTAAGATAATTAAGCTTGGATTATGCTGTTACGCCAAGACGCAAACTGCATCCATAATTCAAGGACTTAACCTTAGTTGATGAACCCTTGAAGAAAAACCAAATGACTCTCCTCCGTGCAATATTTTGGGTAACAGAACATTCCATTCCTCACAATGGCAAGGGCAATGTCGAGAGCTGTTTGGCAGCATACAGATGGAATTAACCTCTTTTCAAGATCAGGCGACAAGACGGAAGAAAAAACAAATGCAAAAAAAAGTTGTTTTCCAGTACCAAGGGCAAACGGCTTAACGGGAGATGTTATAAGGATAAGAAGATTACATGTCGTAACAAAGCGATTTGGATTTCACCCGGAAACCTCCCTGTTTTTAATTACTGAGCATAAGCCATTTACAAGACCTCTCTCCAATGTGGTATAAATAGGGCAACTCTCTGCCTGGGAAAGACATCCAAAGGCAGCTATGAAACAACAGCATTAGTAGTAGTGCTCTGTGAGACTGTGGTAAAGGTATAGTTCAGTTTCTGAATGTTTTTTTTTTTTTGTTTTAGTGTATGTTTTCAGTTTGGTTTTATGAGAAATGTAAAATATTTTAGATACTTCGGATGACCTGCATGCTTTATAATGCATTACAAGGCTTTCAGGGGTTTGTGGCCTAAAGCAAACACTAAAGAAGCATGTACAGTGATGTTGACGTTTTCAGCTTGAGCTACTTGATTTTCTAACATTTCTATAAAAGGGTTATAGATGAACCACAAAAGCATGGTCGCGGGGTCATCGCTGTTGATCACGGCACAAGAATATGATGTACAAATACCCCACTGCATTTGTTTATTTATTTGTTTGTTTGTCAATAGGTGGTAGAAAAATGTAAGATGTGTTCAAAAGAACCATGAACCAAATTGTAAAAAACAAAAAAAAAAAAACAGAGAAATCAGTGCAGGATTTATGTTAAAGTACCCAGCAGGTTCACATAATGTATGTATTCCGGTGTATAAAAAGGAACATAAAATTACCCAGTCTACAAAAATTATGCAGAGTAAAGGCAATATGTCTGAGGAAGACCTTCAGTGGTTGAAATACGCTGCCTCTCTAACCACCTTGTTCAACAAGCCTCAATCACACTGGATGCCGTCCACATACACAACAGAGGTAAAGACTGCACTCCATGCCTGGGAGGGCAGTTTCTCACAACATATTTGTCTCTTACGCAGCGGGAAATGCCCATTTTGCACAGTCAAAGTGGGCCGAAAACCTGGTGCGTTTGATGGAGCATCAGTTTTACACACATAATCACAGTGCAGAGCATGGAAACTAGATGTTAACATAGCCTGACTCACAGCTGGTTAGGTGAGAGGCAAGGTGAGAGCACTGCTCATAGTTAAGCAAAGATGTTGTTACGGAATGCATTTTTAAATTGATTTCTTGCTTGGCAAAACCAGCTCTCTGATTCAGAATTTTAATGCAGAGGTGTCAAATTTTTTACTGACATCTTTTAGACTTCTTAGGCAATGCATTTTCAGTGAACTATGGAACCTTAAGGCAAGGGAAGCATGGTAGGTTTGTATTTTTCCCATCTGGGTCTTCAGGGGTAATTTGTCTAAATCTTTGGAGCACTATCGATACAAGAAGGATATTACATGTGTCATGCTCTGAATGTTTATATTAACATCTGAAAATAGTACAAATGCAGTTTTGGTGAATTTTCCATTACGAAACAACAATTGTAGTCATCGAACAGGTTACAGTACTTAACTTATTAAACATAAATGATTTTATTTTTCCCATATTATGTGAAGACAATGCAGAAAACATGTAAATGTCACTTAGATGCTGAGTCCCACACCACCCCCGCAGATGGTGGTGATTTGATTTGCTGTATCTGAAGCTCTAAATAAAAAATGTTCAAAAATAAAAACAGCAAATGACAGGGACAAGTTCAGAGCCACTGATCGAAAATGTGAAAAAGTTGTTTTGTAAACTTAATTCAATTTATTACAGTAAACATTGCATGCGCTAATTTAGAACATGCTGCGGCCAGTGGTCTGTTTCTTGGGGGGAACCCCAGTGGCCTTGAAAACTTTTATTCCATGATCACTATGGCAGTCTCCATTTTAAATGGCTTGAAACAGTGTTCTGTGGTTCCTGCTGGAAAATAAACCAGCAAAATAGTACCCTATTTTAGACTTTTTTATACATGAGAATAATCCTCCCCCCCCAGGTAGTTGGTCCACAGTAATTACACCTCCTGTACACACTAGAGAGAGACTGATTATTTATTTATTTAGTTATTCTTTAATAGGCAGGGGTTAATTACACTCCTAACTCTGTAGGAACGCACCATATTAATAATAACCGTCTCATTGTGGATTTGGACTCTGTATCAAATATATTTTAATTATGGTTTCCCATGACAAATGTAGCCAGATAATGCCATTATCCACTTGAAATACCACACTCAACAACCAATATCTTTTTTTAAATTAATTAAAAAACTAAATAATATATTTCATACATACTTTAATGTACTGTACTTTCCCTCACCCACCCCCACAAAAATTATTTGTTTTCATCCTGAAATTCTGCATCTATGATTTATGCCTAATTTAGAACAATGTTATAATAACTGACTGTATTGAACTAACCCCATGTTAGGATTGGTTATGTTTTGAAAAGGTAAACCACTAGTACAGTTGCGGGTAAACATTGCAATCTGATTGGCAAATGGGCTTGGCATATAAATAGGAGAAAATGTTATTTTTTGGGTGTAGAGTGTGGCATGCAACAGGAGCTACCAGTTCATGTGCTGTGCAGTTCAATTAATAAAACATCCACTACCAAGTGGCTTTACTTTACATGCAAGCGTCTGTGAGTTTATTTTTAAAATCCCCTATTCTAGTTGGTTCTTCACCCTAGTGTTGTTTATATTAGCCTGTATATCCTAAGTAGGGACATGACACTAACATCTAAGACTTTATCTGCACTGCTAGTGTAAGCAGATCTGATGCATGGTAGATGTTGCCCCTTGTTGTAAAATGCTTCGGCTGAATGATTTCTGTCTCCTAAAAGCAACACCAACAGGCCTATTTAACTTTCACCATCAAGGGCTTCTTGGAACACAGGTGTCTCTGAGCTACGGTGGTGCAGTCAGTGCGATGAGTGGCAGCCAAATCGATACCCTCGTATGGTAGCAGGTGATTTCTGCTTTCCCCCTCCGGTATCTCTCTAAAATGAGTTCTGGAACAGAGGCCAAGCGCAGTCATGGCGGACACTATTATTAGTGTGGATCTATTGCGAGATAAGACTTGGCAGCACCTTTGGAGAGAGATATTCTGACATGCACCGTTATTGAGGACTGGTTTCTAAAGGCTCATTAAGTAGATAAAGGATAGATAAATAACAGAATTTCACTCTGAGAATAATGTGTTTCTTTGTGAATGGGAGAGAGTTCCAAACAATTCTTTTAAATGTGGTAGCATCGCTGGAGCCTTTTGCTTCCTTGATTCTATTTAACCTTTCCTCATGGACGTCAGCACAGACGTGTGTGGGTGGAATAACTCTTCTATTACCGTGAAAAAGGACTGAAACATGCTTGGTTGGTCTTGGAAACAGGGCTTAACATTCAAATGATTCTTGTTCATTTGAATGTTAAGCCCTGTTTCCAAGACCAACCATCTAAGCCATTGTATATTTAGATGGTGTCCTCCTTGCTCATCAAAGGTGATATGAATGGCTTTAGATTATAAAATCATGCAACATGAATTAAATGAAAAATGGTGTCTTTTTCTTGTTTTGATACTTTTCAGTTCCAGTTAGCTTTAATGCTTTGTGCCATTAACATCAGACATGTCACATTTGCACAGGTATACAGTATCTCAGAAAAAGATCCTGATTGCTCGTTTACAGCTGAAAAAACAGGTTGTCCCTCACATGCATAAAAAACAGGTATTTAGCGTTCCATGAGACAAAACAATACATTTCTGAATCTTTTAAATATACCTACTGTACTTTTATTTGTCTTTGTGTGTGTGTGTGTGTCTGCTTGTCTGTCTGTCTGTGCAGGATCTTGTAGACCCAGGTCCAGACAGGAACTGGAAGGGCATTGCCATCTCCCTTTTGGTCATTGTGGTGGTCCTCTCTCTCATCGGACTGGCCATTGTCCTGCTTTCCAAAGGTCAGAGGTCAACATATATTACTGTGTTGAGGGGGGGGGGGGGTGCCTTTAAAAACTGACATCCTAAACTGTTTCTTGATTGAATGATGTGACTTGCATACATAGTAGTTTGAAAAACTGTAACACAAAAGCGATTTGCTTTCCAGATTAAATGTCAATTAGTTTAAGTTAAAAAAATATATAAAATCTCCTAGTTGTGACTGAAATAGTTTAATTGAACAAGGTCTTACATTGTGTTAAATACAACTTTGTTCTCATATGGACAAAGGTAACATTGCCATGTCAGACACTATTAAGTGAGGAGGAATGCTGGCTAATTGTACAAACATATATAAAAAGCAACAAAGGAGTTTTTCAAAGCCAAAAACTGGAAAATTCTTGACTGGCCAAGTCATTCACCGGTCTGAATCTTACTGAACATGCGTTTCATATGCTGAAGAGAAAACTTGCCCACAGAATAAGCAGAAGCTGAAGATACTTGCAGTACAGGCCTGGCAGAGCATCACCAGAGAAGATACTTCAAGCTACCACTACACAGGATATGCAAATAAATATGTCTATGTCCCAAACATTATTTTTCTACATAAAATGATAATATTTATGCAAAGAAAACCATTTTTGGCTTGTATACTTTATTTCAGATAACTGATGGTCACATAATATTGTTACTACTTGCATTGGTGCTAACATCCTCAGCAACCCCATCATCGATACTGCTTATGCAGCAGGTGCAGCTTGGAAAATCCATTTGAAAGTTACACTTTTCGAGAGTTTCTTGGATAGACAGCTTGTTGGTGCCCAGTGGGAAATGGTGAAGACACTATTAAGCTGATGGGAGCTGTATTTGCAGCAGAATTTGGCCTCTCTTCCTGTGTGCTTTTTTATGACACTATAACGGCCTAAGTACTCTGATCCTCCTGGTCCCCCGGTGCCTGTACTCTGAAAGAGTAAAAGCTAAACTAATTGTCGGGGCTTTGGCTTCCCAAGCTGCCCTCTCCCCCAAAGATTTTTTTTTTTTCCTTTTTCTGTCAGACGGACTTGTGGTGCTCTGCACTGCTCTGCTCTTTACCTTTGGTGAATGCAGTCTCTACATCATTAAATGGCTTTCTTGGATCTTGGACTGCACAGCTTCCAGCACGCACATGAATCCGGATTTAACCACTTCCAACAAACATATTGGCCTGTCTTGAATACCTGTTTGAATGGATGCAAAATGAGAAGGACTATATAATCTGAAGCCCGGATGGTGGTTGCCAAGATAGACTCACAGGGAGATGAACAAAGGTTCTAGTCTAGATTATTTCTGAAAGGTGCGTGATTTCCACAGTTCTGAATGAGCTGGATGTTACTGGAATTGTACTGATAAGGTTCTTGTTTGGGCTTGTTTTGGCATGGCCTGGATTTTATCCGAGACCATGGGTCTCAATGATGCCCCACAGTGTGATGTCTTACTGTAATTAAATGAGTTACTCAGCACCCTGTGCGCGTGCATGTATGTGTGTGTGTGTGTGTGTGTGTGTGTGTGGAGGGGGGAACTATTGAATTTGTGAAACATTTTTAAAAAATTTGGTATGCTAATAATTTTCTAAATACTAAACACAGCATCAATCATGGTAATGATAATGGCACATACTGAATTGTTTTTTTTTGTAAAACCAATGTTTATTTTTACTTAGATGATAATTCCAAATCTCTTGGAACCAAACTGACGCTGGACGACCTGTTTGAGAAAGACTTCCAGGTGCATGACCCGGATGCAAAATGGATAAACGGTATGTGCTATGCTATGAAACCACTGGTTCCAGGGTGTAAAACCCTGCTCTCACAAATGTGCATATGACAAAATTCCTCTCCTTTCACAAAATATCATTTAAAGCTATCTAAAGAAATATGCTGATATTCACCAGAGCTACAGACAGGACGAGGGGCTAGGGGTGGTTGTTTTTGGGAATGCGGCCTAAACCTGGATTACTGACTTTTTGGTGACGCAAATTTAAGAGATTTATTGACACAAGGTAGGGCCATCCTATATTGATATTAATTGGGTTTTGTGATACTACATGAGGTAATCATGAATTCCAGTCATGGATAAATTGCCATCACTTTCTGCCCTTTAACATCCTAGAATGTTGAGGGGTAGTAGTCCCAGCAGCCCCCAGCATACACACCCCGCCCCCCCCCCCTTCTGAATCTGCAGCCATCACCATTTCTGTGACTGCATACAGTTCTGTGCCATAGGCTTTTTACAGTCAGAATACAAGCTCACCTACGTTCAATGAAATCTATTCAAGTCATACGGGATATTTTAGATACTTAAGTTTGTCATGAGCTGTTGGCTTTAAAATGGCTGGTATAGTCCCATTCAGGGGTTTGTGGCCTAAAAATATTGCCTCAGCTTGTACAGCTTAAATCAGCTTGCACTGCCATGTTATATTTTCAGATGCTATACATATGAAAAGCTTAAGCCATAGCATTTTTTTCACAATTACGAACGCAAATATCACATATATCATGCCAGTACTTTTTTATTGAGCGTGGCAGTCTGAGATTGAACTATTTCCTGTGGTGAATGCAAACTGGAAATCAAATGTAACTTTAAAATTATTTGGTAATATACACATGTACAACTCCTGGAGGGACAGCGTTGCTGTGCAAGCTGCTTTGGAGATACTTGAAGTGTGTTTCCTTGTTTCACACCACAAACCCCCAAGTACCCCTGCAGCCATTGTAAAGGCATCTGGTGAGTAAGAACTTAAATATCTAAAATATCCTTTATGACTTATGAAAAATTTGTTGGCAATTTCAAAACATAAACTGAAACATAAATTATGTATTTTTTTATCAGAAAGTGAACTAACACTTTAAACGCCTGAAAGCAAATTACCCAACCAATGAAATGCATTTCTGTTTGAATTACTGATATGCCTTTCAGTCCAGTTAAGATGAATATAACTGGCACTCAGTGACTTGATAAGGTATTATGCAGTCTGCATTTTCCTTCTAATTTGGTAAATCTTCTCCTATATTCCAAATAATATTGCCTCTGAATGCGCTAGCCCTCGTTTCTCTTTTTTGCGGTGTTGATTTGTTTTCTTTTAGGAGAAAAACAACCATATTCCTCCCCATTAACTCCGTTAAAGGCATTGGCCACATTCTAAAACATCTGCTCGTATCTTTCTGATAAATGGCCTCTCTCCTTTAATCAAAGTTTGTAAACAGTGTCCATCTGTTTCCATTTACTGACGCGCAGAAGCAAACACTGAGCCCAGCCACAGCAGTCACCAGAGAGACCCCGCCACGCTTTCGCGTCCTTTGGGAATCTTTTCCTTCATTTATTGCTTTGTTCATGTTTGTTTTTCTGGTGTAAGAAGATGTTTCTCCTCCTGTTTACTTTTTAGTTTTTTCATTAATTTGAGATCTCTAATCAGAATTAGCATGCCACTGAAGACTTAAAAAAAACCATTTCTCTCCCAGGCAAGCATTGTGCTGTGTTACGGGAAGGCTGTGGTTGTGGACGCGAGCCCTTCAAAGGCTCCGGGTGGATATCCAAGCTGCCGTACCTTCTGCTGTGGCCTTGCACTGCCTGTGGCAGAATAAAGCTCAGCCCCGATCGATCGTTAGGGGCCGGCAGAGGGCAACCCTCCCCATTCAAATGAGTTATTGAAAAGGCTCCACCCCCCCCCCCCCCCCCCCCCCCCATGGCCTTAGACACCATCAATCCTCTCTCACCCCCACACCTCTTAATATTTCCTGAGGATTGGGGTTTGGTCTGGGAGTTAATGAAGTGCCTGGCTTTTTATTAATAGACTCATTGGCACGGTCCCTGGTGTTGCCTGTCTGCTGAGCGGGAGAGAGAGTCGCCAGGCGTTCAGCTCTCTCAGGGCACGGTGTAATGGGAGTATATATTACTGTAATGATATCTGTCCGTGCCAGAGGCCTTGAAGGGCAAATCCCAATGCTGATGTTCTGCGTCGGCCAATGGGAGACCAGGAAGCTCTACCACTGAAGAAGCTCTGGACAGCTAAGCTGGATACACTGATCAGCCTGAATGTATCACCATGGTATGATTCATGATAGGAGATATGATGTTCAGTGTTAAACTGATAGAGTACAATATGTGGTCCCCATTGAACTCACACAATCTGTGGTTGAATTAACACTGAAGATTTCATTATGTGTGGGTGTGTGCGTGTTAGTGTGTGTATGTGTGTGTGCGTGCACATGCAGAAACAGTATTTCAGATCACCGTGTTAAGAACAGTCATACATGTCTGACTTAACAAGCCATCTGCCTAAGTATTAATCATTCTGACACAAACAAAATGTTCCTTGTGCTCAAGGATCTGTCTTCCATTAGTACAAACTTCTGTCCTATGAATTCATGCTTTTGAAGTTTTTTCCAAATCTCACATGAGTATATCATTTTCTGTTTATGTGTTTAGCAGATTCCCTTGCTCAGATCATTTAACATTTAACTGTGTAAATAAGTTTGTGTATATATTATACATACTATTCACAGCTTTGATAAAGATCAACAAAAAAGAAAAAAACTAGAAAATAGACTATAATTAATATCATATAAATAAAAGCATGTACTGAGCTGTATATTTTAATTTTCTACTTCAATAATGATTCCTATTAAATAAACCAATATGAAACTTTTCAAAAATATAAATGTATTTCTAAAAAATTAATGTTCCATGAATATTCACACCCATTTTCAGTACTATGTGGACCCACTTTTTGCAAGGATAGTGTTACTGAGTAATCTTCTATAGCGTTGTCAAATTAGGGAACATATCTGGGCGATCTTTAACCATTCATACAGGACATACAGGTCCTGCCCTGTCACGGCCGAGGGGACCTGGCTTTTGGTCAAAATGCATTGGTACTTGCTGGAGTTCATAACTGCATTAACAAGAGCCCCAGGATTAGTCAATGCAAAACAACCCCATGACATCTAAGATCCTCGACCATAATTCACTCAAGGCATGGCTCTCTTTCCAATATACGTATCCGTCATCACCAAACCCAGTGCTGGTGTGCATGGCCTAAAAGCTCAATTTTGTCTCATATCATAGCACCCAGTTTCAGTCAAAGTTCCAATGCCATTTAGTAAACTTCAGATGCTACCTGCTGTAGATTGACCTCTATATATATATGTGTATATATATATTTTTTTTCTTTCTGGAAAACCTTCCAAAAAGACAATTGGCATGTGTGTTCGGGGTGTACTTGGGTTCTCTACCAGGCAGGTGTACCACTTTTTCACTGGTTTTAATCTTGTTAATCATTGACCTAATAGTGGAAAGTGGTACCAGGCTGTAATATTTGTAACCATCTCCTGATATGTGCAGATCAACAACCCTTACTCTTGTTTCTTTTGCGTGTGATTTCCTTTCCTCATTGTGATGGATGACACGTGTTACCTCATTTTTTAAACCCCAGTGAAACAGGAAGCCATAGGAGGCCACAAAGCAGTTGCCTAAGATGTGTACTGTATGAATGTACAAACGCAGCATGTTAATGCAGATTTGCCTTTGTTAGATTTTATTTAAAATATAGCTCATTACTTGTTTCTTTATCAAACGTTATAAAATTGTTTGGGGGTACTGCGTGTAAACTGACAAAATGCAATTTATTGGAATGAGAATTGTACCTTTGGATGCACCATTAACAAATACATTTTTCAGTGTGTGTGCACAGGCAAACACACACACTGCCCTCATTCAGCAACCGGGTTTATATAAATCCAAGTGGGATTACATTTCATCAAAAGAGAGCCAATGGGAGAGGGAGAAAGAGTATAAGAGAGCAGATATTGCCCATTTAATTCCGCTCTTGTATAACACAAGGATCTGTGGGTGTGAGAAATGATGTAATAATATATAATTAATGAATGGTTTATGGTATCTCCTTCAAGTGCAACAGACATTCAACGGACACTTCACCTCAGTTCCTGGTGCCTGCTGATTTAATGAAAGCTTTTTGCTCAAATAGAAAAAGTCATTAGCTCCAGTGTAATAAAGCACAATGTTGCAATCCTTTCCCCTGACTTGTAAACCGTATGTGTTGTGGGAGCAAGGGAAGACAACGACCACAGGGCAGCACTGTGGAGTTATGCTGAGAGTTCAGAGAGTTGCAAGTTCAAATCCCAAATAATTATGAGTACAGTACTTAAATCACCCCAGTGAGTTACATGTATTAAGTTACACAACCTCAAACATATGTATGTACAACACATAAAAGTTATGTAATTAAGCTTATATAATTGGTGTCAACTACTCAAATTAATAGTATACTTTGTTAAAAAGTACACAGATGTTGCCATTCTTCAGCCATCCCCCTTGTGCTATACACCAGAGCAAGGAAGTCCAAAGCTATTTTTTTCTTTTATCAAAAATAAAATTTTCAAGCTTGGATTCAGTCCCGAATCTAGACCGCTGAGATTAGAGGGGAAGACATAGATTTTAGGAGGGGGGGGGGGGGGGGGGGGGGCTTTTATTAAAGGCACAGTGACTGCCATACACTTTACAGGCCGACATTTCTTAGTGATTTAAAAAAAAAAAAATCAAGATCTTTGACTCAATCTTTTCCATTTAATTTTATGCACATGTCCAATTATGTGCTTTTAGTCAAGAGGTTAATATCAGACTCACATTAATGCAGGATTGAGCATTTTTTATATAGATAAGAAGAGCAAAAATGCAGGGGAAAAAAAACAGTGTTCTATAAATGCACACATTAGTCTTACATTAGTCAGGGCACTTTTAAATGTGGAAACTGCAATCATTGTGATAATATTAAGTCAGGAAAAGAATTTGTTGATCTGAAAACCAATCATGTATATAAACAAAAAAAATTCAGAAATTGCAATACAACACACATTGTATACCGCTTAGTGTGTTCTTGTAATTGTTTTTATGTTGGACACACTAAAAGACACTTAAAAGACTGTCTAGCTGAGCATAAATATGCCATCAGAACATCCCATGACTTGGCATTTCATGGAGGCCCACAATAAAAATGACAGTCTACTAAGAATCGAGGGCATTGGATTTATCAAGCAATCCGTTAGAGGCTTTCACAAAGAGAGACTTTTTGGATTTTCCAGTTTGATAGCATGAAATATCCAGGGGTCAATGATGAAATTCACTTTATGATTAAGATTTATATTGTACTTAATTTCAACCAATTCTTGTGTATGTTTTCCACAGGATAGTCTGTATATTTTTGTCATTGTATTATTATTATTTTTTTCGTTATTTCTTCTCATCATTACATACTTCCTTTTGGCAATTTGCCTGGCATCGTGTGAATGTTTATTGGATAATTGATCATTTGCATAATCAATTACCTTATTGACAACTCTATAAAGAACCTCATGTTGACAGTCATTCACGCCCTGATGAAGGCTGACGTGGCTGCAACGCATTGGCGTTAGACTAGTTTTTTAAAATTCCTCATGCCAATTGAGTAAAGGCCTTTTTAAAACTCATTCCTTCCTCCAACGAGAGTGCCTTGAACTGTTTTGAAGTAAGCCCAGTTTTATACTTTTTTGCACTGAGGCACCCTTCTTTGCTCCCTTCGAGTTATCTCTGCCCTTCAATGAGCACCTTGTTGGTTCGCCCTGATCTCCGGAGCTGGCAGATATTTCTATACTTGAGCACCCAGTGATTGTTCTGTTTTTCTTGACATTTGTGTTTATTGATCATAATGTTTACACAGATGTTGGTAGCATTGCGAGATTTAAAAAGAAAGCGCTGAATTTGAATGAAAAGTGGAAAAGAGTCACGCTCTCCAGCTAGAGTTCTAAGGTGCAATGTCCTAGCATGGGATGCTAAAGACAAACAGACTTCACACAAACTACTGTGGCTGAGGGAGAAACAGACCTTGAGCTGAGTTATCTTTGAGTCTGCATAAGGCATAATTATGGTCTTTAAAAACAACAGCATTTTGTTGGTATTGAATTTACATGCTTCTTTTAAAATGTGTATTAATGTGCCTTCTGAATAACTAAGCTGACATTGCCTTTTAAATATGTGTGTGCTTGAATTCACTTTGATCTTGTGCAAACATTTCAGGACAGAAATTATAGCAGAACTTTTTTAAAACAAGGAAAATGCAAGTATTTTTAGGTGATTGGTTCATTGTTTTTTTTGTTTCTTGTTTTCACTTTGCTTTAAATCTTGGTTTTTCCAAATGTCTTATGATACTAATTTACCTGAAAAAAAAAAACCCTGTGGGTTCTGCAATCACTGAATTCTCTGGAAACATTTGAAGGAGAAAAAATGTATTACTTGCATTAATTAATTGCCTAAATGATTAGAGCTATGGTGGTTTTGCTGAATTACATCATCATTTTCAGCATTGTGAATTGACATTAATCTCATTTTGAAATATGTGTATTGTAGCATAAATATTACATTACTTTATTCTCATGCGACTTTATTTGCTTAACAGACACTCATTCAGCAGAATATGCATTATTGATATTTTAGATATTAAAGATTTATGCTGCTGACTTTTTTCTTCACAATTCATAGTAAGATGAAAAGGATCAAAAGGCTTATTTGTGTGTGTATAGTAATGAAATACCCACGTGAAGTGAATATTTTTAATTGATCGATTGGATTTTTTTGTGACTAAAATCAACTCCAAATTGTTTCTGAAGTGATAGCCCTACTCTAAATCTAGCCTGTAATTATGTACCAAGTCTAACAATTACTGCATGATGGCTGAGGAGGATTCCAAATGCGGAGTAGATTACACAGGGATTTGCTGTCAGTCATTGTACAGAACCAGGTGTCTTTGCTTAATTAATTCATCAACAGGCAGCTGCTCATTAGTCTTGGACAATAGGATGCAACAGGAATAAAACAGTTCTGCAGAATATTTCAAAGCTCTGCAGCAATATTTTTCTCAAGGAATTCCATTATTATTTTGTTTTATAAAGTATTTATTGAGACTTTTTTGATTGCATGATGATTTGATGATTTTGTTTTCAGTCACAAGTCTTGACGTGATGGTCAATATGTGCTGGACATGATGTGTTTGACAGCTCAACCTTGCCTCACTATGCACAGAAAGAATTTCCATAACTACAGTACAGGACTATAAATGACTGTGCACCCATTATAAACACTGATTGTTTTTCAAATTTCACCAGCCCCTGTTAGGTTGTGAATGTCCACAACCCAGAAATGAAGTAGCACCAATTCCCAGGGCAATATCCACACTGGATTTACAAATCAGTTTACCCTCCTTTACCCTGCTTTTTCATTTCTATTGTGTTGTGGTGTATACTGATTTATGTATATTGCATGTAGGGCTATGTGTGTTGTGTGTATCTATATGGCTGAAAAATCAACTGTCCAAGAAGGGGACCATAAAATGTATTCATGTATTGACTACTGAGTATCACTGAAACCAGTGTCATTCAGAAAAATGACCCAGTCACCTGCTGCACTGCACAATGAAATGAGAGCCTGTACTTCCCCAGCAGCTGCTCCACCTTTTAGTGGCACAATGCCAGCAGCTGATCCATGCTCTCCTTTTGGAAAAAAAAAAAAAAACTCATTACTGTGATAACAACTGCGTCCTTCGCTCCAAGTCACTGTCAGTCTCTGCTTTAAAGTTCCTGGTTAAAATGTCACTATGCTCCAGGCGTTCTCGTGATTTAATTTATTTAATTATTTAACCACCTGTAGAAGGAATGGTGGCTGTGAATATTACAACAGACCCCAGGAGACGCACGTGAGTCTAATGGCAAGTCCTGCCACTGATTTATTTATTTAATTTAATTTTAAAGCTGCAGCAGACAACTTTCTCAATGGCCGTGATGTTGTGAAAACATTTTGAAAATCATAACACCATTTGGCTCTGCCCACGCCCCCCCCCCCCCTTCCCCACGCTAATCTAAGCTGTTGAGGTTGTACCTAGCCACTTTTATAAGGACCCCAGACATATAAATCTACGCTGTAGTTTGTGCTAGTCCAAAGTTTGTGCTAGCCAGGCTTAGGCTACGCAATATGTTTGTCCCACTTCCAGATTTGGTGATCAAAGGATTATAAATCTTGCCGCATGTAGGATGACCGACTGGTCACGATGAGTCTGTGTAACGTTAGCCTGAATCTGACATTAGTTGGCTACAGCTGGGAAGAATGTTTCTGGCTTGTTCTAGCTAACGTGTCTATCCAACAAGTACTGATAGCTTACCTAGCTAGCCCAGGTAAACTAATTAACTTCACCTACTGCACAGATAATGTTAGCAAACATTTCCTTCTTCCATGAGCTAGCTGCTAAATTAAGTAAATTAAGCTATTATCAATAATAGCTACCAAGCTACTTCTGTGACTAAATTCACTGGCTAGCTAGCAGAAAGTACAGGAAAAGGAGTGTTGAAATTTAGACGTACCTTTCCAGAAAAACCAGTGTGAGCTCCACGTCTGTCTTCGACTCTGAAGCTCTCGCCATGCTGTCTTTCGCTATTTCCTTTCACTCTACAGTCCAAGAACTGGACTAGAGCACTGATTTGGTGGGAGACCCTCCAAGTGTAGCTTGTGTATGCAGACTGCAGGCACCTGGCTGACCAAAGGGCTCACTGGGGCTGTCACAGTGAGACATACTGCCTGTAAATGCCTGTAACATACTCATCTAGCCAACTGAATCCCTCCCTCCTCAGGCAACACTGTGTACTGCCCTATGGGCTCCTGGCCACGGTTAGTTCTGGCATGGTGATAATTCAGTACTAGTCTTTGCCCACCCATACTGTGAAACAGCGTCTAAAACCACCTAAATGCACACCTCCTGTACTTAAACTCTGAAGTCTGGTCAGCTCATTATTCCCATGTAGATTCAGAATTCACATTAATTTGTCCTTAATTTGTTCAAATCCATGCTAAACTGTGTGAAGAAATAAATGCTTAATTTTTAAGTCATTTGCGTTGAATGAAGGCTGATTTTGTTATTAAAACACTGATTTTATTATTTTGTCTTTTTTCCCTGACAGATGAAGAAATTGTTCTCAGGACCAGAGATGGGGATGTTCTGAAAACAAATATTCAGAGCAATCAGACCGAGCTCCTTTTGAAGAACACCACTTTCGTACGTAACCTTTCTGATGTTAATGGAGGGAATTGGAAAATTTGCTCCCTGCAGAAGTCCAGGAATAGGCCATTCAAATTTCCAGCCATTCACAGGGCAAAAAACTTTATAAATTGTATTTTAATCTTCAAATGTATAAATTACCATAGCACCTCTATGCATTAAAGTACATGAAATTGGACACTGCTTTATGTTTGTCAGTACTTAAACATTGCAACGATTCTTTTCATAAGAGCTTCCCACTGGTAAGTGTTTGCTGTAGTTGAAGTACTGTGGGCAGTTATTCAGAAGCATAGCCTCATCAAATAATATTTCATTTAATTTCTTTGCCACTTTTCCCCACACGCAGTAATGGCTGTTGTAGCAATAATTTACA
Organism: Anguilla anguilla; assembly: GCF_013347855.1. Taxonomy (NCBI): domain Eukaryota; kingdom Metazoa; phylum Chordata; class Actinopteri; order Anguilliformes; family Anguillidae; genus Anguilla; species Anguilla anguilla. The sequence goes on along the minus strand of NC_049215.1, from coordinate 21,537,386 downwards.
TAATGGTTCCATATGCTTGAATTAATTGTTACCATCAATGGCTCTCCACAACCCTACTTCCACCTTTCCACCTCCTGTTAGTGTAAGAGTCATAACATGAACTGTAGACCTTTCCACATGGTTCAGTGGAACCTTTTACTGTGGTTACTGTTTGGCATGTTCCACCTGCTGTGCCTGGTTAATACAATGCCTTGCTAAATTAACCTGGGCTATGTGGGCAAAGGTGTTTTGCTGTTGATCATGTTTAATGCGCCAATAAATCGACAGAAATGTCAACAGAAAACGAACCATTGCTTCGGGTCTCTGGCTAATTCTGGCCGATTGAATCATTAGATCATTAGACATTAGTCTGAAAAATGCAGAGCTGGCCAAAGGAGAGATAAGATGCAATGAAACATTCCAGGAGCTGGCAGAAATATGGCTTGTGGATAAATAATATTGACACTTCTTACAGGATGGCTCAATCTATCACATAGAAAGTAGTATTCTTTTGAGACTCCCAGAGCAATAAGCAATTCGTTTAATGCTGTTACATGCAAATTAAATTACTTAATTATCCTTTTTATCTTAAATGGAAGAAAATTCTGTCCCAAGGTAAACAAGAAAGAAGGAAATAAGCACTGCACTGTATCTTCTTTTTATTATTACTATTATATCGAAAAGATATTCTGAGTGAGAATTTTTGGCGAAATAGAGATGATATACAGGCCTTAAATGAGTAATAAATATGCTATACTATGGCTAAATCATAATGGTGTACTGGATCGATTATTATTATTATTTTCCCATACACTGATTAGCGAAGGCTATATTCATGCGTGGGCTGAAACTATACGTGTCATGTACATGTATATGTAATCGTGAATACTGAATCAGTTGAAGTGAATCAGTTGATGTTGAAGTGACAAACTTTCAGTTTGATTCTGTTTCCCAAAAAATTGGAACTTGCTTACTTCCATCCAGTTGTGTTCTGATTGTTACATGTATAATCACAAAAGTAATCAATCATTATATCACATGTTCAACGCTGATATTTCTTGAATCTTGAAAAACAAGACATGGTATAAAAATGGCATGGCTCTTAAGCAGTAATCTCACAGACATTATTTGCAATTACAGCTGTTGTTTGTGTGTTAATAGTGTGTTTTTAAGGTTACAGTTTGTTGTTTGTGGCAAAATGTAGCTGCTACAAGGTAAGATATCCAGTGTTAATTCAACTCCAATAGTGACCATATGTACACTGTAAAGTTGATTTAACATTGAACACTTTACTGTGTAGTAAATCATGTATGTTATCTAACCTATATTTCCATATGAAAGAAAAATACACTCAACAACCTCTGTTCCACCCCCTTTCTGTCTCTCCCTTGACAGGCAACATTTAAGGCCTCAAAGTTTTTGGTCTCTCCAGACTTCAACTTTGTGCTGCTGGGCTACGATGTGAAACAGGTCAGCCATTCTCATTAATCTCCCCATGCTGGACAGTGAGTGCACTGTACAGGTCTAACTTGCACTTGCCACTTACACAGAACCTGCCGGATACCCGAAGGCTGGGATTTGGTAATTCCCCACCCTGAAAAAATTGATGTGTAAAATTTACTCAACAAAAATTTTGTATCTAGTATTTTTTTGAGTAACTTTAATTTGCTAAATATTAATTAACTTACCTGCAAACCTTAACATTTCCAGAGTCAATAAGTAAGGTTTACTTAATTATTGTCTGTATTAAATTAATATTTACTATGTTGTATGTGGTAAGTAATACTTAACTATATTATGTAAAGCCAACTTAATTTCTTAAATTTCAAAAACTGTATGAGAATACACAATATACAGCTGTTTCATCTGATGCAGGCTCGTGTTCTGCCGTTTCTAGTTACGGTTCGGGATGAACTTGCATTGCAGAGACCTCTACGCATAGCAAACCCGTCCATGGTGCCAGTTCACACTCAGCTGAACAACTATCTCCATGAAGGCTATTGCTAAACACAACGTAGTACTGTAACACTTACACAAACTGTTAGTGAGTGTAATTCAACATTTATTTAGCAATTTCCTTCTCACTCTTGCTGCGCTGTGCAGAACTGTGGGAAAGTAGGTGGTGCTAACTCTGGAACAGCAGTGAGTGCTAAGATAAACATGGTCTTGGTTAGATTTACAGGGCAGAAGGAACATTTTCAATGCAGCAGTGTTTGTCGCTGAAGTCAACGGGCTGCTAATCTCCACAGTGGTACGCATGTGTGTTTGCAGATAGGGGTTTCTGTAGTCAGGGCAGGGTAGTCTCTCTGTGGCTTTGATCTTATTGACTGTGAAACAGCATGTCTCAGCTCTTGCTCTCTGGGGAACTTTGAGTTTTCCCCTGCGATACGAGTGCGAAGCCTGAAGTCTGCTTTTAAACTGTTGTCAGATCTTGACATTGACACAGAAAAGAAAAGTGATGATTGATGGCTTATTCAAAAACCAACACCAATAAAAACAGTTCCATATTGGTCTGGTAAACAAAGGGGAACTGAGCAGCGTGAATCATAATGGTTTAGTGGTGCAGACGTGTTCACATTGTTGCCTGTATTTAATATAAAATAATAAATTAAACATTTTGATAAGGATACATATCTTTATATAAGTGCATATGCTAAGCATTAAAATGCATTAAATGCAGGAATAGCTCACAATTGTGGATGATAAACACAGCAGCCATTTTAAGTAGCTGATTTTCAAATGTCATCAGAGAGCATGTTTGTGCCCTTCTGATTTTTTTCCCCAGAGGTATCGTAGGCAAAAGCTGGGGCTGTACTTTTGTAATACCATAAAGACCCACAGAAATTTCAGTTCCACAGAGTTGACAAATCACTGAACTGTATGTGTATATCCTGACTGCCTTAGTAATAATGTTAATTGAGCTGAGGAGCCTAAGTCCAGTGTACCAATTGGAGTGATGGTCACTCATTTTAAATTGGCCAGTTTCTCTTCCTCTTCCTTGCATCAGGGCTGAAGTGAACTTTTCCACATCATAATTAGTGCTCCAGTAAGGCCTTGGGAAGGCTGTATTCTGGCCACTCAAAGACAATAGATTATTGATCATAGAAATGGCTAGAAGTGGAGACCAAGTACTTAGACCACACATATATATTTTTTTTTTAACCTTTAATTCCTAGACAATATTTTAATAGCACAAATAACACGGATATACATTACATTACATTACATTACAGGCATTTGGCAGACGCTCTTATCCAGAGCGACGTACAAGAAAGTGTATAATCATAACCAGGAACAAGTGTGTTGAAAACCCTAGAGGGAAGTATAGTACCAAGTGCAGTTTAACTTGGACCCTGTAGGTTAATCTGATCAACACAAACAAAAGCATATGATCTTGCTCTGCACCCTGCTAGCCACGTTGGGCATCAATTCAATTGAATATCAGTTTAGACCTTTCAGGGACATCTAGTAGTTTACAAATAGAATCATTCAAGACAGTCCTACCCCTTCCGAGAAGAATGTAAAGGAAGACATACTGTTCCTCCCGCTACTTAAGTTATAAGAAAAGAAGAACAGGAAATGCCAAACATAGGCAAAAAATGAGAAACTGATATGGAACAAAAGTGCTACTCACCTGTGAGGGATCCGATACTTCCGGAAAAGTATATACAGTGATTTGCATGAAGTGTGCTGTCATGAGTGGCTTTGAATTTGCAGAGCGAAACACTATTGCTAGCTATAATAAGAGGAGGCAGAGGCCTATGCTGAGAAGGAAGGTTGCCCAGAGAGGTTATTAGTACTAAAAGCATCGCATGATATATTTCTTCCCTTGGCTGACTGACGTGTGGGAACTGAATATGATCAACCCTGCACTAAATATCTGTAGTGTTAGCATGTTCTGGTGTTTGTAGTTGTGTTGGGTATTTGCTATGGTCATTTTTAGCCATGATGACCATGGACCTTGCTTTGCGCAACAGCGTCTAATTAAACGAATCACCCTGATGCCTATTTTATTTATTTTTTGTGCATTGTTAATTTAATATTCATTTATGGTAATTAACGTGTTGTATGGCTAGCTGAATAAACCGCTCCAAGATCAATGGTTCTGGGCTAGGAAGATCTCTTGCATTTCAGCCTTGTGCCGCATTATTACCCCAGGCATGTATGCATATCAGAGGTTAAGAGCTTATTGATAGAGATGGAAACAACCTTGATCTCCTACTCCACAGATATGGCTGCTATTGTATATGAAATTGCATCATAAGATATGCATGTGCATGATAGAAAATTGCACTCTGTCTTTCTTGGCTTTTAGCACTTCTGGGTTTTTCCAACAACCCCTGTTGTCTGCAGTTATATAGGATAAAAAAACAAAGAACTTAGGAGGAAGAAGGTGACCAAATTTTTTGCAATACTGTAATTATAGTTTTCTAATATGGAACCTTTGATGCGCTGTGTATGCCTTGAGGGCCATTAGAAGGACTTTCTTTCTGATGGGATTGCATTGTTTAGAATGTAACATCGGTCTCTGAATAGTGGTGAAAGCATGAATATTTGTGATGTTAGTTGGACCTACAAAAAGGGAAACTTTCTTACAGAGTACCAGGAAGATATTCTGCTTGTCTCAATGCACTGTAAGAGATAACATGAAAAACAAAAACACTTCATTTTCCCATTAACATTTGCATCTTAGAGTAGCACTGTTGTCATAATGTAATGCTGTGGAAACATTGCAAGTGTCCCCAAACTCGGTAAACCTCCCAAACTGATTGACAGTGGGCGCATCTGTAAGACTACACCTTTCAGCCCAGACTATTGTTGCTCACCACCCCCTACCCTCTTAACACAGCTCGTGAAAAGCTGTGCCAAAGCACACAGTGAATGCGAATAAATAGTTTTTAAAAACTTCATACCCTGAGAGAGAGCAATTATCATCATTTTAAGTGCGTGGATATCAGACCAGATCAAATTAAATGTGTTTATGAGTAGTCATCTCTCACTTATGGAACATTGATGATTGTTCCATCCTGGCATTGCTTAACAATTCTTTGTGTACACACAGTCATATTAAAAATAAATATGATAAAGTATTTGATATGGGCCCCAGAAGTCTGACATAACACAAGAGCATAACCTGTACCCATAAATGGATTTAGGTTTAGGTTTCCTATAAACTATAAACTGTTTTCAGATTGGTTACTGGACAGAAATACAGCAAGCCGTATGCTTCAGTATGTGTTATGTGTGAGAGTGAAAATGTATGTGTGATTGTGCGGGTTTGCATGTACAATAATGTGTGTTAGAGAATTTGTGTGCATGTGTGTTGTGTGCATTTGTGCTTATGTGCATGGATAGAAATGTGTATGCGTCTTCATGTGTACATGCATGTAAGTGTATTTGTGTGCACACGTGTGATGCATATATATGTACAGCAGCAGTGGTTCGTGAGCTTGAAATAGGAGACGGGAACCTTGCCATTAAACTGATCATTGCTCAGCCAGGGTTAATTTATAATTTATTTTATGTGATTTACAAGCTTGTCAATTATCTGGTTTAATCCACTTTCTCTTTAACACGTTCTCTGTAGCTTTCCCCTTCTTCACATTACATTAGCGACTGTTAATGATAAGATGGGGTTCAATTTAGTAAAATCACTGTAATTATTACCAAGAATACGCTGAACACAAAGAGGTAAATCACACCATTACCTGTGTATTGCACCAGCTTTTTGAATGCTGTGCAGTAAAGGCAAACTAACAAACTTCAGGATCTGTGCCTATGAGATTACTAGATGGCATTAGACCCTGGTATGCAGAACGAAGAGCACATTAACCACAAGTTCAAATAGGCTGCTCAATTAAAACAAAGGGAAGCAGGTTGAGAGAAATTGGTTTAAAGGTAATATTTCTGCCTCCTCTGTAATGAGGTTAAGAAGTCATTACTAGTGTGCACTTGTGAGTGTGTGAATAGAAATATGCATGTGTATCTGTGCGTGCATGTATGTGTGTCTGTGTACACATACATCTATGTACAAAAAAAACAGTATAAAAATGTCCACCATAGCACATAAATATGCACAATTCAGGCCCTAGAGATAGAGTATGCCTGTTTGTTTGTTTTATTTTTTTTATGGGAACTCATCCCTTCTGTTTACATGAGTACCTTCTGTCTGTGTAAACTGCATTTTCACACTTGGAACAACAGTGAATTATTGAAGCCCATATTTAAAGAGTTTAACTGCAGGCACACCTGACTGCAGTTTTTTGTGTTGTCATGGGAACAGACTGAGGGGTGGGGTGTAGGGGAGAATGTGCTTTTAAAGAATGCAGACACAGTACCCCCCGATAGTGTGGGTGAGGGGGCAGGTAGCGAATAAACAAAACTGTTTGGAACAGATGTTAGGGCTAAATTTATGACAGAATTCTTCCTGTCTAGAACCCTGTTTGGAATTCTGGGTGAACTGAACAAGTGTGACGTCAGTGCACTGAAGCGCTCGGCACCAGAGGCTCTGTGCAGCAGGTCTGAGACCAGTTCCCTCAGCCACACTGTTTGGTTTGCTTTGGCTCAGCCAACAGCACCAGCTGTGTCCCCACACTAACGTGACGCCATGCTCCTTGTGTGCTTCTTCTGTGTTGCCTTGCTGATCACTGCACATTTGTGTGGCATACGAACATAAAGCTAGTTTGTGTGTAAAGGCATTTGCATGGATTAGTCACTGTTTAATAGGTCAGGGTACATTCCCCTATGGCATAAGTAGCCTGTTCATTCGTATGCACGTGCTGAGGCACCTGAATGAACTGAACTGACTATTTGGTTGGCCTACTGGTGAACTGGTTAAATCAATACCTGCACCGCAGTACATAATGTCAATGGAATCAGTGACCCTCTGCACACGGGCTACTCCTAAGTGCTCTCAGCTGGAAATAAATTACCCAGTAACATGGCAGCAGTATTAATAAAAGAATATTGCAAGAATATTACCTGTTTTTTTTTGTTTTTTTCTAATATAGTTTTCCATTTTAAAGGCTTTTAAAGAATTATATTTTAATTTGTATGAATTATACTTGTAGGTCTTCTGGCATCCATCCAACATATCGAAAGCAAAACGGTTCAAGCATTTTTAATAAAAATTCCATAGGCTAGATTTTACATTTTCCATTTATTCTATGTGACAGCAACTATCAATAACCTAAAAAAATGTAATTAGCCTAAAGTCTGCCTGTTATGAAACCATTTCAAACATGTAATAATATTGATGAAATATGAAAACATTCCAGGAACTGACCGACCTGACTGAACTGAACTGACTATCTATTACTGATGAACTGGTGATACCAGTACATCAATTCAGTATACTTCAGTATACAGTCAACAAATCAGTAACCATCTGTATAAGGGCTCTCTCCGCCAATAACTGAACACTGACGTTCAACTGGGGAGAAAAAAAAAACATCTGGTATTAAAAACAGGATAAACTATTGCGCTCATCATCTATCTGATAACGATATTGATAATATTTACCTTTTAAAAGTGCAATGTTTCAAAAATACATTATATACATATACATAAAAATACATTTGTGAAATGCACAATATAAATTAATTTTGATTGATTGACAGTATACTGTACTTGTCGTAGCTTATTTCTCCAGCAAATACTTGCTGGAATGGCATTACAGTAACTTTATCCAGAAAACTACAAGGAAAAATACAGGTTCATACGAGGTGAAATTATTTCATTAGTAGTGCTTGACAATGACAAATATTTGCACATATGCACTGATGAATGAGACTAAACTACGAGTTGAACTTAACATGCTGAATATTAATGTACACGCTCAACTGGCTGACCCAGCCAGTGAACGGATCACATAGTTAGTACCTAGGATCTTTGTATTGAACTGAATGAATTGATTCAGTAAAGTGATTATTATTTTAACTACTAATGTACTTATATAAATCCTTAGTTTAACAAACATACTGTATCAGCTTCATCATTACGCATTTATAATAGCCTCTGAGCATATCAAACTTATGCGGAGAATGTTTTGCAAACATTATTAATTTCATTATTTGTGGTACTTTCTTTGGCAGTAAGCCAAGTTTTTTCTTCTTTTCTGATACACAAAGATTGCTGGGAAATATTGTCCAATGACGATGCAGAATGATGTAATTGCTAGCTAGTTCTGGTGGTGGAACTTTAAGGTCAAGTAGCTACTACATAGTGTGTGAATTAGAGCAAAATGGATTACAAACACAAACCTGGATCTCAGAAAAGAGAAAACGGATGAATGGATGGCTTTAAAAAAAAAATAGCAGTTGTTGACTCAACTGCGGTAAATGTCTGACCACTACTGGCCTACATTAGGGATATCAATATTCTTCCCTCCTCAACTGCTGCCATTTACACACTGCCTCATTTGGGGTTCCAGGGGATGGCAATTGCTACCCCCATTATGTTATTTTTTGCCACCCCCTTTATTTATATAGCACTTATCCAAACAAAAGTTACAAAGTGCTTCACAGAGATAAGACATCATAAAACCTTAAACAACATTACAACAGTAAACAAATATCACAAAATATAAAATCAAAGATAAAATAAAATAAAATACAGATTAAAATACTTATTCGGCAAAGCTGGAAGATTCTGCTTTCCATCTTGCCGATTTTATGAATGAAGCAGAGACAGCCTGTACATTCGGGAGGTGAGGTAAGTGGAGGCATGGTTATTGTTGTCTGAGTTGAAAAAACATAAACAGAACTGACCAGTATTATGGGACAGGCAAAAAGTAATGTGTTATCAGCCATTAGCTGGTAAGGAGAGGTAATAATCTGGCACTTCCACGCAATATCAAAATCCTTATGTTATATATACGAGGACACTACTTGCCTAGCAGCTGTGAGAGGATGTGGCTGTTTGTTTTGACCTTGCATGACAAATTTGCGCCAGCCTGCCCTCCTGGATACACTGTTTACACTCAATGAGCACAGTCTACAATCTGGGGGGACTCGTTAGGGATTATCCGAAAGTTCAGGGCATCTGGTGCTCTCCGAGACCCGAGGGTGTTGGGGGAATGACAATGGGCATGATGAGCTTTCCGACCTACATGTTTCATCCAGACCAATATATTTATACCATATTTACCAATTGTCTCTGCTGTTAATGGAAAGTGTACTATCAGTCCAAAGTGTCAAGGCCAGCTTCATCTCTTGTGTAAATATGTGTATTATGACCCCTGTCATTGGTTTGTGTTTACATTTGTCTCTGTGGTGTGTGTGTTTCATCTTTCTGGTTTGTCGTCTGATTGGCCGTTTCCGTCTCTGGTTACTTGGCATGAAAACGATTGGATTTTGAGTTTGACCATTCTCCCATTCTCAGCCTCCACTCTCGTTTTGCCCTCTGCTCACCGTATAGTGCTCTCGTTAGTTAGTGTGTTCCCAACTGGACTACAAGTGTGTTCCCAACTGGACTACAAGTCCTTCCATCAGGACACAAGTTTGTTATTTTGTGTTGTTATTTATCCTTGATTATTTTTGAAGGTACTCTGGATGAAGATTTAACACTCTGTTGGAGGTAAAGTTCAGAGTTCAAAGCCACCCCGTGCCCAGTACCCTTCAAAGACTAGCCAACTTTCAGTTACATTTGGATAGACACAGAGTTACTGGTTGTTTGTGTTGACCTTTCATTGTGAGTGAAGGAAAGTTGATGCTTCATTGTAGCTGTACAGTGAAACATTGTATCTGGTGTAAATGTTATTTAACACATTGAAGGCCCAGCGGTGATTGATTTATTGAGACTTTCTTAAAGTGAATTGAAGTTCCTTTTTTATTTGAGTCAACCTATATTTTAGCTGTTTTTCTTTGTTCTTCATGTTTAAAAAATGCAAAACTGAATTATGTATGCAAGAGTTGGTAATACATGCCCTGTGAGGGTCTCTAGATCAAATCATCGAGAACTCAGTCTTTTCAAGGTTTCCTTGGAGTTGCATGGTTAACCATGTCCTCATGATTAAGAGGAATTGCAAGATTAATTATGATATTTGTGTATAATAATGAGGTGCTCCAGATGAGAGTGCTTGTGAGCAGGATGCACATAGTCCAGGTTCAGTTCATTGTGTTTGAAAGGTTGATAGTGTGATGAATACTTCTAGGATTACTTTTTCCCAGTTAAAGTGTTCATGGTGTCACACCACAGACAGTTTTAAAGGGCACTATTAGGATGATCTAGGATCAGTTTGTGGGGGTTGAAAGGTTGATGGTGTGACACCAGTGGCAGTTTTAAAGGGCACTATTAGGATGATCCAACTTGTGGGAGTTGTTGTGTGCGCAATAGTACTAATAAGTAGCTGAAATATCTATCCCAATGTTGTGAACAATGAACTGTTAACACAACACTTGATATGAAATTTGTTTTAAAAAGGTAAGGAGAAAGTGTGGTGTGGTTAGATTTTTCTTCCTTTAATTTCTGCTTTCAGACTGTGAGGTTCAGTCTAAACATTTCAGCAAATGGTATTGTAAAAACGTTCCCTAAATCACCTTAATTCAAAAAGCAGAAATTACATTAGAATGTCATTTCCTTGAAAGTGAAAGATATTGATACTTGATACTGATTTCTAGTATCTCATATCAAATATCTGACACCACTGCCTGGGCGCAATTCACCTTGGCTCTCAAGATTTGCTCCTACAGGTGTTGAAATTGAATCTCAATTTCAACACCTGTGGGACCAGCTCAAGAAATAACCCATAACTCTCAGCAGTGACCTCTTTTATGAATTAAGACTCATAACTGCATTGTTGACATTGATGCCTTGTGATAGCATGACCTGAGTTTGTGAGACCACTTACCCCACACATTTCTCATGATGTTTCACACCGTAAGCAACTAGCACAAAAAACAAGGCTTGGGGTACACTGCCGACTGGATACCATTTGAAAAAGTTCTACTTTCCTTGATTCAGCAACGGGAAGAAGTAAGTAGAGTCAATGAAAATGATTTTTAGGATACAATTGACACCCATGCTTCTGATTGATTGGTCAGGCATCAAAGATATCACACTGTGGGAAAATAGACTTTTGCTACTTTAAGATGACTTCTACTGTCCTGGTAATTTAATTTTATTGCTCCACTTATGCGCTTATACATAAACGGTTTAATTTACTTCCAGAATTTCAGATCTGTAAGTGAACCCATGCATGTTCGGTTGCTCATTTGGAGATGCAACATATATCTAATTTGGCCGCAAACAGGTCTATATGAATCTCATGTCTTGTCCCCTTGCTTCTGTGGTTGATCAATGCATTTTAGCTAAAGGAAATAAAAGTGTGCCTCCATCCCTTCTATTTTGGGTTGTTGAGCGGGCCCTCGGTAACCAGTTGTAAGCACCTTGGAGCACATGTCTGAGCACCTACAACTCAATCCTCCATCTACAAAGGCATATTGTAATTGCTTTTTCCTTCGTTGCCTTGACGATGTAATGGGTCTCCGCATGAAGACATGAATGAATTATTTAATAACGAGGTTATTGAGGCCCGAGGCAAGCAGTCCAAGTGAGAGCCATGATTCACGTCATGATCCTTTGTTTAAAGTTATATTTTTATATGAATGAGGAAATGGTATTATAACGAGAGCACGGTTCTTCGTGACAAGATGTTCTTAGAAAAATAACTCACTTTTTTTGTTCTTTTATGAAGCAACTTTATCTAGCTGGATTACATTTTTTCTTTTTCAAAAACATCTGATGTTTATCCAATTTCAAGATTCTTTCCAGATATTAAGGTGCCCTTCAAATGAGGAAACAAATCCCATGTACGGGAACATTGAAGACCTTTTGTGAAACCTTGTGGGGTGTGAACTGTGGTCCCACTGTGAGGAAATGACGAAGAACGATTCAAAGTCCTATAAGTCACAGTCTGATTCAAAGAAAAACCACTGATCTCTCACCAAGTTAATTCTTTCTCTGGTCTCTGCCTGGCCCTCTAATCCCAGGAATTCTTGTAAGAAATGAACTCCCCACGCTAGGTGATCTGCTGGAAGCTTCTTCCACTTTACATTCTCTATCACTGCTGGCTTTGGGAGAAGAGATTTCAACCCTGTTAGTGGGGGTGGGGGGTATCTTTCAGTATCTTTTCACTCTAGATTCACAAATATCCAATTTCACAGAGATCACACACATATAAATCATATATATGTATGTGTTTATCATAAAGTGTTTTATTTAGAATCGCCCACCCACCCTTACCCAGGTCCACGATCACAATCTCACCTTTTCTTTCCGGTCTGCAATCACAATCACTCCCATATTCCTGAATGCATGTTCCACTCTTAATAATAGGCTACAGTACGGCCATACAAAAAAGTACTTGCGCATGCATTCACCTTCACCTGGAACACATCTGACCTCAGGATTATAGAGAATGCTGCAAGCGTAGCACATTCATAATGTATTCATAAGAACTACAAAAAAAAGCTTACACAGAATTTATATTACAGTATGTATTCATGAAGGTTTTTGAAAATAATATTTCAGAAAAGTATATGTTACCAAGCTCTGTACTTGACCATAAATCATAACTGTGCATGCTTTATTAACTATTCATAATTAATTCAGAAGGCCCATTCATACCAAAGCTGAACTTTGTCTGAGAATACTGAAGACCACACAAACGTTCATCCAGCAATAGTGCAATCCTATCTAATTTGGTCATGTTTAACGTGTCTGACATTATGGGAGAAAAAACTTATTGCTGAAGACTCCACCCACTAATGTACAAGCAGTACCAAAATATCTTTGCTCATTTCATGATGTGCTGTACTTACTGGCTGTTTACTACAAGTGGCAGTTTGATCAAGCTTTGATCAATAGCAGCTGAGGGAGAGTCATTGAAGGAATGCAGCTTGGCTTTGGAAGGTGAAGTGTTCTTGTCCTTGGAGGCCGTGTGCTGTTGTATGCCTAGGTCTGGTGAAGTGCTTATTTTTAATGACTCCATTGGAAGTACAGCAGCACTGTAAGGTAAATGTCATTGAATATTTCTCAGTTTTGATGTAACATGAAAACATTGGCATGGAGCCCTTCATAATGCATATATAAATGCTTCATGAATTATTTCAATGTAGCCATTGTAAAGTTATGTTTGTTCTACTTCTCATGAAGCATTTCCAAGCCATGACACATTACTAACACACATCTCCTTTTTATATTTACATTAATTATTTTTCAAGGAATTTAATGCATGTGCACTAAGCCAGCTTTGGTGTACAGGTACAGTCTCATAATATTTGCCCAAAAGACATTTTTGGTTTTGCCAATGAGCTAACATGCATGAATTTCCATTGTACTCTTGCTATGTGGATTTATCAGTTATAAATGAATCCAAAATTTCATAATAAAACAAACAAAAAAAAAATTATATATATATATATATATATATATATATATATACGTATACTGTGCATGTGCATTATGTATAGGTTGAATAACATGTAAGGTCTCCAGTTCTGCCTGGGTATAATGTTGTTTAGTGTGCTACTGAGGTAAAAATTCATCACGACTGGTGGTATCTGACCATTATGATACAATCATAGTTCAACAGGTAGATGAAGGATTAAAATGATATTCTCTATGCAAAGACGCTTCAGTTGACCTGCTGTCAATGAATTGATATGCATGTGGTACGTACAGCATGTGTTATTTATGCATGTATGTATGTGGGCTTCCTTTCCTGCCTGCTATTTTTTACAAAGCAGACAGAATTTCAGGCCCATGAAGGTTGTGCGCATGGGTGTAATTGGCCTGCTTCGGGATGCCTTTACCCGCAGTAGTCGGGAATTTTCCCCATTAAAGTCACAGCATCTTTGCAATCAAGGAAACAACCATTTGATTTTTTAGGCCATAACCCTGCTCAGCGTCTCATGAATCTTGATGCCGTTTCCACCTCATAACGTGATTGATTGTGCACTCCAGGTGTTATGTATGTGAGCGTGAGATCTGATCGTGGATCTGGATGTAATGGGGTAGAACTAGTCTGTTGACCGAATCACAATTTCCAATACTTTCTTTTCCATGGAAGAATTTCACTTTGTGCTGCACTAAATATTTATACTGTACATAGTATTGGAATGTTTAGGTATTATAATTGTGCTCGTCCCACAGAGGAAGCAATTTACAAAGCTGAGCAGCTGATTGGCTGCCCTAATTAATGATGGCCGGATTTTTCTTGATGCTCAAGAAGACAGGGCATGAGCCTGTCACAAGATTTTGGTTGACTTGGCCACCCACAAGACCACTTAGTCGGAGGTGAAAGCAAAACAGAGGTACACATTTTAATAAAATAACAATCACAAGAATGCAATTTTTAAAGTTGCATTCTTGGCATTTGTTTACACAAATGCAATCTTCAGAGAAGAACAGTGAAGAAAGAGTTGCAACAGGGGACCATGGTTTAGCCCTTTGGTTCAAGTGACATGCACTCATGTGCTCTTGAGAAAGCATGTCAGCTCCAGTTTCTTTGGCACTCCCCCCACGCATTGAGTAATCTTTTTAACATTTTACTGTATGTCATCCGTGACTAGTCTGAATATAGACCAATGGTTTCAATTAATTGTGTGGTGCATTGCAATAACTCACGACTTGAAATATTGAGGACCGTTGACTCAAAAATATGCCCACAGCAAAGGTCATTCTCAGCACAGTGGCACACAATAAGCACCAGGAAAAGCTTTTTTTAGTTAGCTATATTGTAATTCATGTCACGCTTGCCAACTGTGGGCATATTTCATATGCACTGACCTATGAGGTGCTCATTTGGCTCTCGCTGATGCTCTGTAACTAAGATTAAACATAAGTTGACTAATGTTCAGTTGAAACAGTTGCATGGCTGCTCAGCTCCAGGCCAGAGTTGAAGGGTTGCAGTGCAGAAGCTCGTCCAACACAAATTTATAACAATTTCAAAAACCACAGAGGTCCATTTTTTTCAGTCAAGATTGATTATATGAAGTAGTTAGTTACATTATTGAATGAAATATAGATGTTGTGTCCTTTGAGGAGAGGGCTGAGGATTGAGGCACTGTTGCCTGCCAGGTTGCTCAGTGCTCCAGGAGCACTGTGGAGTAGCCCTGCAGATGCTGTGGCTCTTCAGGAGCAGGGCTGAGTAGTCCTGTAGATCACCTTATCAGGAGAGCGTTGTGTGGCAGAGTTGTCGAGAGAGAGAGAGACAGAGACTCCCCTGGCCGTCCTAATGACAGATGACTCACTGTAGCGTCGCAACGCCACTGCTGCTGCTGCCCTGCTCCCCCAGTCACTCGCTGAGAGAGAGCTCAAATCAAGACGGAGAGGACACAGACAGGTACATCACTCACACGCTCTTCATGGGCAATTGAGTCCCAGCGAGGGCTGGGCTGCTCACCTCCATTGTGCTGATGATTGAACGCCTGCTCCAGGGTGTGATTCCTATTAATATGCAAATTTACATTTTTAAAAGCATCTAATTACAGAACAAAAAAGCTTGCTGCTATCAAGACGTTAACTCTTTGACTGACAAATAATCTAAGCCAGTGATGGTGTTGCATAGTTTCATGGGTTGCACCTTTTTTAAAAAGCTATTTCTCATATTATGTCAAATTAAATCAATAAGAACTAAGAATAATCCTATACTGTGGGTTAATAATGAGTTATGGCAACAATTATATGCTACTGACTTTGCTAAGAAGAAGACGAAGAAGAAGAACTAGAATGACGCGTGACTACTTACCATCCTCAATGTGTTTTTTTTCTTTTTTTGAAGGTCCATATGCACAGTTCTTGAATGTGTTCATAAGATGAGCACATTCAATAAATCATACGGAATATGCTTCAGTAGTTAAAGTCTGGCCACATTTGTTTACATTAAACATGGTAACTCCAGTGCCAGGAACATTTTAGCTGCATTACAGCTACATGCTAACAGAAGATAGATGACCACATTGTCATTCAGTGACATATTCCACAGTGTACATACCTGATTATGATGATACTACATCATGTTTCCCCTTTTATCTCATAGGTTTTCCGGTACTCTTTCCTGGCATCATACTTGATATACAACCTGCATACCAGGTATGTTTCAATGAGGAGGGGTGGAAAGGCTTCACAGCTAGGTCCGAAAAGGGGCACATTGATTACTCTCTGAATGATGTTTGTACTCCAGGGAGGTGCAGGAGCTGAATCCTCCAGAGGTGGCCAATTCGGTTCTTCAGTTTGCATCCTGGGGGATTCGGGGCCAACAGCTGGTAAGGAGCCTGAGGATATGGCATACTGGCCTGTATAGGCCAGGGAAGGTTGGAGCTTTTGTTTGGGAAACCAACAGAGGTCATTTTCCTTATATTCACTGTGTGCTTGGGGGTCTGTTTTCTCTTTGTGGCTTTCCTGATAAAATCAGAACTCTCTCTCTCTCTCTCTCTCTCTCTCTCTCTCTCTCTCTCTCATACACATACACACATAATATTAGACTGCTGTTTTCTGTTTTATAAATGCAAAGTTGTCACTGGAACTGTCTAAACAAATAAAGAAATAAATAAACATTTAGCATAGTAAGTACATGTAAGTATGATCTACTGTCAAATATATATATATATATTCCACTTTAAGTACTATTTATTTTTTTACTTAAATTATCCATAACAGTATGTATGCATAAAACCCTTGTGTATCATTTGTGACACTTGCTAATGACTATAAATGTATTAATAATGTATGAACTCTGTTTGCATACTGTATGCTTTTGCCTTGTCAAATTAGCCTGTTCCGCTCCCTGTTGCTTTGAATATTAAGACAATATATCACACTGTTGTTACATTTTGAAGATTTTAGAGAATGTTTTTTTTAAATTATTTATTAATTTAGTAATTCATTTTTAAAAATCTAAATCTATATTTGATTAAATTCAGCATTGGAACTAGCTCCAATATGAAGATGGAAAACACTTAAAGTGTTAGGTTACATATACAATACATTATCAAGCATTATCAAATTATTAAACCGAAATTTACATACTGTATTTTGAGGTGTACTTTTTATTATTATTGTATCGTCCCATTGCTTAGTATGACCATTATGGTAACAAAAAGTGGTAAAAATAAAACTTACACCTGTGCATGTGCAGTATGCATGTGTGTCTTTGTGTGTGTGTTTAGGTTAAGGGAGTACACTGTGTGTTTGTGTTGAGGAAGGGAGAGCAGTATGTGTGTGTGCATGCTTGTGTGTGTATGCTCATTTTGAACACACAAACATACAGTTTTTGGTTGATGACTGAACTTGCCAAAGAGTGAATAAATAACAAATGTTGACTGTATTGAGGCCTTTGAGGTCTTGCATGATACTAAAGTTTATTTTCAGGAATGCAGTTTGGTTGCAGACATGACGCAGATTTAATTTTCCTCCTACACAACCACTTGACTGTTGATGGCAGTGGTCTTTCTGTTAACTTTCCTCCCTTGTTTCCCAGGTTTACATCTTTGAAAACAACATTTACTACCAGCCAGATATCAAAGGAAGTTCCCTGAGACTGACCTCGTCCGGACAAGAGGGAGCCATTTTTAACGGCATTGCCGACTGGCTGTATGAAGGTAAACATATCCATAGATCAGTAGATGAAACGCAGCCATACCATCATCAATCAACCTCTGCTTACAGTAACTATTTACAAAAGATTTCCAAATCCGCATTTCATAGAATTTAACTTGTAATACTTGTACTTAAGCCATGGTTAATAAGGTAAAGACAATAAACAGATGTGTGTAATGAATTGAAAAGTTTAAATTGAAAAGTTTCTTCAAGGATTATGGCTCTGTTATTTGTGAAATATCCACATGTGTAAAAGTAAAAAAAAAATTAAAAAAAAAACATGAGCAATGAATGGACATTTTTTTCTGTATATATTTGCAGATATATTTTAGTTTTTTCTTCTTCTTTGCAAGTCTTCTTTGCAAACTAGAACAGTTTCTTCTTTCATACCACATTTCCCGAATCCCTCAGTGCTAGACAACCATTTTCATACTTCATTATTTGTGTATTCAGTGTCTGTTAATCCAGTAAAAGTGGTCAGTGGCTCTATAACAGGAGGGCATTTTATTTGATTATGTTACAGGTAAAATTACCTAGTTTTATTTTTCTTCTGTGAGTACATTTCTCTGTCCATGGTAGGATAACTTATTATAAATGGATGTCTCCTATTTTTTAAAAAGAAACATTGCATTTTTCCTGGAGTTGAAAAGCACAGCATTCATAAGAGCCCCTTGCACAGTTGTTTTTGCACTTTTGAACCTAACTTTGAATTTTTGTACATTTCTGGCACTTTTCAACTATTTGTTGTGTTGATCTTCATGGGTAAGCCATGCTGACTGGTTATTTTCAGGATCTTATCAAATCAATGGCCTTTTGAAATCTGTTCTTGTGCCGAAGATCACATGGAGGGTGTTTCTTCAATGTATGGGGCACATTCACAGCCTGGGTCACTCTTAATCTGGCAACACAATCATTCTTTTGTTCAATTGGCCAAATAAATCCCACTATGCCTCAGAAAAAAAGCAGGCTGAACCAAGTGGGTTGTACAAGTCGGTGGTTGCTGTGATTTACCCCATCTTCATTGTAAAGTGCTTTGAGATCTTTGAAAAAAAAAAGAATGGATTTGAATACAATTCATCATTATTATCAAGCTCCCATGACTTACTTCTTTGTACATTCTTCAATGTGCAAGCTGGAATTTGGTTCCCCCTCTCTGTCTCTGATTCTAAAGTGTGTGATAGCTGCTTGTCACTGAATCTCACTCCCCTTATGTTTTGGGGACAATCAGGCCGTGGAACATCTACAATTGAAACGTCTTTACGAACACTGGCAGTTCCATTTCTAAGATGATTACAGTGTCAGAACGCTTAGTGGGCTTTGTTAAGATTACATGAAACATTGCAGACAATTGGTACTGACTCATTTCCAGGGGTGGCTTTCTAAGAATCAGATTGATAATCAGATTGGAAGAGCTGCCTCTGAACTTTCTGTCTCAGAAATCATTAATGTTCAATAAACATTATTTTCTATAATGTTTATTGAAGCTTTATTAAACAGCTGCTAGCAATCAGGGTGCTTTGGCATTGCATAGTGTTATTTTAAGTAAGTATAACACCTGTAAATAATGCAAATGTTTTTCTCAGTAAATTGTGCATAGATAGTTTTAAGACTTGATGACTGTTTTTGTCCTCCCACAGTTAGTGTTGTCAGGCTGGTTGTCAGATTTTTTACTGTTTTTCTACTTGGTCAGAATTTGCTACAATAGCTAAATCTGACATGTGAAGAAAACTTAATTTGCTACCACACCAGATTAAGCAACTTTTTCGGTTACTATAGTCCACTGTTTACTTTGTAAGCAGAACTTCACTACATCAGCCAAAGACTTCACAGAGTGTCCGAAGCTAGCTAATATAGGTAGTGGCTATTTAGCTAACTTTATCTATTTAGATAGTTTAGTTAATCAACTTCATTGACATTTGTTATAGCTTGTATTGATATAACTTTGCTAGTTGTTGGGCATCCAACCACTGTTCTCAAAACCACGGAAAAATATCCACTTTACAATAGCATAGAATTACAGGCTTTCTATATAATGAGCTATACCTCTTTATACAAGAAATTGTGGGAGTTCTCTGACTGTTGGTTGTTATTTTGCTCACCAAATGTGACTTTACATCATAATAAATCCATCCAGTGGAGTTGAAGCATTGATGGTCTGTTTAAAATTTTTCTTCCGCGGGATTCTACACAGATAATTTATTTGTCGTGAGATCATAATAAAACAAACTCGTTGTTTGTTCTATGGTAAGTTATTACAAAACAAGGCAAGTTTTTGTGATTGGACACCTTATTAGTTGGCAAAATAATCTAGTTAGCTACCTAGTAGAAGGCATAACACCTTAACATTACCTTGTTGGATAGCTACTTGGCTATCTAGCCATTAGCCATGACTCCATCACCATATGACACTGTCACATGGCCCCACATGCTCACACATGTCCCCATATGATGTGTCTGCACACCTCCCCACCTATTGCACATGCCCCCATAAGACATGTGTGCATGTATAATGTGTTTGCATGCCTTAACCCATCTCTGCATACAACCTGTTGCCATGTTGTCCCTGTATGACATGGTGTCATGTCCCTGTGTGAAGTATATGCGCGTCCTCTTATGACATGGCTCATGTGTCCTTGCATAATATGCACACATATGCCCACAGAGGAGCTGCTCCACTCCCATGTTGCCCACTGGTGGGCCCCAAATGGGGACAGGCTGGCCTTCCTGTCCATCGAAGACACCCTGGTCCCCAAAATGTTCCTTCCCCGCTTCACTGGTACCCTCTACCCCCGAGGAGAGCAGTACCCTTACCCAAAGGTAAGAGCACATTCCGTTTTCTCGCGTTAGAGAAGATCCTCTGTTACGCTACATCTTTTATATATACACATGCATTCTTTCATGATATTACATTTTCTGGAAATCAGAAAAGGTTTTAAAAAATAAATATAAATAAAAGCATTTTTCATTTTAGGACAAATGCCACTGGGTAATACAGTTTATCTGAACTTAATGCCAAAAAAGTACATCCAACCTGCATATGACAAATTCAACTCATCAATATCATTGTGCAAATTTAAGAGTAGTGGGACTGGAATCCAAAATACAGCATTCCCTCTCTCCTCAGTTACGATCTGGAGTATTTTAGAAATATCTCCATTATCACCATAGAGATTGATACCATTCAGAATGATAATTATTTTACTGGCCTATTCTTAAATATAATTATAATTTTAAAATCCAATTAAAGAGGGTAATATTTATATTTTTAAGTCTGCAACACAGCCAGTTTACTCCCATCTACATCCGGTCTTAAAACCACAAAAAAATAATGCTACTCATGCCAGGAAATTAATATTTAATAATAATAATAATAATAATAATAATAATAATAACCAATGCATAATTTACAAGAAGAACTGGTTTTGATTTTGTCTTTTTATTTTATACATAAAAATGATGTTGATTTGTTTTGTTAATAAGAAATGTTCACAAAACTAGACTTTAATCCTTTGACCTTACTGTGGTCTGGAGCCTCTGAATCGAGCAAGTTACCCGTAGGCATTAAAAACACTGCCCAGGCAGGGGGCTTTAAGAGAAAATTGAAAGCCTGATTGCTAGAAAAAGTTCAAGTATAATTGGTTTCAAAAACATAAAATGGATGTTATTGTTTCATATGATTGTGTAGTTGTTTTTAGACTGTAAATTTGATTGTGTCGATAGGGTTGTGTAATGAGTTTGTTCTGTAGCCATCCAACGTTTGACAGTATTTGTACCATTGTGAAGTCATCTTGTCTCCACTGCTACTGCTTACCATCAAGGACCACGATGGAAATAAGTTTTAAACTTTATTGTGTTATCCTTGACAATGCAAGATTTGTCAAATAACTTACTACTGAGGAATGACATGAAGGCTGTAGAGATTGGAAAAGGGAGTGGGAGCCATGTCTCCTGCTCAGGGTCCCTTTCCCAGTCTGCTATGGATTAAAAGAGGAGCTTTGCGAGTTAATAGTTTCAAAGGCTATGGTCCAAACACTGTTTGGCCCTGCCCTAAGGGACTGAAATAAAGCACAGGTCAAAATAATAGGCCTTTTATTAAAGCCTCATCAAAGGTATAACTCAGTTCGGAAAATAAGACAACACTGTCAAACTTTATGGGGAGTTGTGGAAATGTTTCACGGGGGTACTGAGAGCAGAAGAGCTCAATCACTTCATTGTCTCCCTCTTCAATATATCTACCTTTTTATCTTTCACTGTGTGTGTGGGGAGGGGGGTGGATATTGAGTAAAAGGTTTAAGCAAATGCTATTTCAGTACTTACACAGCATATTGAATGAACAGCATCAAGCCAAAATTGAAAATATAATCACAATAAAGCAATTGAAAGTAATGTTTACATTTATCATTAAGTCTATTGCAGTTGGAATGAAAGTATGCTAGATTGACGCTCACTGAGTCCTCTCTACTTTTCAGTAGACAATAAACTGTAAAGTAGAATGCATTATAGCCATGCAAAGCAGAAAGCCATCAGAAACTGCAGCATTACACAGAGTAAATAAATGCTGGGTGGAAATGGCCACAGAAGCTGTTTTGTCCACAGTCCAAAGCTTGATCTATATTATTTTTTTATTTATTTTTATTTAATGTTTTCCAACCTCTGCCAAATGGACCAGTTACAATGAGTCGTGAATGAATGGGATTCAACCCCATCAGGTTTAATCAATGGCAGTCTGGGTTTGGGGTCTAAGAACACTTTCCATTATACCCTTGAGCTGTTTTTTTTATTATTCTTTTTTCTGTTGGTTTTCAAAATGTACAAATAATGTCACTCATTTGATTGTTGTGACTGAGGGTGTAATTTTGGACAGTACTGGGGCTTTCTGAACTTAAAGCTGAAGGTTGTATTGCATTGCTTTTGCATTGAGCCTGAACACAGAAGGGCATTTTTGTAATGTCTCAGTACAATGTGGAGTGCTCTAAACACAGCTTTGAGCGAGTAATACAATACTACGCCTCGAACTGGAAAGCATTAAGAGAGGTTTAAGAATAACAGCAGACGTGGATGCCAGCGCTTAGTGTGTGCAACTACAAAACCTTCTCCTTAAGATACCTATTCAGATGTAAGGGCTCTATTTCACCAGAAAATGATAAAAGCTCTGCTCAGTGTTCTCACACAACTTCTCTGTCTCTTCAGCATCAAGTGGTGCAATACATTTTTTTTTTTGATTCACGCCCACCCAACGTGCCTTTGTTTCTTATGTTAAGAAAAATAACATCCTTACTGTAAATGCCTTTTCTGTGAATACTTTTTCTCCGATTATTATGTTTGCCCTGTGTTGCTCTGATGTGACTGTCATTGTCCTGTTGCTTGTCAGTGTTTGATATGTTCAGTAAAATGATATCAATGGGATTAATTAAAGGTCACAGGTCTGATTTATGTTAAGTGTATTCCATGCATTACAGGCGGGACAGCGTAACCCTGCAGTCAAGCTCTACGTGGTTAATTTAGATGGAGCATCGCAAACAACGGAACTGCTACCTCCAAGCAGCTTTGAGAAAAGGTATGTTTAAGTTATTAAATTCCAAGGTGAATAAATGCTTCACATCTGCTATATTAAGTTGACTTGTTAAATGCACTTAACAGTAAAATGTTGCTGAAGTCAAATATGTGTGAAATGTAAGACATTTAAAATAACTGCAATCATTGTGACAGTCAAGTTAATGTCAATGTCAATGAGGAGGATTATGGTGATAATGATGAAGACAAGGATAATTATTCTCCTTCTTGAAATATACTGGAAGAAAAACTGAATCTTAATTTAGTCTTGCTCGCTGATCAGGTCATTACTATGAGCATGGAAATAAATAAATAAATGAATGAATGCATTGTCAGGGTCCTGCTGTCTTCCTGTCTAGTGAGTATTACATCGCCATGGTGAAGTGGGCCACTAGCCAGACGCTTGCAGTACGGTGGTTGAACCGGGCTCAGAACATCTCCATTCTAACATTGTGTGATGCCACCAGTGGGGACTGTGTCAAGGTAGCCTAACTGGCAACTCTGCTGTATGCTTTTGGTGCTCTACCATGCTACTGATGCTCTAGAATGCAGGGAACCGGGACAGAAAGAAGTTTCACTCTCATTTCTCATGTTTTATTCCCTAAATTATATTTGTAATGTAGTTGTAAAAAATATGAGAGTTAGAATAGTGTGCCACCTCTCCTTTTTACTTTGTTGTCAACCAGCCTAGCTGCACAGTTGCTTCAGCCAATTACACGCCGCCTGGTAGGTCTGAGAGTAGCAATTCACCAGCAGCAACCCCATGGTCCATTCATTTTATTTATTTGTTTTATTTAAATGCCTAATGGTTCTCGATTTCATATGTTACAAATCATTTCAATGACAAAAGCCACGTATGTCAATTCAAAATATGCCTGTGCATGGTTTCTGATATATTTAGTAACATGAAAAAAAAATAATGTTTTTGTAATAGGATCTCCAACATATGGTCAAATTCCATCAAAAGCACTCATATCTTTCAATGGTGATTTAAAATAATAAATCATGACTGAATAAGAACCAGTTCAAGGCAATACAGTGAATCCTACATACAATATTCTGCTTGACAATTACACCATTATTTTTCAAATTGAAAATGAGGTGACTAAGGGTCATAGGCAATATATTCATCCATCAAGCTGTTTTGCAGTCCCACCCACAGTGGAATGCACAGTCATTAAATTTCCTAAAGAATGCAGATGCTATTGTGGTATGCAGATGCTACACATTTTGATGACGATCATGAGCTGTAATGGTCCCCATTCTCACTCAGTGACCTCATTGACTTCACAAATAATGAAGCGCCAAATCATCATTGATTCCGAATTAGGGGCAGTTTAATTGCTGTATAAAGTAAACTGTTCTGACAGCTGAGAGAGAAGATGTGCCCACCCTGTGGTATTATCAAGCGCTTTACTGTGACCGGTTGAAGTCGATCTTCTTATCACTTCCTGATATGTGCTTCCTTTCTCAGAAACATGTGATGACATCAGATACATGGCTTGACAGACAGGTAAAGATTATGTAATATCTTACTTTGGGTGCTTGCATTTAAATATTAATTAATTTATTTCACTTGTGTCTTCTGAATTGGTGAATTTGGAGGTGAAAGATATGAAGAAATGCATGTCATGCCATATCACTCGACTGTGCATTGGTTTACCTTGAAATGATACAATTCAGATCAAAACATCTCCCCCCCCCCCACTTGTTACATGTTGCCCCATCCCAGCACTTCTTGGTAATTTGTATTTGTCCTAATACTGTAGCTTATTCTTCTGCCTAGTTGGCTTTGCAGAGGTTAGGTCTGAATAGCGTTCACTGTGTGAACTAAACTGTGTTCTTGGCGAGAAATAGCTGTACAAAATAAGTATTGTACCTTACTGAACCTGTGTTTAGCAGTTGTCTATGACCATGAAATGCACTTTGTACGTCGCTTTGGATAAAAGCGTCTGCCAAATAAATGTAATGTAATGTAATGTAATGAGTCACTAGAGGAAATGGAGTATGCACATCATGCAATAACATGTCTTTAAGAATTGTATATAGAAATTTTAAAATACATTCTGCCGAAAAGAGCATTCAATTCAATATAAATAAACAAAATACCCCTCATGTAATTGCTTGCAGTACAACTGTGAACCACTCATGGTATGTTAAAATCAGACCCCTGAAATGGCCTGTGACCCAACAGATGTTCTTCTCCATTATGGTATAAATCATTCTGGCTTCTTTTATTTGACTTCCAGGAGGAAGAGCCAGTGTTTTCCAAGGACGGGGGCAGATTCTTCCTAGCACTACCGATTAAGCATGGGGGACAGGGATCCTTCCACCACCTGGCCATGCTGTCCGATCAGGTTGCCACCAGAGACGCTTTGGCCTGTTCTCTCCTCTTTTTTCTCCATCTCAAGCCAATCCTCTTCTCACCTCATTTTATTTCTCCCAGTCTGGCTTTTTACCTCAAATTCCCCAGAGTGCTGTTTCACGGAGGTGGCTCACAAAGTCACAGTCAAAGGGCATAGCTTAGATATCGGGTCTGAATTTACAAGATCGACAACATTGCCCTGCGGTTTCACAAACACAATTTCAAATTAATTTGACCTTGTAGCTCTTACATAAACCAGACTTGTTTGGGTGTAAGTTGACTAAAAATCTATCAATCACTGGCAGCACCTCCCTGAAGTACAACCTGATTTAACCTGTTTTTGTTTTGACGATGCACATTCATTTTATTCGTTTTCCTTTTTAATGTCTGTTTAATATTTCTTTCTCTCTTGGGTGCGTCATTGTTTTCTGGATTTATTTCCTGATATTTTTCCATGACCCGTTCACATTTCCTTTTATGGCATGTCAGGGGCTGTTATTGACGATGATATGGTCGATGGACTGTAATATCTCACAGTGCTACTGCCAGATGCAATATTACATTGTTGAGGTCAGACAGAGGACTCTTTCCAATGTTCACATGCCTTGCTGTGTTGTCCTGCGTCTTTCTGTCTTGCCTTAACTGACCTCTGCATTTCTGTAGTCAGATTGGCCACCGTCAATGGCGTTCCTATCCAGATCAAAAGTTAATTTGGGCCAAAATCCACAAATGACAGTTTGCCACAAGGTGCTGATGTCCGGATCAGTGGTTCATTTGGGCCAAAATCCACAAATGACAGTTTGCCACGATGTGCTAATGTCCAGATCAGAAATGAATGTGGGCCAAAATCCACAAATGACAGTTTGCCACAATGTGCTGATGTCTACAGGCTGAGCGAGAGGAGGTCAACATCCGTCATTTGACCTCAGGGAACTGGGAGGTGACCCAGATCTCGGCATATGATGAGGGAACCAACTCTGTGTAAGTTTAGTCATCTTTCACAGACCTTTATTTAAACTAGTGATTTATACTAAACACTTTTTTATATCTATTTAGCTAGTTGAAGTTGAGTACTGAAAGTCAAGTGACATGTGACCTTCGGTATTCATTGTATACACCTGTTAAATGCAGCAAGTATATGAAATACTCACAGATTTATCAGAAACCGGTGAGCACATATTCATCAAAATGCATAAATAATGTGAATAACTAAATAATTTGAATAGTAAAATAAAGTGGATAATCTTGCACATGGTCACTGTATATGCATTGAAGAGGCATTTTTCTGTCCCCAGATATTTTCTCAGCACTGAAGAGGGATTGACTCAAAGACAGCTCTATAGGTATGTCCAGCAAAGAATGCTCAAAGCATTCTTTGGATACTTTGCACTGATTATTAGTCCACCCCATTATTAGAGTAGTACCTTCAAATTCAAGTTTGAATTTAAAATTCAGGTTGTTCACAACAGTGAGTATTATAAATTGGAGCCCAGGGGTGCTAGAGGGCACTCTTCTGAGATTATCCAAGCACACACCAAGTCAATGGCACCTATAATACTGAAAGGAACCTATATACTTGACACATCTATCCATGGCCCTTACCTGTGTTTCTCTTTATTTCAGAGCTGAACCCACTGGGTTGTTAAAAGCCATAGTAGGTAGCTCCGTTCATAATGGCCGAACAAAGGGTTAGTGGCCTGTTATATGGTGGGTTGCTCAAAGGTCATTGAACCATTCAAGCCAGCTGGTGAACAGTAGCTTCAATTACTGCGAAAGCAATTATTATTCTCACATGCTGGCGTTAAGCGACTGACCCTTTTGTTCAAGTGCTTAGCCGAATAGCATCGGGAGAGATCGGCTCGCCAATCAATGGGCCACAGGCTGAACAAGACAAGCTGAAGGTTTTCTTTCCCTAAGAATAACCTTTTATATTTATGACAAGCTCTTATTGATTTTCCTGTATTGATTTGTGTCATTGTGTCATGGTATTTTTGTACCAGCTTGTTTGCAGCTTTTGACAGCATAACGTTGGCAAATAATGCTCAAGCACACAAAATCTAAACACCGAAAATAAGAAAACATTAAAAGGAGAATGTTACTTAAATTGGATGGAAATTTAGCTTAAACAGAAATCGAAATAAAGAAGCAAGAGATATATGCCATCTATAACATTTTGGATAATATTCGTCATAAAATTATTTTTGCCTATTCAATGTAGGCGTGTATTTTGCTGACATGTTTGTAACTTGGCAGATGGCATACTTGCCACCCATCTAGACACAAAGAGTAACATACTCTTTTTAATGAGCATTCTTACTGCATTTCTCATTACTAATTGGTGGGTCATTGAAAAGCCATCTTTTTTTTTCTCTGCCCAAATTTATGCAGAATGATGGAGGTGCATGTGGGCGGTGTAACTGATGTGAAGTAACAAAAAGAAAAGAAAATTCACCATTACTGTTTCAGTTTTCGCCCCCAGCATTTTAAAATGGATGGGGTCAGATACTGTTTGGTCACCCCTAAGGCTAACCTTTTAAATGTTGATTTTAAACCTGACTCTCACTATCCATGTCATTCAAAGGGTGTCAACCGTTGACCCATTTCACCGAGAGTGCCTCACCTGCAATCTGAACCAACACCAGTGTACTTTCTACAGCGCAG
Organism: Anguilla anguilla; assembly: GCF_013347855.1. Classification (NCBI taxonomy): domain Eukaryota; kingdom Metazoa; phylum Chordata; class Actinopteri; order Anguilliformes; family Anguillidae; genus Anguilla; species Anguilla anguilla. Next base: position 21,509,227 of record NC_049215.1, on the reverse strand, counting down.
ACTTCAGCCCCAGCACCCAGCATGTTCTGCTCAACTGCAAAGGTAATGTGTATCTGTGAAACTCCACAGCTCGATCATAGCTACTCGTTTGCACCTGTAGAAGCTGTGCCACACCGTCATTTTAAAATGGGAAAACCAGATGTGTTCTGCTGTCAGACTGTGGGTTGACTGTAAATTTTTTAGTGCTGCGCGTATAATTCACAGTAAAAAAAAAAAAATGTGTTACAAGTCCCTAAGGAATAAAATGTGCTCAGAATAAAATGCAATCCTTTGGAGTTGATTTAACAGTAAATAGTTGGAACCAAACGCAATTTCTGGGGATATGAAATCTATCTTGGTGTAGTGTCTTATTAAAGTCAATTCAACTCAATGTGTGTGTGTGTGTGTGTGTGTGAGAGAGAGAGAGAGAGAGAGAGAGAGAGAGAGAGAGAAATTGAATTGAATTTTCAATCTTACTGAGATTAGTGATCTCTTAACTACAGGTCCCGGTATTCCAAAAACAACAGTCCACAGACTGAGTGACCTAAGCAGTAAGTACAACGCAAGCGACTCATTAAATAGTCAAGCATTAAATAGTCAATCCTTCCATTACAAATAGATGAGTGAAAGCATAATAATAAGCCTGAGTAACCCCTAAAGTGGCAATCAAAAGCACCAAGGTAGCAATATGGTCTTTCCCCCTAATTGAATGAATACATTTGAGTGTGCTGTGTCTTATTTATTACATCATCCTGACAGAGCCATCCCTGTGACATGTAAATACCTTCTGGAGCGCCATAATTGGTGGTTCTGCATCTAATCAAATGGGGGCATAATTTCCTTCCTACCTTCAAAGGAATCTACAGTAGCATAGCTGTGGAATTCATTGATAAATGTTTAATCAATCTAGCCTCAGTACAGCACACACTAAACACATGAAATCAAGTCAACTGCCTCATTATTCTGTACTTATTTAGTCAGGTGTACAAACAGTTTCAGTGTTGGGGATGTGTATCTATCCTAAAGTAGGATTTTGTTTGCATACATGAAACTGCTGTGACTTTAGGAATGTGTGTGACATTTACTGTTAATTAAGGATGACAAAAATATAACAAGCTTCATTCCCATAAATGTTTTGTGTTGAATAGTCATTTCATATTGACCATTACTTATTTACAATTAAAAGGGGAAATCACTGTATTCATTGCTCTTGAAATAGATGTGTGGACAAATAAATAACTGCTGACTTGTGTTGGCAAATGGCAACAATCAAAATTCATTTTGGCAAAATCCATTTTGCAGATCGAAAATAAGGAAAGTGGGAAAGATTGCTTTCTTGTGTGTTAGTATGACTGTTTCAGCATTGCTGTATACTTTTCTGGGAGATGCATGAATATATGAATAACTGATGCTTTTGGGGAACGCGACTGGAATGCCTTTTTCAACAAGTGAATTCATTATAAACCCCTTTGAATTTTTTCGCTTTTTTATGATGTGTAAATGCACTACCCTGTTATCTAATAGGTAACCTGACTTTGGAAGAAAACAGAGAGCTCAGAGAGGCCTTGAAGTACAGACAAACCCCACGGAAAGAGAAACGAACTCTCCATGTGAATAACTATGGTAGGCACCATTCTGCTATACCCAGCCATGACAACAGCACCAGCATGTTTTGGATGGGGTAATGCTGGTCATAATTATGATCAAGAGCATGATAATGATATTGGTGATGATTATGAAGGTGATAATTATGATATTGATGGGGATGTAGATGATGATGATGGTGGTGGTGGTGGTGGTGGTGGTGCTGATGACACACACTAATTCTATTTCTATTTCAGTTAAATTCTGAGATCCGACCATATAGTTGTGAATAGGGATGTCACGAGAACTGATACTTTGGTACCATGTCAATGCCAAAATTCTGAAAATTGTATGGTAGTATATTTTACAGTATATTTGTACCAAGTCAAAAATGTATGAAATGTAGGCTGTTGCCATATACTACTACTGCTGTGTACTTATATTACTGAATGCAAGCACAATATTGTTTACTTGAATAATGGCTGAAGTACTTGCAGATACTAGCTGCTGTTTACTGTTAATTGTTGCATTTTTTTAATGTTACATGCCCCCTTTCTAGTTTTTTCAATTTCATAGCTTTTTAAAACCCTTTAAGGATGCTTTTGCGTGACTGATGAGACCACCACAGGCGTGATAGTGGTGGCTTCAGCAGGGGCTAATGGATATGTGGAAATGTGTCTGAAGATGCAAAGAGAGACCAGGCAGGGATTTAAATGGACAATAATGAGCAAAGACAGCAGTCAGGCTTCATATCAGCCAAAAATCTAATTTAACCTGACAAGACTCGGTGTCACAGTCATAACCTTTTCTCCTAATGCCTCAGTAATGGGATTTTATGTGCTTAACTCTTAATAATGATAAAAACACAACAAATCTGTCCTTGCTTCTGTGTAAGAGGTATATACATTATGATGCACATGTAAAGAAACCCATAATCATGGAACAGTCCTGTCATGGTCTTGACTTATCAGAGTGTAAAGGAATGCTTGGCAGGTAATAGAAATGCACAGACTCACATTTGATTAATTACAGATACTTAGACAATGAATTGCCAATGGTAGCTACGGTAGCCACAGCTCAAACTCATGACTGTAAGGATGGCCTGTACTCTTAGGGACACCATGGTGAGTCTCAGTACAGTATCGTTCACTGTATAATGTTGATCCAGGTTAGAGTAGCATTAGGGTTCTTTAATAGTTTTAATTCTTTCCCGTTTATTTTTATATAAATTTCCGCAAATTTTGTTTAACATGTCGGTATTCCCTTTCTTAAAACAGCATTGTTTCAATAATAAGTATCTGCCATGTCTTTCTGCTGAATCTGTTTTTTAATTTGTACATTCATGCAAGCTTAACATCACAAGGATTTATTTATGTCACTTCCTGAGTGATATGTGCAACTTTGAGTGACTAGTGTAACAAGAATGTGGATTCAGAATAACATGGTATCAATCAGACTATTATAATAACTCACTAACTGCATAATATTTTATTGTCAGCTCCTCCCCAATGGTTCTTCAATATAGCTCTGATGGAAATCTGGTGTTTTTGCATATTATAATTTCATAAAAAGTGTACAGATATGTAATCATTTGCAGTACATGCATACTCTTGTATTCTTTTGTTCTAAATAATGTCATCTTTGAATAATCATCAAGCCCACTGTTCAGATATCTCTTTTGTATGTGTGGTGTAAGTTTATCAACTCTGTTATTCTTTTTTATTCTAATTTTAGTATTCCCCATGGAAATATATTTTCCAGTGCATTTTGATGAAGCAAATCAGTACCCTCTCCTTCTCATTGTGTAGGTATCTCTGTACCTAAAATGTCCATGCTCCAAAATTTTCTAAACAATTTCCAACAATTTTGATGAACACTTGATTCAAAGTTAATACATATTTAAAAAAAAAAAACATATGTGTGATAAATAATAATAATTTAACTATGTATAATATATGTCTACAAAATATGCATCATAAATATGTATAATATATAAATATAAATTTAGAAATACAGTATAATTTCCTCTGATTATCAGAAAATCCTTATTATTTCCAGTGAAAGTGAACAATTTATATGAAAAAAAAACACTTTTAATGTAGTTTCCAGTATGCAATGAGATTTGATTTATATAATTATATTTATGTGAAAAACTCAAAACATAACCATAGCCCTAAATAAGCGTAGAATAGCATATGGAACATTAGCCATGCTGTAAATTGGAAAAGTTACAAGTAGTCTTCTAACCATAATTCATGTGTATTGCCTGTATACTTAATACTTAAAACAATACTTAAAGAAGGGGACATCACCTACACATAAAGACCATGTTATTCCTTTGTGTTTGCAGTGATGGCGCCCCCGGAGGCCAGTCGGTGAACGACCGCTTTCGGCTGGACTGGGACTCTGTTCTGGTCAGCTCGGATAGTGTGATCGTGGCCCGGCTGGACGGCAGGGGGAGCGGGTTTCAGGGCCAGAGGGTTCTGCAGGCGATCCACCAGCGGCTGGGGACCGTGGACGTGCAGGACCAGATCGCAGCTGTCGAGTGCGTGCCTGAGAAATCCTCCTCTTTATTCTGGAGCAGGCTCCACAAGGATGCCTTCTCTCTAAAGTCCTCCAAGGATGCTTCCAAGTTTTTACTATCGGTTACCATTAAACTATCAGTTTCAGAGGGTGGGAAAGTGATTGAACTCTTTCATTCTGAACACTCTGTTTGGCATTGTAAGTTACACCATTGATTTTAGCCAACAGAGGTGAGGAGATGGCACTCAGTTAAGATTGTGGCTCGTTAAATGAAGAGCAACCTTAACTGTCTATGTAAACTGCATAAAAATTAAGCCTGTGTCTCGAACAATCTCCCAAGTTATCACCGGAAGGGATCACTGTGGTGTACTGCTTACATTTTGCACATGCATTTACATCAGTGAGATTGATAATTTGTACAAATATGATTTTAGAAAGAATGAGGGCATTTTCTCAGCCAATAATATATTGAAAAGAGAATTTTCTCAGTACATGTTGCATTCTTAGATTACAGTGTAAGTCCTATTTCAAGCTTTACCATCTTTTCCTGGGTCAGCTACTTTCAGATGAGATGCACACCATGATTCCAAGCTTAGAATATCTCACACATAATTGCATCACACTGTTTTACATCACAACAGAAGTGCAGCAATTCAGGGACTCACACATCGTACTGGGCATATTTTTAATTTGTACACTTATACTTATTATGTGCTTATTCAGTGAGATAATTTGGGTGTAAAAATAAAAAAATCACAAAGATGCACATGCAACTAAGCCCCACCCTGGAAGATGAGAGATGGAGAGAGTAAGACATAAAAGATGGGAGAGAACCAGAGGGAGAGAGAGACAGAAAGCACCTAATCCTACCTGTAGCAGGCCTTGTTCCCACTGGATATCGCCTTACAGGCACTTGGAAACATGATGAAACTAAATTCCAAAATTTCTATTAATAATGCCCCCCACCCTTGGTATCATTTCTAAAAGAATTCTCCAGATATTACTCATTGCTCCCTGGGCCTTGCTGCTGGAGTCAATAACAGAGACAGTAAGCCGATACAGGGGTGGGGGGTGTGCCAGGATAGAAGCCTTTGGATCGCCACAAGGAAAAAAAAAAAACATTTTCCAGCTAATCTAGTGCTGCCTCTGTTAAGAACATAATCACTTGACAAAAGGCTGAGAAAGGGACACTATCAGACAGGTCTTCATTATTTTTTATTCCATAATGCTCTAAGGCAGAAGTAGGTCTCCAGCCTGGACATACAGCAACATTACCATTCGTGCTGAGGATATTCAGCTGAGCAACCGGGCATTAGCAACAGTTGAAATGAACATGTGACATGTAACTTTTTCCTGTGACATTCTTTCATTGTATGTGTAAAATATGTCTGAAGTGCAAGCAGCTAATGTGTTCCCATGCACTAGATCTATTGATTTATTTGGTATAAAGATGCTATTGTAGCATGAGAAGTTTCTAGGGCTGTATTGCTGGTAATTTTCTATCTATGGAATTAATTCTTGGTTCATGTCTGATCATTTCTGTCAGGTCTCTAGGCCGGCTACCCTACGTAGATGAGAATAGAGTTGCTGTTTATGGAAAGGTAAGGGAGGGAAGGGTGTTTTACTTACAAAACCTAACTAATTGTCAGTCAAAGTTGATGAAAAATGTTGAATTAATTCTAGTCCGTAGTTTAGAATGCCATGTTGATGTCTTGCAGTGACAACACATGAGATGGAATAATGCCAGGTAACAGTTGGAATGTTCTGGTCTCACAGTGATGTCTGTGTTTCCTGTCAGGCGTACGGAGGCTTTCTGACCTCTCTGCTCCTCCTCTCACCGGCCACCTTGTTCAGGTGCGGGGTTGCCGTGGCGCCGGTAACAGACTGGAGACTCTATGGTGAGCCATGCCATGCGTGTCATTTCAGCTTGATTGGGCCACAGCCTCTTTTACTATGCATGTCCAGGCTGCACTGGAAAAAGACTGAAAATTAATAAAACATTTTTTCTCATTTTGAGGGGTCAGACTAATGAATAATCTGTTCAGACTGTGTAAGCAAGTGTTCTTCAAAGTCAATGAAGTGCTCTTGTTCAATTCTGTAATGCATTTTCGTGTAAAAAAAATAATAAAACATAAAAATAATAGGTGATGTTCACCGGTCGATTTTTATTTTATTTTAAATCTTCTGAAAGTGAGGTGTCAGGATGTTAAATCCAGGAAGGGTTTTCATTTCACTGGACTCACAAGCAGGTATAATACAGAACCTGTCCTTTACATAAGAGACTGAATAATTCCAGCCTTACCAGTTAGGAATGTACTACAGTAAAATATTTAAATATCCATGTATCCAAAAATGCAAAGCCTAGGAACTGTTTCTTTGCTTAACCACTGTGTCTAATTGTGTGTTATTAATTTGTGGTGTACATATTACAAATACTACATATCATATGCACTTTTGTCATGTATTTGCTCTTGGTGTTTCTATAGCCATATCAGGTTAGGATTGACTGAGAATACTAGTTGCCTTTCAGCCTCCCAAATTATGTTTAGCTGCCATCAGTGAAGATTTCACAGTTTTCTGTACACAGTGAGAGGGTTAAGTCTTTTTCATCATTTCAGTTGGCAAAATTAAGCTTCTGGATGCATGTTGATTTGTGTCCTACCTGTTTATATATTTATCTTCAAAAGGCTCAGCCTTCACAGAGCGATATTTTGGGTACCCCCTGAAAGAAGATCGCAAATACCAAGTAAGGACTGATTTTACAGTGCTTTAATTTATCCGTGTGGAAATGCTTGGGAATTTAAATGCCTGTTAAGCACCTCATATTCAGAGCAATTTACATAGCGTCTGTTTCACATTTGTACAGCAATGTATTTACCTGAGATATTCAGATAAATGACCCCAAAGTACTTCCCCTGAAAGCATTCAATATGTCTGTCTATCTACAAAACTTCCAAAATAAAGGAAACAGACTGTTGTATCTGTTTGTCAGTCAGTCAGTCTGTCTGTCTGTCTGCTTGTGTCTGTAATGGCCAGAGATCGGTAAACAGGAGCGGTCATTCTCTTTGGCTGAAGCCAGCTGTTCTCTGTTCTCTCCCGTGATCTGAGCGGTCTGCACGACCCTGTGGAGCTCTGGCCTGACATACAGGCATGCACACCTGGTGACTGGCTCAGATGTTGCCAATTGCCCTTATTAGGCTTGTTGAATGTGTTGAGGCCTTAATGAACACTGCCATTTCACGCATGCCTCTTCTCAAGGATCTCTTGTATTGAGCACTCTGAGATGGAATCAGCCATTGCTTCCAACAATTCTGGGTAGTCTCAGTCGCTACCTCGCACAGTCGCTCCAATGAACACACTGCCAAATTTAATCTTAAGCTTCTTTTACACAGATCTCCAGTCTTCTACACAATATCACTGGGTCAAGCTATCACAAATTTCTCATCATCCATGGAACTGCTGATGGTGAGCATGTTAATTTATTTAATAAGTAATACGCTGCATGTTAATTCATGTTTTACAGAAGGTCACCATATGCTTGTGGTCATTATTGTCCGTTCACTCAGGATTATGGTAATTGCTGATCCTTTATATCTAACTGTATTTTATATTGTACACCCTGTTAAACACCAACACCTCCTCCTCAATATCTTGCGCATATCGGGGTCCATAAAAAATCTTCATGAAAGTAGTAGAGTATTTAGGGAGCAGAAAAAAATTAATGGAGAACACTGTAGCATGAAAATGAATGAGCTGTTGAAACCTGTGTTTTGCCTATTGAACATGTTTTATTTGCTGCTGGATGTGGTTTTGTATTTGGGAGTAAGCTGAGGTTCAGGTTTCAGTAGCAGTACAGGGCGGTTTTGCTACAAGTTCAATTTCTGTCAGGCAGAACATGCCACATGGGTTATGTGTATGAGCAAGCCTCAGCAATGTGGACCTACAGTTTCTGCACACCATAGGTTGGAGTTTCAATGCTTTTAAATAATGAATGTTGTGGCAATGTGTTAAAGGATGTGCTATATCAGGGTGTGTTTGCGTGTCAGATGAAAAAGTGATGGAGACGTGTGTTGGTGTGGGCTTTAGTTTGCTTTCCTTAATTCTATTTGGAGTTTGAGGGGAGCGGGTAGATAGGGCTGAGGGGCATTAAGATTGTATATTAAAGGTTGTTTTTTTATCTAACTGGGGAAGATGTGTGTGTAATAGAAGTTAAAAAATCTCTCCCCCTCTCTCTCTCTGTCCATCTCTCTCTCACTCCCTGTCTATCTCTTTCTGTCTCTCTCTCTATCTCACTCTCTCAGCCACCATTCATTTCCAGCATTCAGCTGAGCTTGTAAAACTGCTGTCAATTGCACATGTGAACTATACATTACAGGTATTCATTTCTACGCCACCTCCTTATTTTTGGGTATTTACTTACGACACACACACACAGACACGGATTTGAAATGGAACACCATGAGGCCAAAGTGCACACTGTCACACTGTAGTTCCCCCCATTTTAGAAAAAACAAACAAAACATGCGCATATGTATTTAAAAACTGCTCCAATGAGTACTATGATCTAAATGACATACTTTTAAAAATTCAATTTCTAGACAATTTTATAGTGGTGTTTTAAAGCATATGGTGGGAAATGTCTTCAAGGTAGTTTTGATTGTTTTCTGTACATGGCTGATTTAATTCATCCCGTTTGCTCCCAGATCTTCCCAGACGAAGGACACAACATAGTTTCCCTCAGGAGCAGACATTACCTGTTGCATTCTATCATAACCTTCTTCAGGGAGTGCTTTTCAGAAAGGTATCCCCCAACTGTCAAAGAGGAGGATTAGGACTGAGCTAGACTCAAATCCTTTAGTTAAGAACGTGTTCTAGCACCTTCTTTGAAAGAGGCCACAACAGTGACAAGAACATCTGCTGACACTGAAGGAACCACTTGTATTATGAAGAGGAGATGTACATGTATGTATGCTTCAGGTAATTTTGCTTATTTTTCAAGCCTGTATGGCCAGTCAAGTGTAAGAATTAGAATTATGGAGAAGTAAAAATAAAAAAAAAAACAGGAAGGTGTTCAATCTTCCTGTGTAGTGCCGTGCTGGTTGCCATGGCAAAATGAATGAAGGACTGTGGGCTTGTGGGGTTTCTCTTTTGAATAACCCATTTCTCAGTAGATATTGATAAATTCTCTCATATTACTTGTAATTAAATTTAGATAATACCAGAGTTACCCGAAGAGACAAATGTATTTTTTAGATGCTCGTTAACTCTTTCTTTACTGTGCTGTGATTATGACATATTATGAGCAGGTCACATACTGGGTCCTATATTGATCAAACAGAAAAACACAGTTAATAATTGCGTCCCAATTCTTATGCGGTAAAACTTCATATAATAATAATAATAATAATAATAATGATGATGATGATGATGATGACATAGGCATAATAGGCCTGACTTGTCCCCTTCTATAATAAACAAATTTCCGAGTCAAATTTTATTTGAAAAAATGTATATTTTGTATGTAATTATTTGCATATAGCCCAATAAGTGCAATGTGAATATGAGATTTTTATTTTTCATGGCATGCATAGCTATTTCTGACATAATGTGGTTTAAGAGCATAGTTAAACTCTAAACATAAATAGCACCTAATTCAGAAAAATTAATGGCTTGTTAAAATTCTGGGGTCACAACTGTGGTTGCAATAAAAGCCAGCATAAACAGGGAGGCCAGGACTGAAGGTTAGCAGCCTTAGTGTCTACAAAAGGCATGCTGATGTAATTCTCACAACTCAACAACTGTACAGGAAAGTGTCTTCGCTAATCTGTCCACCAAGGTTACTCCTTTAGACATTACTGATGAACTACAGCAAACTTCAAATTGTTAGCAGTTTAAAGCTTTGCACATTTCACAAAAGTAAGAGTGGTAACCTGTGGCAAAATGCCCACAAATATATATCTGATTGGCTACACAATCCCTGTGCATTCATACCCACTTTGATTCCCCAGTTTGTTACTGCTAAAGAGAATTGAGATTTCAGTTAACATGCCTGGGTAAATGAAGAATAAAAAGTTAGGAGCACAGATTGGTGTTGCGTTTGCTTGAACACCTGGAGTGCTGAAACTGTTTGAGATATTTGGACAGTTTCAGATTTTTGGTAAAACACTGGAAGGCATCATGATTGGCCAGATCAGAGTCACACCTCTCACCACTCACACCTTTGACCCATTTGATAATTTCCACAGTCCCATTGTGCTTTGCTCTGTGGGCACTATCAAAATTAATTTGGACAGAGCCTCATTTTATGTGCACAAATGCTTCCCTTTCCTAACTGCATCTTCAAAATGGAGCCAATCAGTTAATTATGTCATGTTCTTTGAGTCTGAATAAATTATATCATTCGGTATTATTTCGTTTTTTTTTTTGTTTTCTTGCACAGTGGTTACATTTGTGCAAGAAAACAAATGGCTTATGTATTCTGTGTTGTACACTCAGGTACACTAAAACTGGGGGATTAGGATTAGGTTTATTTTATTTAAGAAAGGGACAGTGCACATTAATAAACATGATAACTTAGATGCACCCTGTAAATGTTCCATATTTAGCCATACAGGCTAATTTTCATCTGTAGTCCCTGGGCAGGTTCTAAAGATTGGTGTGTGGAGTATAATCAGCATGTTTAATCATTTAAATTGGCCCAATTATCCTAATTATTTTTACAGGTGTATGAAAACAGATTGATAATTGTCAGTGAATTATGCACAATCTTCTATTTATGTTTTGCAAATATATTTGCAAAGTTTCAATTTAGAGAGAAGTAGACAGGAGTCTTCATCTGTCCATTTTGGTGAAAGAAAGCCTTTAGCCAGACTCATGTTTATAAAGTCAAGGTGTCAGACTATCTTTTAGCATTTGTTGTTATTTATATGCTACCATTCAAGGTACTTAGCTTGACACAACTTAAAATCTCTCATGTGCACACACACACACACACACACTTAACTATGTGAAATAATGTGAATCACCGACTTAATGATTATCTCTATTGTTATGGCATTTATTTATTTGGTTCTGTTGCCATTCCGTTTAAAATTTATACCGCTAGTTCCGCGATAGAGGATGAATACCGTAATTACGAAAATAACGTCATTTACCTTAGATAAACATTGGATAGTGTGGCCCCCCCCTCGTGGTCGTGTGGGCCCCCCCAGCGGTTGTGGCCCTAAACAACCACATAGAGCGTTTATGCCACGGGCCGGCCCTGTGGGGTGCCATGGAGTCTATGAGCATGCAACTTCAAGCCCTTACTACTGTTGCTACAGTTGTGTATGCTATTTTGAACATGTCCCACTGCTGGACATGAGATCTATTAATTTAATAAATTAACGTTAAAAAACATGGTGGTTTTTTCCGCTTTTTAAATTTTTTCGTGATTTTCAGCAACTATGCCGTGACTGCTCCATAACTTCAGCCAATATTTTTCATGACAAACACCCAGTCTTACTGATCAATAATCTGTAGTATTTTTCCCTTAGACTTTGCCAGAAATGATAATTTTACAGCTGTTCTTTAAAAAAATATATTTTGATGATACCCCCAGATCCCCTAGAGGGTTGCAGAGTCTATGCACCCCAAATTCAAGCTAAAGTTATGTCCTTGGTGGTTGTACAATGCCCTCGCTCATTGTCAATCCCAAACTGATCTCATGTCAGTGCATTGCCAATGGTAACAGCATTGTTAACCAGTACAGGCAAAAGTGTTCAATGGACTCTGTATTGTCGATTCTGGTCACTGAAATTCCTACACTCAGGAAAAAAAAAAAAAAAAAACTCTTACCGACTATTGTGTTGCAGTCAATTGCATTACGAGTAGCCTTGTTGCCAGTAGATATATTGCCAGGAAAGGATGTAAATGTCTTTGTAAATATATACTTCTGGGGAAATATGGGAGCCAGATGAGTTTGCTGTATAAATGATGGCTTTTATTATGTAGTCAAAGTGGTTGTATATGTGCAAGTATATGCAGAGGGGGTCAGGACACAGTGAATGAGGTTTAGGAACAGTATCCTGTGTGCATAATAATTCTTCATAATAACATACTTCATGTACTTTTTTACTTGGTTATTCTTAGAACTAGTTATTTTTGTGTACTCATATTTTAATTATGCAATGATTACCATCATTCTGTGTTCAATGATAAAGCTGCCTCTGTTACTGTGAAGCAAGACTACAACATAAGCAATAAAAACATTTTGGTATTTTGTTTACACAGCAGCTACCTTAATTTGCTGTTTGCAAGGAGGGCATTTACCATTTCAATGTGAGTTCAGTGATTTCATTCTTAAAATTCCCGTAAATGTAAAAGTATTGTATTTCTTGTATCGGTCCGTGAAACTTTATACATGTACTTGTACTGAGTACTGTATGTATTCTTTCAGCCTTACTTCTACTGTATGTACAGTGTTTTTGTTAACATGATAATGTAGCATGCAACATCTCTGAACCTTACAAAATCTAATTCAGTGCTTTACAAAGGATGACATAACATGTCATGTAAAATGCTAAATTACTTAAACAGTGATGCCACCTCACATTAGAACATAACTGACCAGAATTCTGGCACTCTTATTTATGAATTATCACACAATTTCAGTTGCATATCTTTCTTGGGTCATTAAGGATTTAGGAATACATTCTTCACATAAAATGTGAACCACTTTTCTTTAGGGCAGTGGTAACCAACCGTGTTCCTGGAGAGCTATCATCCTGTATTTTTTCACTCCAACCCAAACAAAGCACATCTTAGTCAACTGCTTGAGATCTTATTGAGCCATTAATTAGTAGAGTCAAGCTTGCCAAATTAAGGTTAAAATGAAAACCTACAGGATAGTAGATCTCCAGGAACAGGGTTGGTTACCACTCTTTTAGGGGGTCAGTGTTAAGAGTTAATACAATGTTTTTGATGTTTATTAATACGTTTCATAGCTGACATATCATGTGGTACTCTATTATAACAGATTAACATTATTTTGATGTCAGTGCTACTAAGAGAATGAATATTTACAAATGATTATGGATGCCATTTTATACTAGGAGTACTTAAGAAGGATAATGTATCCTTAAAAGGCATAATCTAGGTATCTGTAAGACCATATACATTTTAGAGATGATTAGTTGAAGATGTGACGCTGTGATATGATATTTAGTGCGTTTTCATTCATACTAGATGAAAACAGCACATAACATACATAGACATCAAAGTATGCATTGTCCATGAAGACAGTTATTGTCTGAAAACAATATATGTGATTAACATGTATAGCATTAACATTTATGTTGTTACCACTCCATTACTCAGATTTTAAATTGCAATTAATATTACTGTTATTTTAACTGTTTGACTCTTGTATACATTGTCTCATGAAACTGTCCACATGATGAAATCCCAATTATTGCACTGTATACATGTATTTGATTGACAAAACCATTTTATATACTGAAATAAAGTACACTATTTCAAGAGTACAACAAACTTTTTTCTCACTCTGTGTCCTATATTTCTGAGTGGTTGATTGGCTCATTAAACCTCATCCTCGGATGTGATTATGTCACCTAACATCTGTTTTGATTGAAAATCGAGCAAGCTAATCAAACAATTGGTTGTTTGTGAAATCCTTGTGATAGAAATGTCTTTTTAATTAGGACTTGGGCCTTTGGCTCTCTGACGTTTGAATTTAACTTCTGTCTATTACATGTAAAATATGTAAAAAGAAAAACCCTCTATGATCTGACAGGTAATTTGACTTAAGGGCACACATGCTGTTTTTTAGCTTTTGAACTTGTGAATGCTACATAATTAACTTCCTTAATCACCGCTATACACACTTTCCATTTACACAGTCATGCTCGTGAAGCAATTAAGGTTAACTCTTGTTGTGGAGGCTGCAGCACCAATGTCCCATTTCAGACTGTACTGTAATCTCTGATGCACTAGTTTCCATTATAGTATCCTTCAGCCCATGAATGCTCATGAAGATGTCCAGCTTCAGCAAATCTGCAAATCACAGGTAAATTTCTACAGTTACATTTTTGTTGTAGAGACTTTCAGGAGTCTTGACATTAGTTAGCCATTTCAGGACTTTGTTGCATTTTCATGAGATTTCCTGATTTAACCACACCGCCAAACGGTCCAGTTAAGACAGCTGTGTGCTTAGTGTAGTGATGCATCCTAAGGTCCAGTTTAACCCAAATACTGGCATTACTATGGCTGACTACAGCTGGCAGTCCTGTGAAGGGCTGCATAATTGGCTTTGGCATCACCCAGAAAGGCACTCAGCCGGCTTGGCTCCTCCTACAGCCTGTATCAGAACCCTGGGATTGGCTGCACAAGTTGTGCTGTAACTGCGTAGTCCTCCAGCCTATCAACAGCTGGCAGAAAATCAGCAATGACTGAGCATGCATTGCTGAGGTCAGTGCAAATGTGCATCCCGCATGTTCCGCAGTACATTCATCAATGTGCTTAATCTAGTCGTAACGTGTTACAAAATCTCCACTATGCCAATCTCCCTGTCTGTATTTCGCACACTTGGATTCACAAATACACATGTGCAAAACTTCAGAACCCTGGGTTTGGAAGGCTATAGTTATCCCATTCACACATCTGAATTTGGTATCAGATAGTCAGCTGCAAGATAAAAGTAGGTTTGAAAGCAAAAATGCTGACCGTATGACTTTTCCACATCTTGCATGGCTCCTTTCAGGAACAGATTGGGTGGGCCTCTTGTGAAGGGCATGCTGGGACTTTACTTCACTCAGAAACCAAATACAGTGCTGTTAGGTAAGAGGCTGCTGGAGGCAGAATATGCAGAACATTGCAGGTAAGGATTTTTCTTTAAGAAGGTCCTGCATGACATCTTTCAGGAATGCTTCATCAGATTATATACTTCCAGTCAGCAGTTTTGAACACATTTGCACTTAGCATTGACCAGTGCTCTGTGTGCATGAGAGCAGCCAGTCACCAGCATTTCAGGAAACATGGTGAAAATGGTGGTACATAGGTGGTACACAGAAATGCATACAGCCTGGAGGGTCCTATGGCTGTACCTAGAAAGTTGTTGTTTGAGGTCAGAAGAGGTACAAACAAAATTATAAGAATGATAATAAAGGCGGGATGTAAATACTTGAAATGAAATACAAAATAAAATTTAAATGAAAGCGTAGGAAGACATTAGACACAGACAGTAAAATAGTAGGGACATGTGACTACATCTCCACTAGATTTAACTTATGCAACCTACAAGGTGCATTTTTAAAAACTGATTACAAACTGTTTTTGATGTGCCTGATGTAAGCGCATTTTCAAAGGGCTAGGCTGATTTTGTTTGCTGAGGATGATGAATGGCCATCTCTTTAAACTGCCTGCAAAGGAATTCCAAGCTCCTTGGTGTTTTAAGGGTGTCACTTTAGGCTAATCACAATCTGTGAATGTGCTTTTAATTTATGTTTGATTTGCATTTATCAACATGTTGTTACAAAGAAAAGCATGTTTGATAAATCTGGCGGAATTTTTTTATTAGCTTCCGATTAAGCATAAATGTACACGTGGCTTTACAAAAATATTAATAAATGAGGCCCAATGTCTTTAATTCATGACAGCATAAATTCATTCCCGCATGAAAATGACTATCTTCATTGAAAGTGACATGTAGTTTTGTCAAGTCACATTTCAAACATTTTAGCACTTTAAGGTAAATTCACTGCAACATTCTAGTGGAATATATGTGCGGGTGGAAATTGGAAATTGATGCCATTAGCAGGTGATGTGGCATGACAGTGCAAAAGATTACATAAAATGAACATAAAATATGGGTCCCATTCAAAAAGGATTATTGTGCCACCATAAGCTGGGGGATATATTTGCAGTCTGGAGCACAAAGCAGAATAATGCTTTTGCATCTGGAATCATGGAAGCAAAGGTGAATACAACCCTGCCTCTATCACAGAGGCCTTGTAATGGAGGATACAATAAAGGTGGCAGGTTTTCTACATAACGTTTTCTTCTCACTGTTTGGCGAGTTTGGCGATCACCAACATTAATGTGATAGACTGTGTTTCGGAAGAAATGAAGAACAGATCCTAGTATTTACTTCTGAGTCAAAGAGCTAATTATAGTTGAATCCAGGCCAATGTCTTGACTTTAATCCAAGTACCAATTAGCATGAACTAGCATCAATACACTTTGGACAAACACAATATATGATTCCTCAGTTCCTCCTCAATATTATGGGGACAAAAAAAACAGGATGTTAAGAGTTTTTTATTGAAAGTTTAGTCTCCATAACTATGCTCACTTTTTTTTTGGAGTGTGATGTCACATTCACTCAATTATCATGACTCACAGACCTATTTTTTTTTTGTTTATTTATAATCATTACTAGAAGACAATAACAATCAATCCCACACCCTACAACCACCCTCCCTTAAAAACAACAAAGTGAACAAGAACAAGCATTACAAAATCCACCCGAAGAAAAAAACAAAAGAAAAATAAATAAAAGCCAAACACAGGTCTGAATTCAAATAAATCAATCCCCATAGACAACTATGAGATCTGACGTATCTCAAAAATATACGTATGTACACAATCTGCCGTATTTGTACAAAATACCATATCTTTGTCGGGGCGAATGTGATGGCATGAAGTTTGGGCAGGAATTGCACTTGCTTGTGAATGTCACAGTAATGTCTGCATTGCTGAGGTAAGAAGGGCAGAGGTGTGTTTTATGGTGCATCGATACAAAATAGAGGATGAGGATGAAATTTGTCTGGGCTGGGGAACAGTATGCTTCTCTTTGCCAAATGGCTACCACAACAAATATTTACATGGGAGAATGAGGGGCATCGAATGAAAACAACCATGCACTTGTAACTGTGGAAGTAAAAACCTCTCCCTCCCCCCCGCCCTTGCCCGACCCCAACATGGTCCTGTGCTTCACATAGAGAAAGCTCTGAATTGAAGATTGAGGGGCGTCTCGATATATGTGACCCCCCTTGGGCTGTGCAGGAGCCCCCTGTGCCGTTTCGTGGATAAACATCTTCTGTCTGTCCTTGAGACTCCCCACGACTCCTGACAATAACGTCTGTATAACGTTTGGCCCAAAAGCCTTCAGGACCACAGTAGTCATTACAGAAAAAAATGGTAAAGTCTTGCTGATGGTCTGTCTATTGCCTCCTATTCCTCCTCCTCAGGCTCCTCTGGTAACAGCAGCATGTCTTCTTTAAGACATTCCCGAAAAAAAGAGGTGAGGGACGCGTGGAGGTGCCGTTGGCTCTTCTGGGAGAGAAAATGGCCCTCGTCAGGGTAAATCTGTAGAAGAAAAAAAAAGGGTTTGGACCATCAGTTCAATTAGGCTGTCAACGGATCTATATGGAAGTTTTTGCCACCCACTGATGAGAAGGTGACATTGAAACTTACTTTCTAGCTCCAGGAAAGAAAAAAAAAAAAACAGTATGTTGTTGAATGAACTTGAAGCCTCTGGTCATATTTAAGCTCTATAGTTTAGCCCCAGCCTGATAGGGCTTTGCCTTCTGCATTAATCATATACTCTAATATGGAAAATACTAATAACTAATCCCTTATGAAAAACAACAAAAATCACATATAAAAGACACCAACAGGAACATCCACGAGTCCCCTGGAGAACACCTGAGCAACATTTAATGAGCATTGAGATTTGCAAGCCACTCTACGTACCTGCATCGTGTAGTTTGCATCAACTTTTATTAAGTTTTTAATCAATTCGGCAGAGTGTTGAAAATGAATGTTATCTGGAAAAAAGCACAGAGAATATGTCCGTAATATGTGTTTGATAAGTGTAGAAATATGAGTTCAATATAAACAGACTTTTTCTGGCCTGTTTGGTCCTCAAATCAGAATCAGAAGCAGCGTTAGAAAATGAGCTTGCTCACCATCAGCTGTTCCATGAATCAGCATCAAGTTCTGTTCTCTCAGTCCTCGAACATTCTGTAGAACACTGGAGAACTGTGGAAAATCACATCATTGCACTGTTAATTTTGTAGGCCAGTGGCAAGCAAACATATTCATGTTCTATAAACCAAAGAACAGCTGCATGGGGCTGGGGAAGGGGGAGGGGGGGCTGCAGAGGCAATTTATTTGCTCTGCCTCTGTGTTGCCATGCACACTACATGGCCAAAAATATGTGGACACCTGGCATCCAACATTCCATCCATAATTATGGACATTAATATGAAGCTGGTCCACCCTTTGCTCTTTGCACCCTTTGCACCTTGTTCTGGGAAGGCTTTATACTAGATGTTGAAGCATTGCTTGCATGGATTTGGATCCATTCAGCCAAAAAGCATTAGCAAGGTTGGGCACTGATTGGGCGACAAGGCCTGGCTTGCAGTTGATCCCAAAGGTGTTGGATGGGATTGAGGTCAGGGCTCAGTGCAGGCCAGTTCTTCCACATCAAAAGGGCCAACCCCAAACTGTTGGGCAAGCAAAGAATCATCTGTGATTGCATGCTGTAGCATTAAGATGTGCCTTCACTGGAACTGAAGAGCCTAGCCCAAACCATGAAAAACAGCCCCAGACCAAGAGGTGTCCAGATACTTTTGGTCAGATAGTGCATCGCCATTTATTCATAAAACAATAAAGGCTCCATCACAAAAAAGAGCTGATGCTTAAATAAACCAAAGACAAAAAAATGTGTTTGAAGTTATTATTATTATTATTATTATTATTAGTCAAGACAAATATGAAGGTAAATGAATATAATTGACAGGGACCTGTGATTGATGCATATGTCAAGCATGCATTTTATTTCCACCTGACCTAATTTACAGTTGAAATTAATTTAACTGTAAATTAGATTGAGATAACTGTGATAAATTAAGAGGTAGTGGAATGTGTAGATGGGGCACTATGGAGGCCCTGTGCAAGGCAGCATCTGAAAAATTTCCATGCTTGTCTGGGACTCCTCACTGATTCACTCAAAATTTGAGTTACATGAAATGGGTTTTTTTCAATTTAGATGGAAAAGAAATCACCTTTATTCAGAAACTGCAGAGAAATAAATCAATAGTGTTTCCCACTCACGGGTTCTGGGCAAAAACAATAAACTAAAATAACAAAGACAAAAGAAAGCAAAACTGAGCGATGAGCTTTAAAGCTCCTCCAGCTTTTTAGTGGTGGTTTACTTTCTTTTTTTATTTCACCATGGATTAAAAAAAAAAAAAGTGCTTTTGTGCTTTTTCCCCCTACTTTTTTTGACATGAGACTATAATCAAGTCAAGTAGAACTTTTTCCACTGAAACACACTTTACTTTTTGGATGTAAAACTATAGTATTACAATTTGTTTGACTGAAACACATTTTCCATCATACATTTATTCAAACACATTACTATTCATTTATTTCACCATGATTGTTAAATATACATAATTGTATTTGTCTTTGTTATGTCCTCTGTTTTTGTATCGCCTGCTTTGTTTAGATTTTATTTTCGTCCTGTGGTGTTTCTGTTTCTGTCAGCCCTACAGGTGGAGACATCACGGTTCAGTTGCAGAGACCCTGGTGCGAAGATTCATGGGAGAGGTGACATGCTGGATAAGTGTGCAGGTTGTAAAAAGATGGTCAGTGATTACCCCAATTGCTACTTTGTAACATCTATGAGGAATTGGAGGATGGACTTTTGAAAAGAGGTCCATTTTCTTTGAAGGCGTGGGTTCCATCTTCCAACTGGCTGTCCGCTGAAACTTTGCAACCTAAGCTGAGCTTGTGTATGGGCTTGTAAACACCTTTAGAATAGATATATGTATTGCTTTGCTATATAACAAACACCTGCTTGTCTTTTTATATGTCACTTTGTGCTCAACTAGATCTTCTTTAATGTTGTGTTTATTGTTAACATGGCTTAGTGTTATGTCAATTGCCGTACACATGGTTATTGTTATGCAGGTGAATTTTGGAATTATCTATACATATGAATAAAACAATTCGTTTTATTTTTATTTTTAATTTGGGCTTTTTATCACTTGAGTATAGTCATATGTCTTTTCTGTTTTTCCACTGAAACACATTACTCATCATAAATTTCCGCACATTTCTATTCATTAGTTGTTAAATACACACAATGTCCTGTAATTAGTTTTTTTTTTTTTTTTTTTTTTTTTTGCCAATTAAACACATTTATCATAATTTGCTTCAAAAGCATTTCTATTCATTCATTTCACAGTGGTTATTAAAATACATTATTTTCTAACCATCTGAATTTAAAAAAACGACATTTAAAATGTTTTGTATTTTTTTCACTGTTTGAAAGACTATAGTCTTTCATTTCTTTCATTCCACAGAAAAACATTTATTCATCATAAATTACTTCAAACATTCTTATTCATTTATTTCACCATGGTTGTAATAAAAGCCTGATTTCCTATCCATGCAAAACAATGTATGATATAAGCTATAGCCTTATGTATCTTGCTATTCTCCACAGAAACACATTATTCATCATAAAATCATCTTTATTTTACCATGGTTGTAATACAAACATGATTTCCTATCCACAGGTTTGAAAAAATGTAAATTCAAAATGTTTTGACATAAGGGTATAGGCTATTCATCATAGAATTCCACAAATAGATTATTATTCATTTCTTTTACCATGTTTGTAATACAAACATAATTTCCTATCCAAATGTTTGAAAAAATGGCACTTAAAATGTTTTGGACAATTTTGGACATACGTTTACAACCTTTATACCTCTGTATTTTGCCCATTTCCACAGAAATCATTTTTTCATCATAAAAATCTGTAAACAATTTTTTATTCATTTCTTTCACTTCCATTGGCATAGAAGCATTATTTCCCAATTCCCTGAATTAAAAAAATTCCATATTTTAAAATGTTAGATTATTTTTAACATTTTCGACATATGTATTTTGCCCATTTCCATGGAAACACGTTATACATAATAAAATATATTCATTTATTTCACCATGGTTGTAATACAAACATGATTTCCTATCCACATGTACAAAAAAATGCCAATTAGAATTTTTTTTACATTTTTGGACATACAGTTAGGCTATAGCCTCATATATTTTGACATTTTCCATTGAAACACATTATACATCATAATGTAGTCAATATATTTTAGTTATAGGACATTATTTTGACTAAGTGTACACGTAAGTATAGTCAGTGATTACACCAATTGCTACATTGTAACATCAATGACGGATTGGAGGACTTTTGAAAAGAGGACTCTGAAGGCTGTCTTGGTTACATCTACCCACTGGCTGTCTGCTGAGACTTTGCAACCT
Source organism: Anguilla anguilla (assembly GCF_013347855.1). Taxonomy (NCBI): domain Eukaryota; kingdom Metazoa; phylum Chordata; class Actinopteri; order Anguilliformes; family Anguillidae; genus Anguilla; species Anguilla anguilla. Next base: position 21,487,795 of record NC_049215.1, on the reverse strand, counting down.
TAGACTTTAACTCATTTAGAATAGATATACGTCTAGCTTTGCTATATAATAAGCACCATTTTGTCTTTTTATATATCACTTTGTGCTCAAATGGATTATTAATATACTCAGCTCACCTTTGCTCCTTTCAAACAGATGAGCAATGAGTGGCAAACAACTTAGCCCTTCTAATTTACTTTCAGAAAATGCAAATGTATGGTCTGCAAGCACTGTTTTCATTTTAATTTTTGTTACAAAAGTAACAGCACAGTTTGTATTGTTTGATAATAATAATAATAATAATAATAATAATAATAATAATAATAATAATAATGACGGCTTGCATTTATGTAGTGCTTAAATCATATATTTTTACTTTACAGTGATGAGGGGTGAACTCAACCACCACCAATGTGTAGCGCCTACCTGGGTGATGCACGGTAGACATTTTGCACCAGAATGCTGACCACACATCAGCTGAGGCCCATCAAACTGGGGGATGATTTGGTGGCAGGTCGAGGCAGCTAGGTTTGGAATTCTCTACTCTTTGTAATAAGTGTTATGAGATCTTTCATGACCACAATGAGTCAGGACCAGGGGGCCAGGATTTTTCTCCTAGCGCATGCCAGCGGAAGCAATGATTTTTGGGCCTCTCAGCACAAATAATGACATCATAAACCTACAACCTTGAGGGACTGTGCTGCAATGTTTGAAGAAGAAGCTCCGTAAAATCCTAAAACTGTGATGGAGGTTTGCTGTATGGAAAGTGGGAAGCTATCGTCCACATTACATATTATAGCTAGTTATTTTGCGAATATGAGGGATAATTTCATACATCAAAATGTCTAGGATGATTCATGAATCTTGATGATGTTGTGTTCTAACCTCGGTGCTGTAATCTTACTAATTCTACAGCACAACTACTACAAGGAATACTTTTGCATCACAAACCGGAGACTTGCACAATCTTGTGCGCTCCCACTGAAAATAACAGTGTCTCGTTGTCAGTTTATATATTGTCAATTGTCAGGACCTTGGTTTAAAATTTCATCCAAAAAATAGGATCTCCTATGGCACAGTAGCCCCACCACTGCACTGGGACATTGGGGTTTATTTGACCAGAGGGAAGATTGCCCCCTACTAACACCACTACCAGGAACAACTTGATTTTCCCAGGAGGTCTCCCAAGCAAGTAATAACCAAGCCCACGCCTGCTTAACTTCAGCTATTCAGCAGGAGCAGGGTACATGGTGGTACAGCTGTTGGCCAAAGATCACTGCTCCTGTCCGTCTTGTCTTGCACTTTTCACTACATTCGCTTTCCTTATTCTTTTCAGTGGGGTATCATTCAGCTGGGATCTCAGCCAACTGGGTTAACACAGTTACAGACGACAGCTCCACTCGTCAGGATGGGATGCAACAGTGTAAAAGATGTGAACGTGTCATAGTTGCCATGGCAATTCCATGATGTCACACTGTCAAAGCAGCGACACAAAACAGTGTCACCTATTCTCCTGTAGCCCCCGAGTCTGTCAGCATGTCTGTAATGCAGGAACATTTTTCAAAGGGGGAGGTTTTGCAAGGATGTAAAAAGCTTAGTGACTAAGTGATGAGGAGAAAGCTTACCTGGTATTTGTCATCTTCCCCTGCCGGCATGCCAAGGTATCTCTCTGAGAATGCTGATGCTGCAGAATTGGAAATATAACATCTCTTAAGTAAGAGCATAGCAAGGATAGAATGGGGATCTTTTTATCGGGGTTATTTTGCTATGTAGACAAAATGTAACAGAGCACTGACCACAGAACAGCCTATTTTTTCAGCTGAAGAGTACGGAGTGCTGAAGTCCTTTTTCAATTTTATTTTCAAAAACTGAGAAGTCAGACAATATATTCTCCATTTATAGAAACAAACAATCTAAAATGGAAATTCACTGAAGCAGAGGGGAGACAACGATCTCCAAAACTAAATGTAATGTCTTCAGAATCCTAATGTACTGGTAATCACCAAATACAGATACACGCAGTTCATTCTTGTTACTATTTAGAAAAGATATTTCAGATAACATGACTTTGTAAATCACTGTTAACTTCTATATCCACTTTGGATTGATTTGAGTATGTTGGGAAAAAAAAAAAAAACATTTAATAAATAATTAATCAGTGTTTTTACAGTTGAATCGTATTTTTATATGTGTGCCAGAGCATCAGGAAGCTAAAGAAAAAAAAAAAAAAAAATGCAGACCAACGTTCCAGGACTGAAATTGTGTATCCCTGGCATATAGTAATCTACCCCTTCAGTAATTTTTTACAGTGTGGTATTTAATGTAAACAACTTACAATGTGGCCTATGCTTGAGCCAAAGTTTTGTGATTCCTACATTCTAAAGCAAGGCAGCAGGCGGTTTTTCTGTGGTTCAAATAAAATAAAAAACTGTTTATATGCTACTAAGTATCTTTTATCACAATATAAAGAAGAAAACACAAGCAAAGGCAGAGAGTTCCTGAAATCACTTGCTTATTCAGGGAAGAACGAAGAGGAGACAATGTGTTGTGTCTAGCTCTGAACTAAATTTAGGTAAGCTGTCTAAGGATCTATGCCTAATTAGCTGTTCAACTCACTGTTCATGGCTCTGTTCCACAAATACAGGGAAGAGATGTATAGTATTTCCTGCTCAAGAACATACAGCAGATAACTGTCAGAACATTTCAAATCCAGACAAGTATTCAATTAGCAGATCAATGAAATGAACAGCCAAGTCAAACCAGATGAATTGAGCCCAGCTAGAAACCATTTAAAGCACTCAACTCCCTTTTTGTTCTCAGAAGGAAATTAATTTGAATCCTCAACCCTGTAATTTTTCACTGCTGCAACTTGTTCTGCCCTGTCCTATACATCCAAATAATGTTATGGGCACGGTGCCTAGGGCTGCAGCTAATGCTGTGAAAAGTGGCAAGGTTATTACCAGCATCAGCAACACATTTTTAAGGGCCCAGTGTTAAATCTTTTTATGGAGCCCAAGATTCCTGGCAGAGTCCCAGCCTGTGCCAGTGGGGCGGCAGGATTCCCTACATGCAGTTGGCTGGAAGGGATCCAGATAAATGAGAAATTGGGAGTATCACAGAGAAGCATGTATTATCCAGTTCCATTTGACTTTCAAATGCGATTTGAAATCCATGCACCTGCGATTGATCTGACCTGTGAATACATTCATGTTCCAGTGTTATAGCAAAGCCTAGTAAATAGTTATGTGGTTCTTTGTATATGCACAAGTAATGCACTCACCGTAAAGTTTCCAGTCAGTAATTGGAGACATTGCTACTGCACATTTAAACAGATTTTCTGTTGATTTAAGCATCATTAATGTGACATAGCCACCATAATCCTGTAAAAACAAAAAAGATAACCGCATTTAGTAAAATGTATTATTACAGAGAAAGGGAGACACACAAAATTTGTATCACTCAACTACAGATAATTTAGTAGGCTTACCTTTCCAAATACGCCTATTCGTGTATTATCGATGTACTCAAATTTCATCATATATCTGAAAAAAGCATATAATATTAATAGAATCTTCTGTATTCTTTGATCTCACTAAACAAATTACCCAAAAGCTTACATAGTTGATCAGACAAAAGATAAAAAACTAAAAAAAAATGGCCTTGTCCAGGGTGGTTTTAATTCCACAAGGCTATTACTGCATTAGGTCTTAAGATTACAAGTACATTTTTCATTTTATTTAAATGTCCGATGGATATGAATGCTAAGTAAGCTGATTGCAAAATGCCACAGGATGAGGTAACCCAGCAATAAAAATGGTTCCCCTGGAGCTTAGAGAGAAGGCATCCTTGTGGAGCCTGCTCCAGAATAAAGAGGAGGATTTCTCAGACACGCACTCAACAGCTGCGATCTGGTCCTGCACGTCCACGGTCCCCAGCCGCTGGTGGATCGCCTGCAGAACCCTCTGGCCCTGAAACCCGCTCCCCCTGCCGTCCAGCCGGGCCACGATCACACTATCCGAGCTGACCAGAACAGAGTCCCAGTCCAGCCGAAAGCGGTCGTTCACCGACTGGCCTCCGGGGGCGCCATCACTGCAGAGATACAGCAGCATTCCTCTTTAGCTGTAGATGTTTGGAGTGGGCTATCCAACAGCATTCAGCAGATTCCAGTTTCAGTTTCACAAAGAGACCATTTTACAGCAGCAATTATTCACCGTAAAAAGAGCTATTTGGAGCAATTATGAATAAGAGATCTCAGTCAATTTTATGTACATTAAGATTCAGGTTCAATTAAGCATACATACTGTATAAGTACAAATATAGCTATAGTAGTAGATAATTTACACACAAGAGACAATACAGCACTCATGCAGAAAAACTGTAATTTTTACAATTTAAAGTGTCATGGTTCGCATTAAGGCAACCACCATTTATGCTGAGCATGTGCAGTTTACTTATTTTTTTGAGGATTATTAAGAAATCATGAAATATGGCTTCTTTTGGCATAAGATGATGGTATTCTGACTGGAGAAGTAGCGCACTGTCTAAAACTGACTTCATAGAGAATATTAAAATTTTTGCTTTCGATTTCATCTTTTTCAATTACCCAATTCAATTTCTCAATTATGCTGCCTGCTGGGTTCCCACATTCCAGTCCGGACAGAAATATGTCCTGCTGGAAAACCACTTATTGAGATGAAAGAATCCTCATTAGAGAAATTAATCCTGATTAAAGAAGCTTTGACATGATAAAAGAATACCCACATGACCAAGAGAAGGCCGTACTGTCGGGATTCAGAGAAGTCATGCGGGTAGGCGATCTTCAAAGGTAGTTCTAAACGAGGTACAAGGAAAGAGAATGCACTTTTAAAAATGATGAATAAATAAATAAATAAATAAATAAAGAAATAAAGAAATAAATGAATAAAATTCAGTGTACCAAAGTGTTCAGTAGAGATGACCCGGAAATCTGTCAGTTGGATCCTTTTCATTTGCCACGCTGATTTCAGAACGGTGTTGTTTTCCAATATAAAGTAATCTGTGAGACATAAGTCACAGGAAGCTCATATCAATGTCCTTCTAGCTGAAACCCTACTGTTCATGTAATGGTATTGGCAGGTGTCAATTTAAGTTGGTTTGAGTTGGCATACATTAAGCACATTAAGAGTAACAATAACAGTGCAGGTGTTAAACAAGAGCATATAGCACTATTAGCGTAGCTTAACAAAGATAAATATGTTTAGTCAAAAGGTAGCTCATGCAGCTGAGGAGAAATTCCTTGGCACGGATCAATGGAGCACAACATGTAGTTAATGACAAGAGTTCAGAACAATTTATGCTGCAAATAAACAGTAGGCTTTACCTACAGGTTACAAATTAGATCCTTAAAAAAAAAGAAAAAGAAAAAAAAGTGCCATTTCAAGAAAAAGAAAAAAAGAAAACATGAGTTTGTGCCAATCACAGAATTGAGTTATTATGGTCCATGTTTAATTTCCATCCTTTCATTTCATGTGTATGTTTATTTAGTAATCAATATTATTCCCATTATAAAATGACAAGTGACCAAAGTTCCACTTGTGTATTCTAGTCCTGTTCAAAGAACCTTTGGCAAATTACATTTTGTTTTTTGAGTAGCTGTTAACACTTTATATGAAACATTGACGTACATCCAAACACAACCCCAAGCCTCCGGTTTCTGGTTTACATTGCTTTTAGAAATCTGGACCTAAGCTGGGAGATTGAAATCAATACTTACTGTTAGCATTATTAAGACTGTGAAGGATTACAGTTGGTGCTCCAGGACCTGGTATAATAAAAGAAAATGAAAAATATTTACAGTAGCAGGTTTATATCCTACAGTTCACTCCACACATCATCAATATGCCTGTGGGTCTCAGTAACGGATGATTTCATGGAAGGCTTGCCACCCGCTAAGTTGCCTTTTTCAACCATGCATCATGGATGATTGACTCCATTATTTTGCTTGATGGAGCAATGAATTAATCAACAATAAAAATAGCCAGTAATCGGCGTTTCTGGGAGATCTCGAAAACCTGCAAAATTGCGAATTTCGACAAACCATAAAGGTCAAGACAAGGTGCTGAATCATAGGCATGCATTCCACCAATAACCTCTACAGCTGAGCTATCCAAAAAGCAATACATTCACTCAGAATCATTTTGTGGGATATCTCTCAAACAGATCTCTGGTATATGATTTCCTGTGTGGCATGCAGGGAATCCTGGTGTCCCACCAGCACAGGCAGGGATGCTCCCAGGAATTTTAGGCTCTATGAAATCTCCACCCCGTAAATCTGTTATTTTACTGACTTTGGTGTCCACCTTTCATAACTAACTGCAGTAAAACCCAAATAGGCTTCATCAAGCAGTATGTTGTTTTCCGGAGAGAAAAGTCCTTTACATGATTCATACAGGTATGTGACTGACAGCATATGACAGCTCCATTAATTTCAAAGTTCCTGTAGCCACTCTTCTCCCATCACTACAAAAACAGGCACCGAGCAGCAAACTCCCATCATACACTGCTCAGAGAAGCAGGATGGGGAGAAGGGAAGCAATGCGACTTGGCAAGGATGATGCAGATGCTCAACTATCCTCTGGAGACACAGAAGATTACATTATATCTAGTTTCCTCATTTCCCACACCACAGCTTAATATAAAAAAAAACAGCTTGAAATGATTCAAGATCTTCATAATCACCAGGGGTTGGCAAATGAAAGCATCGGTGCCATACTGTGCTTTGTGGTTGTTTAAAATGGACACAACATTGAAGGTTAATAAGATATCTCTGTAAGTGCAACAAATCATTCCACTACGGTAATTATACCTGTTCACTCAAGGTGACCACGACTTTAACATAGTTTGTACCATAATTATAATTTAACTGTAAAGCCATTGCCAGTGGCAGCTAACGTATGAGGCTTTTAAGCTAGCCAGTAATCAATGAAGCGAATGTTTCATTAAACACGCTCACTTAACAGATCTTTTTTTCATCAAGATGGGCATGGATTTTTTTAAATTATAAAAGATAATAAACTATCATTCAGAGCATTGCGGTATAAAACACTAACTTTAACAGTTTAACCTTCTGAAGAAATTAAAACTTCAGCATAAAAGGTTGCACTGCAATAATATTCCTACTTCAAACCATTTTATGAAATATAGACTCATACTATGTATTCTTTATTTCCATTGTGCTATTTGCAGTATAAGTTAATGAGTGTTTTATGGGCTACATTTAACGACTTTATTTATTTAAAATGGATAAACCAAATAGAGAAAATTGAGTTTAATGTGGAATAGTATTTCCAAGATTAATGGGCCTTTATCACTCATCAAACAAGGAAATAAAGAAAATGTAGTTTTTAAACATTCATATGCATCATAAAAGTGATTACGCATGTGAACGCTATTTGTTTAGATGCCTGATAACAACCAAATGTGACCATCAAATTCTGAGCCATCACAGAAAAATGAAGTGGGATTGTTCGTATTGACAGGTAAAACCATGGATAACTGTTTAAATAATTAACTGAATATCTTTTTGCACACCAATGATAGATTGGAGAACGAGGTTTGGCCCCTTATTGCAATCATAAAGGAAGTTTACTGTGATGTGCATCGACTTTCAGGTGTGATATGAATGTGAGATATCGTCATGTCACGGACCAGGGGTGCAGTTTCCATGTGAAGATTTGTTAAAAAAGGCCCACAGTCCTCTTCTAGAAGTGTGTTATTTTCAATGACAGGTGGAATTTTGTGGGTGGGAGTTACCAGAGAACAAGAGTTGAAAAATATTCAGCTTCCACTTTATTTTATTTTCCATGTGTGACACTCAGCATAACTTACTATTTGATGTATTGAATTGGCTTCAGCAAAGGCATATGTTTTCCACAAAATTAAGAGGAAAAAAAAACAGTGTGACCACATATTTCCCATCCCCTTCTACACGTAATACTTATGGAGATTTGAGAAAATAACATGTGCATGGTGAAATTTAGCATCACAAAGGACCACCAGCTGTATAGGACTGATCCATAAACCATAATAAACTCAACCTTTGTCCTAGTGTGCCAAAGGTCTGCATTTTCCAGTAACTCAGCAATTAATTGATCAAAGCAAATCATTGCAACTATCTGACCTGGCTTCTTGGGTGAGGTGGTTTGCTGACTTCAAGGTGAAAACAAAAATCAAGTTTAAGTTTTAATCCTGGGTTTTCCATATCACAAAGCTGATATACTTAAAATTGTGGTATATTGTCATGGTAACTTATGCTACACGGTTAACCTTGTCGGGGCAGGTTATGTTCAGGCTATCAGATTGAAACATATAAAAGTCTTAAGTTTAAGATTTAGGAGCTCTGAGATGAGCCATTTTCACATTAGAAATAAACTGTAGGATAAATAGTGAAAGTGTAGATTAATTTGTTACTAATGGTAAGTAATTAATTTGTTAACTAACAAATTTACACTATTAGAAATTTTTTTTTTGGCCAACCCTTGTACCAGGCTTTGTTGCTGGCAAAGGTGTTACTTTTTGACATTATGTTTTATGTTCTTTGCATTTGTCCATTATATCAGTGAATATCAGTTTCCTCAGATAAGAAATACACTGCTCAAGTAGCTGTTCTGCTACAGGTTCATTTTTGCAGACACTGTCACTTTTTTTGGAAAGGTGCACAGAGCTTAATTAACAAAGCCCATGTTCACTGTTGATAAACACCTTTGAGACACCATGAAGACCAATTGAGGTTGTTACCCAAGAACCCTGGGTATGTTAAGCTTCCTTTGTAGCACACACCCCTCCCATGGCTTTCAGAATTGAGTGGGCTGCTGCCTCCTGTGTAACTCAAGCTGAACGTCTGCTGGAAGCGTACCCAATTCCGTCCGAGCGGAAGTGAGGTGTCCCCTACCTTTGCAGTCCAGGATGATGTGCTGCAGGCCAGGGCTCATGTCTGCATCAAAAAACGTGCAGTGTGCTCTGTGCAGCTCGCAGGTGAGGCAGCGGCGGGGGAACTGGCCCACAGTGGACACGCTTAAAGAAGGAGAGACACAGAGCACAGTCAACGCAGAGTACCGCTTAACACAGAGACACAGAACACCAGTTAACACAGATACACAGAGCACCAGTTAACACAGAGACACAGAGCACCGGGGCACCGGTTAACACAGAGACACAGGGCACTAGTTAACACAGAGACACAGCGAACCAGTCAATCTCGGAACCCATTGGCTAAATCAGAATGAAAATGCTCCTCCATGAAGGATTTTTTTGGTGTTTCATCAGGCAATTCAGCCATTTGCTATTAATACAATCCATATCCTCTCCAGTACCCATGTGGAATTTCCCATGGGTTCTGTTTACCTGCACACCGTGCAACCGTGACTGGTCGAGGGGTCCAGCCTACTTGGCTTTTGCACGGAAGTTCTCACCTATGTTTTCATTTATGTAATTCATTTTTTCAAATTGTCTGCCGACAGACTTTCTCATTTATGAGTCTCTGTCAAAGAGAGACTACATACACCGTTTAGTGCAATGACACAGAGCACCAAAATACAAGACAAGACAAACAAGCAACGCAACACTTAACATCCCAACACAGCTGAAATAAATACATCTGACTGAATGTACTTGATATTCAAGAATGGTAATCTAGGAACACATTAAGGCTAAGGGCATTAATACAATAACTGCATCAATACCTCTTACAAGAAAATTCAAACATGATTTTTAACAGTGCATACTCATTATTGTAAATGCCACTCATTATGTTTTAAATTAAAGATAAAGGCAAGTTCTTGCCAATACTTGCTTTGAGGCTTAAGCCAGAATTCAATCAACATTTGTCCTTATCTCACGATTAAATGTTTTTTATTTTTTCACAAAGACAGTTTACTGTCACAGTTTGCCAAGTTCAGTGGCAACCACAACAACTGCTGGTGGACTTGTTGCCTGAGTGTGCTCAAAATGATGGAGAAATATGACAATTTTAGTGTGGTTACCTGAAAAGCTGTCTCCTTCGAGGGGAACCTTCTGTACTTAAGAAATAGCTAGTTGGGTAGAAAAGAAGCACAAGTTAATTAGGTACTAAGTTGGCTAATTGTAAACCTGAGTGTTGATTAACTGAATTACCTGATTAACTGAATTACTTTGTTTTGTGAACACAGACAACATGGAAAGGCACGTTTGGTTCAATTAGGAAGGTGTTTGGCCATAATTGAACTTGATTTCATGTTTAAATGTGTGTGTGTGTGTATATATATATATATATATATATATATATATATATATATATATACATACAGTATGTACTGTGTGTGTGTGTGTGTGTGTGTGTGTGTGCGTATTTAATAATCAATAAACTTCCCCAGTATAATACCACAGTAAAATAAGTGTCAAATCAACTCTGACATAGTTGGACTCATATGTACTCTGTTAGAGTAGAATTAAGGCAGGACGTTTTATTGTGAAAGGGAAGCAGTCCTGAACAACATGAAGTGTACACAACGTGGGGCGACATAGCTCAGGAGGTAAGACCGATTGATCTGTCTTGCCGGTTCAAACCCCGCCCTGGGCGTGTCGAAGTGTCCTTGAGCAAGACACCTAACCCCTAATTGCTCTGGCGAATGAGAGGCATCGATTGTAAAGCGCTTTGGATAAAAGCGCTATATAAATGCAGTCCATTTACCATTTACTGGCACAATATCATCATCTGCAGAATGTGCACATAAGCTTTAGTGCACCATATTTTAACTGTGCCCTTCAAACCAGCAACAAAATGTGAGAAAAATCTAAGCAAACCGTAATACAATGTCATACTGTACCTATAAAAATGGCCACTTGAGAACGGTCTCTGTGCTTTGCTATACAGGATGACACCACAGTTATGGTTTGAACTTTATATGAAATATTGGCATCACTTTCTGAAAGTCAGGGCAGTTTCATTATTTATTAGTTGTCAGAGTATTTGAAGCTAAGGCACTTTGAAAAGCAAGGGCAGAAATCCAGGGGTAGGTGGGGGGTATGTGTGGTTGTTCTTGGGTGCTGGGAGGGGGGTCAGGAATCTATTTTGTTTGATCTCCACAAACGAGAAATGGTCTTACATATTAATATCAAATTCTAAAAAATTTTTTTTTAAAACAATAAAAAAATAAATGAGCGGTGTTGCTCAAATGATGCCCCTGTAAGGAATCATGCATATCATTACTACGTACAGTATGTGTTGGAATGTACTTTGGAACGTAACTATGAATCTTGGTCTTGTGGAACCACAATTAAATGCATACATGAATTAGATAAAAAGCACAAATATAATGTGGCCCCTCAGAATAATGTTTTTTTCTGGCTGTGAAAACCCAGACACCTAATATTTAATACATCCTGTCTAGCTTCTTGCTGGATTCAAAGGAAATTAAAGTGTAAAACTTCTTTTACCCTAGTTTTAGCTCATGCATAATTTAAAGCAAACTCAGAAAAGTGAGTTTGTGGTTTTCTCACATCTGTTTCGCGGAAGTGATGAAGGATACTGACAGCGCACTCACATGTGCTGACTGGCCTCGTCATAAGCGACAATCTTGGTCACCTCCCAGTTTCCCGAGGTCAAATGTCGGACTTCAGTTTGATCAGCTCTAGACTGCGAGAGAAAAATGAAATGATTGAGAGTGAAGAGGAAAAAAAAACAAGAAAAGCAACATGAGCTGGGCCCATTCCATTTCGCCATCAGGCAAAATCATGTTAGTAATCCTGAAAAGACTGTATGGACCACAAATGGGAAACCATCCCAAAGGAATATAATGCAAATATCATGACTAAGAGATTATTAACATAGCCATGCTCTCACCAGAGTGGTGAACATGGCGATGTGATGGAATTCCCCTCGTCCCCCTTGCTTGACTGGAACGGTCAGGAAGAACTTGTTGCTGTCCCGGGAAAACACTGGCTCCTGGTTCTGTGGAGAGGAAGAGAGGAATACAGATATATACCTAACAACTGTACTGACATCACCCTCAATATCATAAATTACAAAACTGATATGAATACTGTATGTGTGTGTGTGTGTGTATGTGTGTGTGCACGTGCTATCATATCTGCAAACTACTTAATTTCTAGTTAAGAACAACTACTAGTCTCTGCTGGGCTGCACTATCCTAAATCCATCCATTACATTGATAGATCAACACATACTACACATACATATACAGTGCCTTCCATAGTTTGGACAAGGACACATTTTTTATTGATTTGGCTTGGTTTGCCACAATTTTAGATTTGTAATTAAACGCCCATGTCAGGGCACCACAATGAATGGGACATATTAACGTTATGTAAATGAAACCAAAATCTATAAAAACCCTTTAATAAAAGATGAGAATCTACCCTCTGAATTGCTGGATTACAATTCAAATTTTTTGGAATACAGAGCCAGATAAAAAAATTTAAACCTTACAGAGGACACTGTATATAAATATGTGTATATGAATAAGTACTGTGCACACATGAAACTAATGTGAATCATAGTTAATTTACCTGCTTAGAAAGCCAAAGTTCAGAAGACTCCTCGTGTCTCTGAAATTCAAAAACAGAGCGCATGGTCATTGCTGGCTCATGTTCCTGCTTCCGGAGAGAGAGAAGCACTCCTCCTCTCCCTCCCAACACACACTTCACCATCAAAATGTCTCAGCTAAAGAAAATTACTTCCTTCTGGGTGAGGACACCTCCAGAAAAAATCGATAACAGTAAGCAGCTCTCACTGAAACCAATGATCATGCTGGAATTACTGTTTAACAAAAGCAGCTGTGTGGCTTTAAAAAAAAAACAGAAGAAGCCAATTTTCAAAATCACAGAAATGTACTCTGTAGCATGCTTGTATATGAAAGCCACTTAATAAATAATGTTTCATTATTATAATTATTATTATTATTATGCATGGCGGCATTTATATATGTCTGGTATGAAGGCCCACAAGCCCACAGCAATGTCTGCTTTCTCCTAGTGGCCATTCTGTGAGGTCGCTGAGTTATTTCCTATACTCCTATTACATAATCTGCCCTCTTAAATCAGCTTGAGAAATCACAGATTGTGGCATCTTAATCATCACAGTAAATCATTCTATTATCACAGGGGTGTCCAGCCTCATTAATGAAGATTTTGAAAAGTGGAAACAAATATTTTAGTGTTGGACTAAAACAAAAACCTACATCCAAACCAAACCTTTCTAAGATTTAACACCCCTGTTAAAGGAAAATTTTGTACTAACAATTATATTGCATAACTGTCTCTGTTCTGTTTACTGCGTAGCAATAATTATTGTAATTACAGTACCTACAGCGATGCCTTGAGAATAAGGACTGAAATACAGGTTAAGGTCACACTTAAGGATAAATACATCGCACTGATAATTTGTTTTAGTGTATCAGTTGATTATTATTAAATTGATTAATGCAGCTGGGCACTGACATGCTAAAATATGCTAGTGCGGAGCCCAGCACAAGCATACAGAAAACTGCAATTTATTGTCATTTTGTAATAAGTGCAAATATAGCCAAATACAATATTACCATGGCAAACATTAATATAATCATAACTTTCATTTGTTTCAGTTCTCTGAGGAAAATGTTGCAGCAAGAAAAATTAATTTTCATTAACTTCATTGCTTTACAAACATTTCTTATGGTTCAATGGAAGAACTGCAGAAGTAATTTATTTCTCAGAGTTGGGGGACCAAGCATATTGCAGTTAGATTGAATTGGTGCTGTAAAACAAGGTAGTGGACAGCAGCTGGTAACACATAAAATCAGTGGACAGCATTAGCAGCTCCAGCCCCTCTCCTCCCACAGGCACCGCCCACCTGATGTCATATACCGGTGCCCCATCATGTGCCATTGGAGGGATAAAAATATTCAGATTTTTCTTCCAACCAATCACTTCAGCTGCTGATTTAGCTAATTAACACACTGTCAACCAGAGAGGAGGGAACTAATTGGAAAAATCAGCAGGTGCAATGATTGATTGGAATGAAACTCGGTACACTCTTGGCCCTCCATGGCAGACGATTGGGCACCACTGCCATATACCCTATGACATGGCCACGCCTACCTTTATACAGACTCCGATGTTGGTGTCACACACAGTGAGAATGGACACGTTCTGGGCTCGGTTCAGCCACCTGACCGCTGCCTTGGTGGTACTGATCCATTTGACCATGACTACATAATAATCCCTGGAAGGAAAGGCAACCACATGCCAGCATTAACTCATGGTATGTAACATTTTATAACCTTCAATTGTAAGGGCACTGTGTTGCAGGGATTACAAAAATCAATCTTGCCAAAAATCAGTTCAAGAATATATTTGTATTCTTAGACATCTCAGACTGGAATGAAATGTTTCACCCTTACCTTTAGTGAAAATGTTTGTTTTTGAACTAAAAAAACAAAAAAAACAAAACAAAACAAAGCAAAAGATGGAAACACAATGGAATTGAAATATGCAAGCAAGACTATTTACGTTTATTTCCTTAAGCAGTGCAAATTATGCATAACAGTAATACATGATTTTATTTTAAAGCAGAAGCTTTTGCTCACACCAAAGCATACATAAAATCGTTGGATGATGAAAAATGTGTTTATGTATCTCCCATGCAATCAGCCCATTTACTGTGCATGGGAGTGCATCTCTGCTGATATGTCCATGACTCTGAACATTAACATTTCTGAGACATGGCACTGTAGGTTCAATGTTCCCTTTGGAAATGGTGTCTGGGAAACTGGCTTACAATCTTGCCGGACCAGGATCATGCCCTGTTACTTTCTATTCATTATCACAGCAAGCACTGTACTGCAGATACTATTAGGACTTAACTAATGCGAGTGCCTAAAGCCAGATTCTATGGTTAAATGAATTTGAATGTTTTACGTGATAGAGTAATGAATGTGCTTTCAACTGCGAATATCCAGTAACGGGATTATGAGAAATTCTAGAATGTGTGAAAAGCATGGTTAAAACATGAAAAATGTTATATTCATAAATTACTGAATAAACTTCTCAAGCTCAAAATGTATTCCAAGTGCACTCAGTGGGAGAACTAGTGCCACAATCCAGGGGCACCTAGCTCCCAGTTTCCAGGGTGGCTGGTGCTATGCCCAGTTTTTGCTTCAACCAATTACAGTACATGGCAAGAATATGCACCCTTGTGGTATATTAGCAGAAATGCCAAACAAATAAATGACTAACTGAAGGCATATGAGGGTTCCAGCAAATTGATATACAGTCATAATAGTCATAATGATTTAACTTGTATAGCAGTTCTCAAAATCTGAGTTGTAATAAAACCATTTACAGTATCCAAAACAGTGTTTGCAAATCAGAACAAGGACAGAAATGTACAATACAATGATAAAAATCACAAAAGAACAACTGAAAGCAGACAGAAGAACTGAAAAAGACAAAGAATAAAAGTCCCATGTTCGCATTGAACCAAGATGAATCAATAGGCTGCTCATTGGTGAAAATTCAACTCTGTCTTAAATTTGATCAGTTAATTGTGTTACCTCTTTTTATGTAATTGTTTGCAATACAGCCCAATGCGTACATTCATTCTTAATGGCACATATAGCTATTTTTTAGATAGTAAATAAATAAGAGAATACATAGTCCCTTTCAAAATGAAACAGCATTAACAGCATGTTAAATTTCTAGGATTGCAATTGTGTTTGAAACAAAAACCAGGATCAAGGACAAAGTTTTGGAAGAATTGTTTTAAGGGGATTTACAGAACTACAATGCATATACTGTATGTGAGTATGGATGGAGGGTGTGTTTCACCTGATTTTCAGACCATCTGGTGGGAGGAGCTCCTGGGTGTGGGTGGGGCCATACAGGTTCACTACGTACAGCTTCACAGTTGGGTTGGGGCTTCCGGCCTACCAATGCAGAATCACTGTGTCAGACGTACTTTGGCTCTTTCACAAAACTTTACTCAGGAAGAAATACTACACAATGTCAACCCAGCTTCAGTCAGTGTGGCTAAAATTCTGCTAAAAAATCATTTAAAAATCTGCTGAAAACCTTTCTTTTTAAAATAGCTTTTTTTTAAATACAAAAAATGAATCCCATTGTAGTTTTTACAAGAAAACTTATTTTGAATAATTGGAGGAACAGTATGCAAGAGAAATGAAAATGATTTATTTTGAGACAATCTTGCAGTTAGAAAACTCATGCATTATAGGCATTCTTGTTTGAGGTCCCTGTAATTAAAAATTTCCCATAGTTTCACCACAGGAAGATACTGAGAGAACACAAGCTGATCCTTCTTTCAACAGTGATACACCGAGGAAAGGCACAGCACTGACTGGATTTTATAATGAAGGCTGCATAACCTAAATTGCTCTCATATCAGTACAGGACCACCTGGAAGTGCTATACACATCCCAAACATGATTTTTAATGAATTAAGCACTGTTTGGCTGTGTCCTCTTTTCAACAAGCCAGGTCAGACTGACGGGTTCTCAGTCTGGTGTATCTGTACCACAACCATTTCCAAAAAACTGCTATAACACAGGAGTTTCTGGAATATTCACTTATTTACTCAGGCTGTGCTTCAAAATAACAGCAGCGTGTCTCGCCTTTTACTTTGAGGAGCAAATTTAAGTTCTCCTATTTGTTGGTGCTGACATGAGTGTTGATGCTGCCTACATTGCTGTCTGTAGTTGATTCCATTACTGTTAAACAGCAACATGGTTTTGGTGGTCATTGAACTCAACCAAAAAACCTGCAAGAAAACTGGATTAGATTACAGTTGGACTGATGCTTTCCAGGATTACAATTGTTCCTATTTGCTACAGTTGATAAATACTGGACCAGGTGGATTACAAGGTCCGACACGGAGAAGGCGAAAATGTGACCCACGGACCATTTGTTGCCACCTGGAAGGAGTCGCCCAATGAAACTGACGCAGAGGTGGAACATGCGCCGCTGACCTTTTCCACCGCTCATCTTTTTGAAAAGGCTGTTCTTCTATTCTCACCATGGATAGAAGCCTGGTACTGATGCATGAATGCCGCACACCAGCCCCTGCTTCTCAAATGCTCATATCCAGCAGAGATCAATGGCGTCTATTTAAACTCCCGATCAAAAATGCATTTTGTGGCCTCCTGGGGCATCTCAAAGCCCAAGTATTGGATTCTCAGTCACAGGATTGCCTGGACCGGGAGAAGGCAGGCTCTTTAAAGCTCTCTGTCACAAAGAAACATGTGCCCCACAGTACCCATTCGATAAGCCCGCAAATGCATTATGAATGAAAGGACTGTGTTTGCTGACATGCATGTAAAGTCTTAGCAAAGTGTGAAACTGACAAGCAGATATAAAACTCATTTTGTTGGAATTGAAAAATCACTAAAAAGGCAGGTTTTTTTTTTTACAAAGTACTGATCGTTGATTGAGAAGTTATTTCAAGCCTGAAATGCATACACACTGACACATGACACAATGATGTGATTTACCTTGAATGGTAAATGAATTGAATTGAATGCACTGCAAGCTTGGACATGCCTACAATGAACACATTTAAATGATAAAGAAAACGCACGGTGCTAGTTGAAACTCCTTATGAGTAATAACAGATAAGCTGGTGTACATTCTATGAGTGAATATCTCTTGTCTTATTATTCATTCATATGCAACTGTTTTACAGTGAAATTGCCAAGAATAGGGTATGTCTAATGTACGAACGACCATTGTGTAAATAATAAAAAAGGATGAATCTATAAATGTTGTATAAAAATAAAAAAATGAACACGATTACTAGCGTGTTTAAAAAAATGATGTATTAAGGAACTCCCGTAGCTTCAAATGGATTAATTGCCAGTTAAAGCATTAATTCACCTTAAAAGGCAGTATTTTATCAGAATTCACACATTTTTAATAGATACTGCATCACGGACATGCACATACGCACATGCTCTAACAGGCCTTACCTTGGGGTATGGGTACCTCTTCCCTTTAGGATAGGGGTTGCCAGTGAATCGTGGGAGGGCCATGTTGGGGACCAGGGTGTCATTGATCTGGAGGAATGCCAGCCTTTCCCCGCCCGGTGACCACCAATGCGCCACATGGGACTGCAGAATTTCCTCTGAACACAGTGGTCGAAAACCATAAGTCAGGCACCACCCTTCATTTCAATGCTAATATCGCACATCCCTGGGTAGTAAATCTATCCTGGGATACAGATTAAGCAGCCATACCATGTGCTGGAGCACACATTTCACATATATAGTGACCTCTGTAATGTTTGGGACAAAGACATATGGTATTTGTTCTTGATTTGGGTCTATACTCCATAATTTTAGATTTGTAATCAGGGCCTGGTATAGGCTAAGGAAGACATCTACAGTTAATAACCAAATCATTCTTATCATAATGAAGAAATGGTGTGGATGTGTCAGAATCTACTGTCCGTAGAAGACTTCACAAACAGAACTACAGAGGATACACTGCAAGATGCAAACCACTAGTTAACTGCAAAACCGGATGGCCAGGTTACAGTTTGTTATGTAGTACCTACAAGAGCCTTCAGAGTTCTGGGAAAAAGGTCTGGTGGACAGATGAGACCAAGATTCACTTGTATCAGAGTGATGGCAAGATCAAAGTATAAAGGCCAAAAGGAACTGCCCAAGATCCAAAGCAATTTCCAATTAAATGCTGCCCCAGATACATTGCACAGCAGTTTCAGAACGTCTAGCCTCTCATTCCTGGTCAAATGACAAACGCTGGGTGAGACACTACAGCTGACTGCTCTGTAGAGTGCTGGTGTTTACACAAACCATCTTCAATTTCTCAGCAGCACATAGACTCACAACACAATGCCGTGAACTCAACTGAAACTGGATCCTCCCAGACACAGTAGCTTTAATGTTATGCTAGGCTGTATTTACAGTTATGGCTGACTGGGCACGCCCCTCTGCCTACCAGCACCTCTTCCAGCATTCATTATTCTCCAGTCTTTTTCAAATTGCTCTTCTGAATTATAAATAAAACAAAGGAACATCTCAATAAGCCAGTTGGATGGACTGATACTAAGGAAACAAAACAGAACTCCAGAGAGCCTCTGAGGGTGACCTCATTACGGCAAGGCAACTGAATACAGAACAGAAAAGAAAGAGCAACCGCGACCCCTGCCATCATCACGACCACGGCCGGGCCGCCAGGGCGAGACCCTGCAGATTAACGTTCACACATTTACCCTCCCCTCCCCTGTCCACAGCAGGGAATCTCACAAGAAACCCTATCGCCATGGTAATAGAGGCCTTTAGCAGCCGCCGGTGCATTTTCTGATGTAGGAGGCGGGAATTCTCTCTTCCTCTCTTTGCCTTTGTGAGAATCCAGGCCGGCGGCAGGACCAAGCGTTTGAACCCACTCCGGCAAATAATACAATCCCATAATGCCGCCAACTGTCGCGTTTCAGCTCAGCTTCTTCTCGGTCCACAGGAATGGATGAAACATAAATAAGATAAAGATAATGTTCACTCATTGCTTTATCTTCCGCTGTCACTACGGAAACCAAGGGACATTTTATGTTTATTTCCTCACAGATGTCTGATGCTGATTTTTTTTTAATCTGAAGAGGAAATAATTCATATGCAGTAACCATATATAACGTCTGTCAGGTGTTCAGGATACCTCTATAATCAACTGTTTATACTTTGTATTACTTTCACTCAATGACAGCATCATTTCCCTTTTGTATAAACTAGTAGTCCACACTTCAAAGCTGCTGGATCTCTATTGGGATCGTTCTGATTATTATTATTCATTATTTGATTTCAGAAACCATAAGGCATGAAGGACCGTATCTGTCCTGGATTTCATGAGAACGTCTGATCTTAATTGATTAGCCCTAACATTTACGCCATCTGAACGTTTAACTATTTTTGTCGGGGGGAATCCATCTCCATCTTCTTTTCTCCATCTCCCCTCACCTAAATCAATGTCCTCCTGTAAGCACTACGGTTTACACCTCTGTGCCAGTCAGCATAATATATGGAACAAATGCTATGCTGCATCTTTGAAAACAGCACTGCTTCCTTGAAATCTTGTGTTAGAGGCTACATATCCCTGGGTATGAATTGCATATGCTCTTAGTATAAAGCTTGAATTAATACAACCTTGGTATTTAACTATGATCCAGGATCAAGTGCATGTGTTCTTTTTCATCCACATTAGTGTGATAAATTTCATCCCTGAAGAAACAGTCGCATATATTTGCAAGTTAATTATAAATTCTGATAATTTGACACACGTAACTTTATAAAAGATTAGTGAATTAACCCCATCATCCACACACCTACCTTCATACAGCCAGTCTGCAATCCCGTTGAAGATGACTCCTTCCTTCCCTGAGGATGTCAGTCGGAGAGAATTGCTCTTGACTTCTGACTGGTAATAGATGTTGTTCTCAAAGATGTATAACTGGATTATGAGAGACAGAGAACGGTTTGTTCATGACTTCACAGGACAGCAGTGTACAGGTGGCTGCAACAGTGCTAACTGTTTGTAGAAGTTACACAGAAGGAAAAACAAATTGTAAGTCTCTCTTATCAAGAAAGATTAAGTTTCCAGAAATTGCTTTGGAAAAAAATCAGGGTCTTTCTATTAGGGTCCCATTAAATCTGGGCCAATATAGTAAGAAGGGGGCAATTATCCTGTGAATAGTGCAGAATCACAAAGACAAGTTCAGTGATATATGGATGCAGAGAGGAGCTGGGTGTGGTACTAAGGTCCAAGTCAGAATTTTGAAAGTTTGAATTCTGGACAGGGCATTGTGTTAGGGTGCCAACCTTCTAAATATATGATGACATACATTTAAGTTCATAATTACACGCTAGATTGGGGTAGGGTTTGGTTGATGTTTAATTAACCTGGGTTAGTAATTATATATAAATTATGATGGACTCCTCCCGTGGCTGTTCTTCACCCAAGGGCAAGCTGTTCATTCATGACCATGAATGCCAGGCCAGACTGTGTAATGCCAGGCACATCAGCGAGTAAGCATAGATCACACTTCCTGCCTTAAATGACTTTGATTTATGAATAAACATGCCATCTGGCATATTAGGAGCAGAGCTTAAGTGCCTCAGTTTCAGATTTCATTTTGTGTGATTGAGCTAAACTGAATGGCACATTGAAAAGCATTGCTGTCATCTAGAGCAGGGAGGTCCCCAGGGTCTGCTATTTTTGTTTTCACCTAAATCAGAACCAGGCCAGTCCCAAGAAACCAGGCAAGTAAACTGTGAAAACTCTTCTACATGTTCAGTCAAGTCCCATGTTACAACATCTGGTGATGTCTATGGATACTTCAGGCAGTCATCGAATGCGAAAGATTTTCAACCAACTACTTTATTTAAGATAATTGTTAATTTGTCCAATTATTTATTACTTATGGTCCCCTAAAATAGGAGAATGATGTATAAAAAGGGCTGTAATTCCTACATGGATCATCCGATGTGGATGTAAGCACCCTGAAATTACAGCTGACAGCCTACACTTTAACCTCATGCCCTTATTGCTTCATTTCAAATCCAATGTCCTGGTGTACAGAACAAAAATCTTCAAAATACTTAGGGACTGCACTGTATACTGTATATTTATATTTATTTTATATTTGTTATTCATATTTTAACAGCAGATATTGTACGTATCCAAGACAACTTTCCTTCGGGACAATAAAGTCTATCTTATCTTATATTATATAATTGATTTCACACAGTTAAAATGTTTTATTTAAAATGTCACCACCGTCAATGTCAACAATTTTTCTATTAGTACCATTAGCACTTATTATGTTGTGTATGTGAAAATCCCACTCAGTAGGCTAATCTACTGTCCGTAAAAGCAGCTCATAACCAACAAAGCATTCGAGCGATTTGCTGCTTTTACAGTGTCTACATTTTATGGCAATTCAACTGTTTTCACAAAGTGCTTATTTTCATAGGCTTTATATAATATTTGTCATCTTTAAATCAAGTCAAACACATTCCCTTTTAATCTGAACAACATCTCATTACTGTGAGCTCAAATTTTTTCAGAAGAAGGAAATGAGATCAAACAAACTAGCACCTGAATATCTATATGACCAAAAAATTTGAATTATGGTTGTTTTAAAAGAAGATATTCCTACTTGGGTTATTCACAATAAACTATAATTTAAGGCGAAAGTGCATCAGAAGCCAATAGTGAAGTTTGTACGGTATCTGTTACTAGATTTTTCCCACTGATTCAGAATGAGGAATACATGTGTGTTGCAGGGGGCTGAGAGGGGTCAGGGGAAATTTGCCTGTGCACATTTCCAAAGCCATTTAAGCTGTGAAATCGTCACCATAATCTATATATACAAAACCTGGTCTATTATAAGACTCAAGTCGTCAATGTTGCCATGATACTTTGGAAACTTTGCTATATCTTGAAATAAATGTTTCAATGGGGATCCAGAATGGTGCTACATCCAGCTGTGAAGCTGATAAAAATAAAAATGTCTGAATTTCTTTCCCAAAAAAATAAAAACTCAGATAAAAACCTTTCCATTTGATTTCCTTATGAAACGTGACTAGTATTTAACAAATTTCAGTTTTAAAAAATGCCCTTGCCTCATAAAAAGCCACAATTTTGAGGCATGCAGATTTACCACATTGCCTGTAACACATCATCCTTCTTGCTATGTAAATGCTGCTTTCACTTTCCTTTTCCTACAGCGGGCAGGACCCATTTCCCAAAAGCAAAAGCTTCATTCCACATTCAAAAAAAGCCAATAATGTCACCTTGAATCACATGTGCTTGCAACCTCCCATTTTCTGCCTTTTGCACAGCGAGCACGGTTCCAGAGCGATACCCCCTGAATAATCTCCACATCTGTCACACTCATTTCTGACATAATGATAATGGCACTCTAATGGAGCAGGAGGAGATGATTTATATCCAAATAAACCTTTGGGAACAAGCCTAATTTAGACAAGAGGTTTCCAAAAATGTTATATCCTCGTAATTGTCAACAGAGGGGTTATGTGTCTAATGTAAACAAATGACAGAGCTCTAATAATGACAAACAGAAAATAGTAAAGCTAATACTAATACAAAAGTTGTTGCATAGTGTTTATTCAATTAGGTGATAAAATATGCGGTCAACCATTTTGCTCCATTCACAGATATGGATGCATACAGATGATATCATTGTGATGTTTACTTGTTTTTTCTTTTAACTTTGTATGACATGATGAAAAATATCAATAAGCTCCCTGAGCTTTGTTACGGCTGGTGGCATTGCATAAACATACAGGAACAGACTCTCAGATATACATATTTAAAAATGTATTTACATTACAGGCATTTAACAGATGCTCTTATCCAGAGCAACATACAAAACTCCTAGCATTTACATTGCTGCATTTATACAGCTGGATATTTACTGAAGCAATGCAGGTTAAGTACATTGCTCAAGAGTACAACGGCAGTTTCCTACCCAGGAATGGAGCCTGTGACCTTTTAGGCTATGAGACCAGATCTTTACCCATTATACTACACTGCTGAATTAGAGAGATGCAAACAAACATTGCATTGGTCATATACAGTGCTGGAGAAGCATTGTGTTGTAATATTTTTTTTTTTTCATTACACATGTCAGATAAACTATTCAAACTCCTTGTTGTCATTGACAGGGTAAAAGGCATTTTTTCTTTCAGATGACTGGAATTCAGCCAACACTTGTCTTTAATTTTGTTTTTAAAAAGTACTGAACTTGAACCAAATTGTCCTGAATTTGTCCAATTTAGCTCATTTTTGGCCTTAAATCCCATTTTGTCGCATAGAATCATTGAAATATTGTGTACAGCAGGTTTTATGCCTTGTTTGCCCAGTTAAGTTATCCCTGGGCTGGTATCATTTAGTCCAAATGCACTCTGAAGTACTACAATCGCTGCTTAATTAACAAGAATTGCTTAATTCAGAAGAACAACTGTTCCATTTCACGATTATCTGTATCATTTTGGGGTATTGTGGCTGCCTGATACACTGTTAAGTTAGTCCTACACCATGGTCTTCCATGAGAAAGCAACACATGCCTGTTTACACTTTCAAAAGCAGTTAATATAGTGCAACCCAGAATGCTATAATTGTGTAGCACGTGAAGCATGCCTACTAAATAGGTGCAGTCCTATTTGCTTTCAGCAGCACTTGCCAGGACATGAGACGACTGATTCCAGATTAAGGTCTTACCAGCTGTTGACCTTGCACACCCCATGCAGCATGCTGCAGCACTGAGTTTGGCACCTCTGGAGGGTTCAGCTGCCACACCTCACTTCAAATCAGAGACACATATGAAAGACTGGCAGACAATTCCATGCTTACAACACAGTTCACTGACACAGAATAGTGTTTAAACAGGTACTACTAAAAACACCCTCATATTTATTTATTGATTTTTTTTTTTTTTTTTTGGAACATAGAAAGATCCAAACATTAAAAGAATAAACCACAACAATCTGTGTGGTTCTTATGCTACAGATACCTGTGGTGGCAATGCGGCACAAGGCTGAAATCACAGCGTGCTTCCCTTCCCAGAACCACAAGGTTTAGAGTGGTATTTTAGTGGTATTTTGTGCTTACACCACAGCACTTACCATAAATAAATATTAAGCCATTAGGCTATATATTTTGTATTTTTGACTGATATTTTCTTATAAGAAATCCTCACTAAAGGCAATATAAAACAAACTGAATTATTCATAAACCTTTCAAACTCGTCTTAAACTTAATACTCGCTGCCATTAAAGCCTATTTTACAACCTGTGCACTGATGTCCATGGGTATATAAACATAATTTGATTACATTTAGAATTCAAATTTTAATCAGCAATTGCATTTCCTTTTCATTTGACAACTGCAATTTAATTAATGTTAGTCTTGTACCATGAGAAGTTGATTGGCCTTCAAACATGCAAAGTAAGATGACCAACTGAAATATTATTCCTTTTTATTACTAATCATGTGGTTAGAAGAAAAAAAAATGTTACTTCAAACATGCACGTTTGATGATTGCTATTAGCATTTTAATTAATTTTAATTAATCACAGGGTTGTGTCATGTATGTATGTACAGTATATGGAAAATAAAATGTCAAATGGCACACCATCACATAACAAAAACAGCGGAAATAACAGTGGGAGTTAGTTGAAGTTTTAGGCGTTTATTTATTGCATGCTCTTATTTCACGTGAGTTAGGCAAATGAGATCTGCTGCACAGGCATTTCAGTTGTTGAAAGGTTATTTCTGATGTGTTTCAGATAAGCAGGTGAGCTGCCATGTCTATTTGTTGTAGAATTTGGAATCATGTTTTCACAAATTAGAAGTTCTGGCAAAACCAGCTGATCCTTGTTTAAATAGCCAATATGTTTTGATGCATTAATGTGGAATTTGGTTTGAAATAAGGACTTTTCAGTGTGGTTAAACAGTATTTTTCAACATTAATACAAACATACAAACACACATTTTATATAATTGTTGGCCAATATCGGGCCCTGAAAAGCTTCACATACAGTATATCAACACAATTATTGCCACCTGCATGGAAACCGACTTTCTCTTTGACATATGCAAATTATGAATCTTACCTTGTTTGAATATTATACGTCATGTATGATGCAGTATATGAATATCTGTATACCTAAAATAGGAAATAAAGAAAGTTCAATTAGTTAACAAACAAATTAAAAACTGAACAATCATGATTGATATACACATGAACTACAAAAAGAAGAATAGAAAATGTTACAAAATGTTGTAGATACTGTTTTGGGGGGGGGGGGGGGGGGGGGGATACAGAGTCTGTGAAAAGCAATTTACATGGATGACAGATGCTGAAGAAAAATTCTTGCATGGTATCTGTAAAATTAAGTACCCTTCAGAGAACATTTTGAAAACCCTGAAGTACGACACCACAAAAAAAGCTATTTGACTGTTTTTGTCTTTTCTGCATTGAACTCTCATATATCATATATCTCTGGAGACTCCACACACAAAGTGATAATGTAACAGTCAGATCACAGTAAGAGAGAAAGAGTGAGAGATAGGCAGACAGGTCTGTCAGCAAACCTGTATTACTTCAATATGTTAATCAGCACGCACACACACATAGACACACACAAATACACAAATCCACACACTTTCAAACACACATATGAACACACAGACACTCTCATACCTGCATGCATATGCATATGCACACATACATTTACTACAGTTATGTACTCAAATATCAAAACCCCAAAGGATTTTAAGTCAAATAAATAAAAGTGTGTCTTTTTCACCCATACATTTGAAACAAAGAGGATTGTGAATCATATTTTGTTTACTCATCAACACCCTTTTTTTCTGTGTGTGAGAGAGCACGTGTGATCAACAAACATTGTCCCATCTCTAGTACAATTGCAAATATTTTGGCAGTTTTATTTTTAGAATTTTAAAGTCCATTTGTACCCAGATGTTTTTTTAATTCTCTATTTAAGCTGAATTTTACTAGTAGAGTGGAAGAGCATACACCTATTTTTAGCATACACCAATTAGCTGCAGAACCCTTGTGGTCCTTTTTAAAACCACCTACCCATTAAATTTAGGTGACTGTACTGTATGTCAGATGTGTTTTTTGTTTTCAATTATCAGTCCTCATTATAGTGTACTAATATTTTCTGCCTTAAAAATGTAGACCATTTGCCGTGACATTGTTTTGTATTTGTCTGCATTACTCAAGACAGTGACTTGCATTTCAGCAAGAAAAAACCTTTATATTTCAGTAAAATCCTTTATGTGCGTTAGAGAAAGCCCACTCAATACTTTGCAATGTATTGGCCAATGATTACTTATTAGTAATGTTGTGCCTCCTTTACTGTGAAGTATTGAATTAATTTAATTTTGATTCTTTTATAAAGAAAATTTCAAAAAAGAATCGCAGAACACATGGCACCCAAACATTATATATATATATATATATATATATATTATATATATTATATATAATGTGAATTAAGTATTAAAAATGTAGCATACAGCACCTGCACCAGCTTTGCATTACCCATTCATGGAGGGATTTTATAGTTTGGGTCTATGTGGGGCTCGGGGAATAAAGCTATGTTCAATCTAATGCAAGTGTAACCATGACAAATTTGATGAGGAAAAGAGGACACACTGACACAAAAAAGTGTCCCAGCATCTTACCAGTGCTAGTCATAAAACAGGAAGTGTCAAAATGTTGGGGAAACGCTTAACAGGAATTCACAAAACGACAGATCAATACCCATGGTCTAGAAGTAGTGAAACTCCTCATCTCTTTCTGAACAAATGATTAGCTTACACAATGAAAACACTCACAGAAGCCAATGTTTGGCTTGGCTCTCAGCACACACAAATAAAGTACCCACTGCCAAGCTGGCCATTTGATATACGAGCATTAACAAGAATGGTCCGACAGAGGCGAACGAAAGGGATGCCACGATGAGGGATGGATGGGTGGAATTAAAAACAACTTTTTCAATTCAAAAGGCCATTCATTGGGATGGTGAATAGCACACTGTGCCAGTGAGCTCTCGCCGAGTCAGGGGAGGCCAGAACTAGAGACGGAGAAGGTGAGGAGATTGATGACTGACCTGTTCTCCCCTCAGAAATAACACTGATGGCAAAATGAGGGATTGACGAAAGGCCACCATGTCTACCTTTTCTCAACATCAACCTTCTGACACCTTTACCAAGTTGTGATTGATGTAGAATAGAGGCAAAAAAAAAAGTTTTGGTACACTGAAAACTGCCTCTAATGTTTGAACTTTGTTTGGAAAGCATACCGGCTCAGACACAATGAAGCCAATAGTAATTACGTTGTTCAGCAGCAGTTTTTTGTGGGTTGAAATATATTTGGCTGAATATGCATTTCCTTGATTTCAATCACAGTCTCTTGAAATCAAGAATTCACTTGACCTTACCGGTGATTAATTACGCCTGCATACTGTGAGAGAAAACATGGCCTTATCCCCTTCCGATCACAATAGGGTTAGTTGGAAGGCCTAATATAATTAATCACCCAAATATTTTCTGTTCAAAGTCTTGTGTTGGATGTGCCTTGTGTAAAAAAACAGTTAGCATTGCAACCCTTTTCCTGCTTGCTGTAGTCTTCCTTTGTTATTTTTCCCCCTGAAACAATTTTTTAATGCATATGGTACTCCTTTTCTAGGAGACTTTGCCAACAGGACTCAAGGTGACTTTTATTTAATCTTCCCCGTGATTAAGAGCACCAATCTCATTCAGGACATGATTTTGCAGAGATCCATAGCGGGAGGCCATGAGGATCAAGGCTGGGAAAATTACAGAGATGTTGCTTCATCTTCCTGACATTGTGCGATGCATGACTGGGAATGTGGGCCTTGAGATTAAATGCCATGATTAAACATGCGAAGACTTCAAAGGCACACAAGAGCAGCTCTAGCACACCGCCTCACCATGCACTACAACGCATGCTGTACTACACAGGACGAGCACCTTTGTCCAGTCCGGTGATAGAGGAGTGAGGTTTCACAAATCCTAAAATTGGTCTTTTGATTGGTTAGTCAGGGAGCAACAGAATTCCGTAGTGCCAAATGCCAAATATGGCATTTGTGTCACATCTAATTCAGACCCTGGCTATTCCAAAATTCCCTCCAGCTAAAATACAATTCTGCTGAAAGGGTGCTCCTTGGGGAAATCTCTTGGTTGGACATATCAAACAAAACTGTAAGGGATGTTTACTTCAGCCAAGATTCAACCAATAATAACTTACAAATAAATGCACCAGTTAGCTGTGTGCAATTGAGAACATTTACATATGAAGGTAGTTTAAAAAGCAGCTTACAGTTCACAGAAGAATGTTTAACAGCCAAATCATTTATAATTCATATGTTATGCATTTAAACAAAGTGAGATGAAATAAAGAATTATTTTCTGATGTTTCGTTATAGCATTATTAGTAATACAAATTCAAGATTGGGGAGAACTGGCACAACTGCAATAATTTACAATTATAGCAATAGCAATGTTTGTAAGAAATACAGTGAAACCTATGCTGACTTGAACCCAGGAGATAAATGATCAAAATCTGTAATTTGGTTTAATGTGCACAAGCCTTAAAGAGCAAACAAAAAATTATTCTGATTCATGAATTTACTTATGTGAGTGAAAAACTGTTTTTTAGAGAGAGCTTAAACATGGTTTCAGTTAGAAGAAAGCATGGCACATAAATGAACACATTTTGAAGTGCATTTATCTGTTTAATATCACTTTGGTTAAGAGAGAGATATAATTGTGTGTCATCTGCATAATAATGAATGGTGACGTTGCGTCTACAAATAATATGCCCCAGGGGTACCATAAATGGAAAGAGAAATAGTCCCAGAACAGACCCCTGTGGCACCCCACAAGTCATCTTAACACAGGATGACCTTGAGTCAGCAAAAGCTACACTAAAAACCCTGTTGTGCAGGTAAGAATAAAACCCAATTCAAAACAGAGCACTTGTGAGCAGTGCTAAGAACTAAAACTGATGATTTCCCAGCATCAGCAGCTAAAAGCAGATCATTCATTACTTTAGGAAAAGCAGACTTCTTACTATGGTTAGCCCTAAAACCAGACTGAAAAATGTTTCAATCTAAAAAGGTGATCAATTGCTCAGCAACAACTTTTTCTAAAACCTTGGATATGAAAGGCAATTTGAAGGTTTATAATTATTCAGGGAGTTTGGGTCCAATGAGGGCTTCTTCAGAAGTGGTTGAATAATTGCATTTTGAAATGAGGCTGGGACAGTACAAGTCAGTAGTGATGCACTGATAATAGCAATAATAGCATTGATAGTAGCAAAGAGCTGTGGGCAGACAGATCCATAAACCTCTCTGAGAAATCAAGCAGGCAGTATGTCAAGGGTGCACGAGGAAGGCTTCGTTTTTGTAATAATCTCAGTAAGTGTATCAATAGAGATTGAATTCAAAGACCCGGGAGAAGTGGTAGTCTATGTCAGAATGGTTAGGCTTAAATCCTGCGAAACAGAGGACATGTGAATTCAAATGTTGTCCACTTTGTTGACAAAAAAGGTTAAAGGTTAAACATTCTTGGCATCTTTCTTGGGTGGGGTTGATACTATTACAAGAGGGAGGTTCTGTGGTATGACTGATAACATTAAAGAGATCTTTGGAGTTGAAGCAAACATTATCAATCAGGTCAGAGAAACACTGTGCTCTGGTAATCTTGACTGTGAGTCACAAATTGAATCTCAAATATAGACTTTCTCCACCTATGTTCTGCCTGATGACACACCCTGTTTAAGGCATGTATGCTTTCATTTAACCAAGGCACAGAAGATTTCAAGGGTTTTCTCTGCCTAAAAGGGGCAATTTGGTTCAGTATCAAAGAACAGTTATTAAAATAATTTACCATAATATCAACAACTGTGTTAAGTGTTAAAAACGCAAGCACATACTGAGTTACGATTACTGAGTTATGAGAATCAAAGATTCAAATATGATGCACATGTGGTTAGTGACGTGGAATAGTGGAATCCAGTCCTACAGCGGCATTGGCCAGAGCGCCCACCAAGGGGTCAAGGAGATGTTCATCCCCTTTGATCCCGTACAAGATGTATATTGTCCCTTCCAACTAGACCACACCGGGACACAAAGCACAGAACGTTTAAAGTCAATGAAAAGAGGCAATTTGATTGGCTATGATTAAATCCATCTGCACCGCACCCACCGCTAATATATTCAGCCTAATCCAGCCCATTTTCTTCACAAAATCCAGCCTTCTGGTCACGGAAATACCAACATTCAACAGCCACGTCTAGTGAGCCCTCACTGTGTCACAGCCTGCACCCATTGATTCTGGAAAATAGAGCCCTACATTTTACTGATAACAATACGTTGGGAACAGCTATGGTTACAATTCTATTCTGTTGCTGTTCAGCTGCTGTCACTGGGAGTGCATTATATTGTTATTTCTTTTTCCTGAATCTCCGCATTCTATCATTTTGCACAGTGATTTCAATAGAAAAGTAAACTGCAGATCTGCTTATTGTGGAGTGGCCTTGTCCACAGTTGCAGACTCCATCAAACCGTATGACTACCTCTGAAGGTTGTATTAGGCACTCCAACAGTTGTAAGATGTTATTCAGTGTGGGTGATGGTTTCGTATCAGAAATCCTGCTACTGGTGAACCTACTTAAATTGCTGATTTTCTATTGGTGAATCAACAGAATACTAATGAAGATGGGTGCTTATAAATATTCCTTTGCTGGTTCAGATTATATTTGCTAATGGTATATGAGCAGAAAGCTACAACCCTACCTATTCATGAATAACCAGAGAACACAGACATCACCAGAAATCTTTATCTGCGGACAGAAAGGAGCAAAGATAAAGAGGTGATTAATTATCTCTGTTCACACGCTACAGGTCACCACAAAGGTCACACTTCAGAGTTAACCAACACTACAGTACGAACTACAATCCCACAAGGCATTCCTTGAACTGATGTGCACAGACGCAATATAGAGAGAGCACTAAAATAAATTTGTGAACATTTTATTTTGTCTAGAAAAACAGGAAAATATTAACCAATATTTTACTACTGAGGACTATATTTCCTGAATGTGATTCCAGTAATTCAAAAAAAAAATAAAGAAAATTAGGGCACATGGAATTAAAATTTAAAAAATAATACACTTACTGTAACTGCACATTTAGTGTAAAAAATGCCCTTGAGATATTTAGTATAAGAGCACTGAATCAGTACCTTGTAATTATTAGCTAATAACCAGCTATTAGGAATTGTGCAGTAATATTTTTTTAGCAAAAACGTTTTTTTTTTATGCGCAATTGGCATGTAGATATTGCTAAACTGTGTGGAGACATGTACCTTATTACAATGGCCCAGAAGCTGGACAGACTGAGAGGGTTAATTAGTAAGGGAGACCTTAATTATGAATTCCAAGTAATTACCCTTAAGCTCATCCAATTACCCAAAACAGCACAACTACATAAATGAATAACTGACTCACCCCCAACGTGCAGACAGACAGAAAGAGGCACACACAATTATGCAGGCAAATGCAAATCCACACACACATACACAATACCCAAAGAGTCTCTCTCTCTCTCTCTCTCTCTCTCTCTCTCTCTCTCTCTCTCTCTCTCTCTCTCTCTCTCTCTCTCTCTCTCTCTCTCTCTCTCTCTCTCTCTCTCTCTCTCTCTCTCTCTCTCTCTCTCTCTCTCTCTCTCTCTCTCTCTCTCTCTCTCTCTCTCTCACACACACACACACACACACACATACAGATACTTAAAATAACACAGCCATGGCATTTAATCACAATGATGCACACAATGAGCCTCTCCCTCGGAGGTTTCCAAGTCCCTGAGATGAAATTCAAACCAACGGATAGCTCCCTTGAGGAGTGCTCACCTGCAATCACCACAATGCATTAGCCGTTTCAGTCGGATCTATGAGCCTCCAAAAAATACCTTTCATTGTCTCTGAGTCCTCCATCAGTATCGACCCACTTGTAAACAAAGAGGGCAAAATCAATAGGGAGTACTGGCTGCGGCCTAGCGTATACTTCAAGTCACTCTGAGGGAATCCATCTCCAGGAAACTGGACCGCTTTCCAAGCTATCTAAAATGCATTGAGGAGGAGGGTGGCTCTCTCTAAAATAGGACTCAGGTGTGCAACTCTACTTAAAAATCACTGAAATGCCAGGGATTTTGGTTCCCCGGGACCGGGCGGTGAGAAAGGTCACGAGGAGAGGATGATGAATATTGTCTCGCCTCCCCTGCGGCCTGGCTCCTCTTTTAGTTATCTCCGGGCCATAGAACCCCATTCGTCCTTATTTATCCCTTAATCACTGTGGCCATCACCGTCACCAGCCTGGCCGCTTTTGCCGCGGCACGTAACTCACTTCTCCCAATTCTCTGCTTATTTAGTGCAGGAAACAGCTGAGGATCCTCCGGAGCCAAACGCAAGCGGGGTGTCCTCAAAGGCCACTATCTTCAGACAGCAGTCATTAGTGGATAGCCTGGATGTCTTCAAATGTGACTAGCTGCAGATAAATGTCACTAGTAGATAGTGCTAAAGGTTATCTGGCAGGGAATTTATGTCCTTTTTTGCATGTTTCCTATTTTTATGGGAAGTCTGTTATTGAGAATGAAGCAAGCTTAATGATCTTTTTAAATAACAGAGTGATTGAAATTGGAAATGTTGAAGGCTTTTATCACTGAATCTTCATTCACACACTTTCCAGGTAGGAAACAATGTTGCCCCACTTTGATGTTTTGTAAAAAACACTTCTTTTTTTTGTTTAATGTCATATTTTACAGTTAAGTTTGAACATTTCCCTTGCATCAAATTTTATTTCCATTTTTCTCTAAATCAAATGAATTTTGTTCTTAGAGGATTTGAGAAACTATGTTGATTACATTCCTGGGGCTCATTTTACTGTTAAATGCTAAGACTGGAGATTAACAAAGCCAATGTCTGGTGGATTTAAACTAATATTTTTAAGAGCTATACAAGATGTTTGTGGCTAGGAATGCCATGTGTTATAAGGTTCATATCCAGGCAGCAGGGAGATTATGAGCATTTATCATGCTTAATCTCTCCTGAATTAGGGATAAGGAGATAAGAGCATCTTATCCTTGGACACTACTAGAGTTGGGAGTATGTTGCTCCAGAACAGTTGGTGAGCTTCCTTTGACTGAAGCACACTGGACCCAAATCTAAAACCCTAACATTCCTTCTCATACCTTTCAAAGCCGTGATTCCTCAGCATGCTGTGCTTTAGAAAAAGGTCTATTAAATGTTATATTTTATTAGTTATGAGAAACATGAATCAGTAAACCTATCATGATACCTCTATAGAAGCATTCTCATATGCACACCTGCACATTCTTTTTGAAGCAACTACACTCTTAACTTGAACTTTGTGTGTGAATAAGCCCTTTGGTCTAGTGATCACAATAATTCTCAAATTTATTATAAATTCTATAAATTCTGTTTACCAAGATTTAATTTTGTAGGCACCAGTAAGCTCTTACAGTTTTTAATTAGGACAATATGGCCACACTGACACATTAAGAAATAATTAAAGGTACAGTATGCCCATTTCTGACAATTATCACAAAAGAAAACACATACAAAACAAAACAAACAAAAATTAAACATGCAAAATTCTTAGCCAGATTGCACTTCACAAAAGTTTTGAACCATTAAATAGTGTTGACAAAAATAAATAAATACATGCATACATACATACATACATACATGCATACATACATACACACAAAGCTAATTTGGATCCTGTTGCATCTCCTTCTCCATGACTGTAACTGTGATGGCTACAGGACCACCCTTCTGTATTCTAGAAGAGTAGGAGCCAAAGATGTTGAAAACTCTCAACAGAATGATCCACAGGGGGTGAAAAGCCTATTACTTCTACCATGATCCCACAAAGCCCTCCTTTCAGAGCTAAACTCCTTCTGATATTCTCATTGATCAGCACCTCTGCCTAGCTCCTTTTTGTAAAGGTATTTACAGAGGGCGCAGCAAAAATCCATGGCAAATTACAGGCAAAAATACAAAGTGAAAAAAAAATATTTTTATTCTTTCTCTTAGACTGGTAGTGAATGAACTGTACTGTAGCTACACACAAGTCCCGCTGCTGCAGTGCTTTGAATGAACACAAAAAGTGCTGTGTGTAATTGTGGTACACGCTTGTCTGATTACATTACAGCCTAGGGCTGGGTATGGGGTTAGAGTACAAAGGTCATGGAAAGGAAACATGCAATTAAAGTACATATATAATGTGCAATTACCTCGCAGACACAACTAACTCATTATCACTGTTCCCACTCATCACTGCAAAGCACTTTGAGCGTTCAGAACAGTGCTATATAAATGCAATGATTCATTAATTCGTTACATCAAACAAATGTGTAATTAGTGGTTGTATTTCTTGCTTAAGTAATCATGGTGTATTTGTCAGAAGTTGTGTTTGTCACGTAGACAAAAGTGAGATATATTCAAAAACTTCACATACACGAACATGACTGTGTCAGGCTCGGGTTGTGGGAGAGGTCTGGGGCAGTCTGAGGACCACGCCTACTGGTTAAGTAGGCACACGCATCCGGAGTGCATCAGTAATTAATCCAGGTATTTAAACTGTGCTTTCTTCCCCGTAGGTACGACGCAAACCAAGAGAGAGAGGAACTTACCAGCACGGGAAAAGGCAGGAAAGTGTTGTGTAGTTTCATTATTTTGTCTTAGTTTTTTTAGTTTATTGTGTTGCTTTATTATTTTCACCCCGATCCCGTGAGGGTTAAGGGCAAAGCTGTTCTGTTTGTTTTGTAGTGACTGGATTCTCTCTCTCTCTCTGAAGTGCATAATAAAGACCGGAAAATCCTGGGTTTCAGCACCAAATGTCTCACACCGCGACACACCCCTTCTCTGAACAGAAGAGTTGGACACAGGGAGATATGAGAATCCCAGAATACGAGAAAACGCTTTAACTAATTCTCATGGTGACAAGGAAACACACAGGGGGGAAAATAATGCTATAAAAGAGACACTTTTTATCAAAGAAAACACACACACACAAAGGCAGATGCACATAAATATCTATTGTTAGGTACAGAGTACATTTATTAGAGCTAATCTTTTTTTAATATCAAATATTTTGTTAATATTATCATGGGTTGTAGCTCTGCTACAGTTACTTTTGTCAACAACTATAATGAATCATTTTTTCAGACATTAAGAAAGCTAGGCCTGTCCATCGATTAATCCGCCCCCCTTCCGTGCCCCAGCATGACCCAATCAGTACCAGCATCTCCAATCCCTGCTGGGTGGTTTATTTAAGACTGCCGAGGAGAAAGTCAGTTCTTTAGTCAAGTTTGAGTTTTGGAAAAGAAAAGTTTTTTTTTTTTTTTTTTTGTGGTGGTCCTTTGTCTTGTGTTCCTGTTTTACTGAAGCTTTAAGTGGATAATTCTCTCTCTTTTTTCATATTTAAACAAATAATACAAATAAGCTCAAAATGTCATGAGATACAAGTTATCATTATACAATTATTTGCATGAATCAAGTATGACTGCCTATGAACTCCAAGCTGTAAATTAAAATCAGGTACAATCTTGTCCTGTTATCCAGAAATTCTGGCAAGATGTAGAATCACAAATAACAGAAATGCTGAAATGGCATTGTAACAATGTAACTATACACAGGAACATTTGTGGCCTCTGGCTTCCTTCCCTCTGCTGAGCCACGTTCACCTTTAACTTTTTTTCTGGTCAGCCAAGGTATAATTAAGTGCCTGTCTTCTTCCTCTTATGACTTTACAATAAACTCAATTGATCAATTTGCCATCAGCTTGGTGCAAGGAACACCCCCTTTTAGAATAAATGGGGAATTTAACGGGCTTAAAAATTAAAGCAGTAATGAATGGTTCATCTATCTATGTTGATGAACCAGCTGTAATACCACAAGCCAATAAAATGTTTGTGTGCCCAAAATAATACACCACATTCCAGTAAACACACGTGGGATTCTGTTATGTCAGTGACAGTGTGAGCATAAAAACTCACCGAAAACTTAACAGTTGGGCTCTGAGGGTTAAGATACTTATTTTCCCAATCAGACGCCACTTGGGAAATTGATGGACTTCATTGCGCGCCCCAAAGCAACTTGTACACACCTTGTACACAAAATAAACCAGGCTGGTTTATTTCCCATTGATAGTTGTTTTGTGGAAGTATTTATACACTTTTCCTCAGTACCTCCCTTGCGGCAGGACCCAAGTGAAAGATCTGTGTACATCCCCAGTCTGGAATAGAAAATTCCTTGACCGTGTTGTTTTACATACTTAAGACTTTTATGAGACCGATTAAACAAACTAAGCACATAATATAGAGTAGGATGTCATTAACCCATAACACAAATTAACCTTTGTTAAATGGTAGTACTGTTAACCTCTATGTTTAGCTGTCACAGCATTATAATTTCCTCTGATTAAGAATCATATAATATTATTCCTCATACTATGCAAGTTATTGTTTTCAATTAGTTTATTATCATATTCATTATGATAGAC
Source organism: Anguilla anguilla (assembly GCF_013347855.1). Taxonomy (NCBI): domain Eukaryota; kingdom Metazoa; phylum Chordata; class Actinopteri; order Anguilliformes; family Anguillidae; genus Anguilla; species Anguilla anguilla. The sequence continues at coordinate 21,450,618 of NC_049215.1, read as the reverse complement.
AATAAATATATATCCTTTATTTCCAAACCATTGTTGTGTCTATGCTATTTCATTTATTTGGGCTCTACAGATGAGCCATACATTTATAAGCTGAAATATTTTGCATACTAAAAACCATAACTGATCATCCTGATTTTGGTATTCAGCATATTTTACTGTTCTTCAAATTGCATTGAAGAGTCCCTTCCATTTCTATCCAAATGGTTTAAAATGTTCCAGATTAATTTCTGTACGGAAAGACTCCCCTATGTTGTGAATAACAGGTTAGATGAAATTGTGGAAATCTTGTAATTTGTCTTTATGCATATTGGTAATAATTTAAGTCAAACTTTTGTGTAAGCAATGGCAATCCCAAACTATGTTAAATATGTGTGTTTGTCTGCATGTGTATGCATACAGACAATACAGGAAGAATACAGGCCATAGATGTCATAGATACTATCAGTTGGTGTTTATACAGTACATGTTGTTCAAATAATATAATAGTATTGGCACTTACCTGTTTTACATCAAAGGCAAAAAGCACATATTTCAAGTCTGGAGAAACTGAGTACTTTGTGAATTCATAAGAAACCTGAAAAATAAAGAAAAGAGTGCCACTGAAAAATAAATAATAAATAATTCACTGTGTGATAATGCGTTTTTCCCCCCTAAAATACCATTTCCTCACAATCCTGTTTTAAACAGTCGGTCACTTATCACAAGGCTAAGGAGGAAATGCCACAGAAATGAAGGTTGACATGAGTGCTTAGCCAAAACTGAAAGTTCATTTGACAGCTACATTGACTATAAAAGAGACACAAATCTGATTCTACTTGAAAATTATAATTAGTAAAACACTCAGGCGACAGGGGACCCATAGCAACACCACAGTACTGTTACCATAACAATAGCAGACAAGCATGTGGAAGGGGATAAATCTGTCTCTGATATGCGCTGGAATAGTAAGATGCAATTTGAGCATATCTGTAAAAGTCACTGTCATTGACAGCATGGGCAGATAACAGTGGAAATTGTCGCAATTAATTCTTCGCAGTGTCACAGATGTTCCATGAACGAACAGAGGGATCTCCAGGAGTGCTGTACTATATGAAACCCCTTTAAAATCAGGAACATAAGAATACATTTTTTCAATGATTTCTTACAACTGTCACATTTGTAGGACAAGTGGCTAAGAGAATAAATAAAACTTAGAAGTATAATGGTGTCAGCCATATTATTACCTGACTCTGGTCAAACTGTAGGGGTGGGAGCGAGGTTGCCACCAACTGCAATTATTTCACTCGTAACTTGACGCATTGTAGTCTTGTCTAGAGGGGGCATCAGGTAAACTCTCTCCCTCCTAGACCTCAGGCATCAAACTGCCCAATTCCAGTTGCCAAACCTTCATTTTTATACAGCTCCCTCCACTGTGATAGCTGTGATCCTTAGAATAGTCCACGGTGACTCACACAACAATTTGTTGATGTTAACTGTGCTTAATGTATTACTCATGTCCCATACAAAATTACTTATTTAAGGGGTCATAATTACTGAACTGTGACGGGATCCAGATAACAAGGGCATGCATAGTCACTTCATCTGCAAGTGGCATCAATTTACGCTATCCATTTGTACTGTGTTGGATCAACGGGCCAGCGGCCAGCTGAGGTGAAGATCATGGCGGTATACGATGGGGGGGAGGGGGTGCAAGAGTGCAGAGCTGTACAGTGCAGATGAAGGAGAACCGCAAGGGGGCATAGACGGTACTCACAAAGGTGGTGTTCTTCAACAGAATCTCTGTATCATTTGTGGCCACGTTGAATTTGATGACGTGGCCGTCCCGGTTCCTGTACACCACCTCCGTCTCTGCGGAAAAAGGAAGGCGAATGAACAATGGGTTTTTTTACTGGGCCAGGCCCAAATGAGGAAAGTCCCACTTGTGAACTGCAGACCAGCTCACCGTGAAACTTGTGAACAGTTACTGTTTTGAAGCTGAAACAAAACTGTCCACATAGCAAGCCAATGTTGGCCAAGCGTCTCAAGACAATGTTGGTATAGTTTTGGCAAGGTTGGCAAATTTTAGGCATCTTTGCCAATGTTGGGTCAACGTCAGCTTGCTACCTGGGCGCATTCTTCACTCAGTGTATGCCTTATGTCTACCTGAGCTTGTTTGACCATGGCTATTAAACAATCAGATTGGGAGATTTGCCCTGACTATTTATAAGTTAAATTTCATGACTGGTATTCGCCAGGCACTGTTATCCCGAGAGAGTGACCGTGTGAGCACAATGGTCAGCGCTTGAGGCGCAGTAACGTCCCAAGACCGAACGTCCAAGAAGTGCAGACTCGATAGGCAACCTTCTAATGACCCTATTGAACATTAAACCAAGTTATAACCACCCTACGTATGACGAACCACAGGCTCTGAAAACAGAAAAATAAGTTAGATTGTATCAGGTGTTAGGTAAAAGTGATAGAAAGGGTCCAGGTGGAGGAGCCAAAGCACAGTCTGAAGTGGTGTGCTTTCAGTCTGCAATAGAAATGGCCATTGCACATTCATGAATATATCTTAACTAGGGCAATGAGTCTGTTTCTATTACGTAACCCACAGGGATTGGAAATTGTATTTCAATTTTATATTCTCCAGAAGTCCCTGTAGGCACTTCAATGGTACAGATAAGTGACTAATTATATAACTGAGTGGCTAATTTTGAAATAAAAACAATTAGTTGACCCAATACAAGGAGAGTGAAGGGAAAGAGAAGTGAGCTTGTGAGGAATGTTAAGTGCACACACAATGTTAAGCATGTCTATGAGCAAACAAGTGCAGCATTATCCACCTAGTACTGTGCATGGCACGTAGACAGATTTGGTTTATTTTAAATCTTGCAAATTAACTATAAATCATACAAAGAAGATAATAATAGACTGACAGTTAAAAACAAACATCACTTAAGGTCTGAGATAAACACTGAGGGGGAATCATCTGTCAGAGGAAAAGATAGCCTTGAGCAGGAGCTTTATGTCATTCAAGATTTACTAGATGCATTATTCAATGCAACAATTCTTTAAAAGTTTTCCTGGCTGATACACTGTACTTAGTGCCTTGAATTTTGCGTATACTATATATTTAGATATGTGTATACTTCTACTAATATTAATATGATATTAACTAATACAGTAACTAATCAAAAATATCCATAATTGTAATTGACAATTCACACTGTACTCGATGGAGGGAGACTGGGCATGGTGAGGGAGTTCTGCCTAAGCTTTCGCAGATGTAATAAAACTAACCTTACTAACCTTATTTGGGACTCATTAGAACACAGAAAGTGATGATTTGCCAATGCTTAATGTACATGTGAGTGCTATGATATGAATGGTATAAATTCTCATCTGCGGGACTGCCCATCTGTGAGACTCAGACGTACTTCTTCGTTGTGTGAACTGACCCCCCTTCTGCAGAATAAAGAAGATTCAGATTTCTTCAGTTGTTACCTCATACCATTTCCTCAGGTTGGAGTCTTACAACATACAGATCTGGGACTCGTTACAAAGTGGAAAAAAAAAAAACTTTTGTCATTATTCTCACCCTTTAGATAACTATGGATTATGAGATATTATGAATTGCCTGAAAGATGAATTGCCATGGCAGGAAATATTATCAAACAATTCACACAATGTGTACACACATATTCATTCATTCATTCATTCATTCCAACAATGGCAATTCAATCAAATAACAGTAATCATGTGACATTTTGATGTAGCTCAGATTTTTTGAGGAGGATTTTTTTTTTCCTTTTCTTTTGGTTGGGGGTGCAAGTGGTCATGGGTCAATGTACTGTAAGTATACTGCCACTGTGGTGAAACACAGACACAGCAATGATAGAGTTTGAATGGGGACAAATGGAACATGAGTGATCTTTTTGACATCTGTTGAATTCAATTTAACCACACAGCCCCCACCGCCTTCCCAGGCTGCCCTTGCAATCATCTGGTCTGACACAACATTGTCCCACCCCCCTGGTGTGGAGGACAAGGGAGAGGGGTCCCAAATAAATTTGCTCTTAGGGCCCCCAAAAGGTCAGGGCAGGCCCTGCACACAACAGCTACACTTGGAGCAACTGTCCCAGCTTTGTCACAAGTAACATTACTAATGGATGGGTCTAAGTGAAAGTGGGTAAGTTTAATTTGATTACAAATAGCAAAATACCTAACGTTACTATAAAGTGTAGGCTACATTAGGTCAACTGGGGAGGCCTAATAGTTCAAATAAAATAAATAGTTCAAATGATATTTTTATATCACAATGTGTAACTCTGATTTAATATGATAACTAGTTGAATTTTTCCACCACACAGACAGGCTACTCCTTGCAGCTTCGGCTCCTGACGCCCATGCCCATCTCACGCAGAGAGGCCCAATGTTGTACGCAAAAACAAAACAAGGTAGGGGGATGCTTGTCGATTTCCTGATTTCCTAAATGAATGTATTTTGTGACGTGTTTGTGGCTTGAAATTGTGATTTCTATATGAAACAGGCCAAAACAGCAGAAGAAATGTATTGCATCTTGCAAACCTCAGCTGGAACTTTGCAACCTTTGTGAAACAAGCACTGGTACAACAAATATTTTGAATGAGCAACACAAAGTTTCACATCATAAAAAGATTTTGAATATCGTTGGCTCTTAATCATTCAAGGAACTGCAGACACTGGAGACACAGATGTGTTTAGTATGTTAAACATATTCTCACACAAAGCTCCTAAATGGAAAGGCACTTGACATGATCTTCACTTGAGTGTCATATTACTGTACATTGACAAAACCTTGGCAGCCACCCATGCTTTTATTCCCTTAATAAAATACAGAAGACCAACATTTAAAATGCACACTTGTCTTCATAAAATATAATCAAATGGGTACTTTCATAACGCATCATATTGATGTATTAATTAATTCCTAAAATTCTTGACAAAATAATTTTTTAAAAACTACTGAACTGAAGGGAGTAAAAAATCTGTGGCAGTTTATTTGCTTAAAATTAGTGGATTAGCCTTCAAATTTAAACAAATGCTCAGTCATATGAATTAAGCACAAAATTAAATAACACGTTCCGGTCCATTTAACAGTTTAAGTTAACCAGAATTTTAATAGAAGCTTCCAACTTCTAGGAACAAAGAAAGCCAATTGAATACTATTCAGTACTGCATCATTTATAAAGCAGAAATAGATTATGCATTCTGGCAAAATTAAAGACAGTTTCCTCAATCCTTTATACCAACATATACTTATGGATGACATTGGATGCTGTAGATGAAAACATTGTCTATTATAAACAGTAATGGCTCTTTACAGCTATATTGTTCATTCTGTGTCAAATGTCATGCTTTCTGACAGCCAGCCACTTATAATGGCTCGCAAATGTCACCCTCCTGCTGTTATTGGGAATAAATGCTTGGCCTCCTTCCTCTTCACTGAACAAAACAGAGAACACAATGGCATTCAACATTCCACAACTATGATCTTTTCTACTCACTTCAAAGCAGTCGAAAATATAATAGCAGTTGACGTAAAGAAAACTCAAGAAAACCTAGTTGTAAAAAAACATTCTCTTCCAGGCTTAAAAGGTGAATTCATATGTTGCTTCAATAAAGCATTGTGTGCGCCAAAAGCTGTTGTTTTTCAGTATGAGCCCCGGTGTTGCCATTTGTTGCAGTACTTGCTTTGAAGCTTGAATAAATAGTTTTGAGCCTAGCTTCTACACTTTGAAAGCCAGTAACAAAATAAAAGAGAGGGGAGTCATCTGTTGATATAAAATCAGCCCAGAAAATGTGGGGCTGCTGAGGCTCATCCTATTAAGAAATTGTTTTATTGCATGGCATGGGCTATGCAGTCGGATATCCAATCTGGGCCATTCCAGTGCCAACTGTGGCCAGCAATTAAGATATGCAGTACCGACTGTAAGTAATGTTAGTTAGAAAGCTACGCCACAAACCAGCTAGTTATCTAGGTCATTTAGTTGTTGTAAGTAGGCAAACTACAGAGTGCATATAGCACAGCAACAATTGGATTAAAACACAGGATATGTTGACAGCCAGCAAGATACTAATTAGCTATAGGGTTGCCAGACATTTGGTCAGACATCTGGTCAAACACAATATGAACATGGGAATTCTATTCTTCATTGCATGTATAGCTATTTCTCTCATGATGTGGCTTAGAATAATGGCAGTTTCTTCCCCAGCACTACTGTCATCCCACAGCACAAGTTGGCAGCACAATTGTTATGACTCTACCCAGTCATTAGCATCTTTATGTACTATACAGAGGCGGAGAGCATTGACTCACTGCTCAATGTGACACAACAGCAACTTTGCTCCATTAGAACCTGCAGAACCAAGACAAATGAAATCCTCAAATCACCACATATTTACAACTTGCTTCAAACAATGCACTTTGAGAGAGATTCCTGGAGAGGCATGTAATGTTGTCACTCATATGTCATCACATGAAGCACATAACTTTACTTATGCTGAAGAAAAGTCAAGCATACGATAAACAAGATAAACAGAGCAGGCTTATAATTAAAGCATCTAAAGTTTTTGTCCCATTCAATTAAACAGTCTATGCTCTAGAATAATCGCATTATCACAACTGTGTAATGTGCAGGGTATATCAGTAAGATCCACCAAAAGAAAACCTGCTGTGTTTAAAGTAATTCACCAGCAACAAGTAATGCACTGTAGGGAGCACTGATGATAGAAAATGATAATGGAATTGTGCAGGCATTCCCATCTTATCTCTTGGAATTGAGTGGGAAAAGTTTCTTTTCCACCACTCACTTTACTGAAATAGCTCATCTTTGCAGCTCATTAACCTGTACATGGAAGATAAAACGTTCAAAAATGCATTTCCAAAAAAATAAAATAAAATAAAGAAAATTTGCACATTTATAATACTATACCCCGACCCAATCCAACCTTGCCAGACAAACTGACTCCAAAGAGAAAGCCAATTCCACAAGTTGCCGAGGGGAAAAGACTAAAATGTTTGGAACAGTGGCTATGACCATCAATAATACTGTCTGGCAAAATTAGCTTTTCCATGGTGTTTCTCTCCAGCATAATCAGACTGGGAGCGAGATATCCTATTTCTTTTCTGAAGCGTGTTTTAAGTCCTAAGTGATTCTTGTTGTGCAGATCCTGTACCAAACAAGGGTCCATTAAAATGTGGGTTGGAGCTAGATGCCCTGGGAAAAAGCTTCTACCTCAGAGATGATCCAGATTACCCATTCACCCTCTGTGGCTTTCCATTTCAGCAACACAAACTTTGCTACCCGTGTTGCGCTATTGCAATGGACAGAGAGGAAAAATGGATAAACATAGCATAAACAAGACAAAACAAAGAAGCGTGTGCCTCGATAATGCATACATTTTGAAAATAGAATCTGTATCATAAGGTGAGCAACCACTACCAGGGGAAAAGGGGGAAAAGAAACAAACAAATAAACCAAAAAAAGAGCAATGGATTGAAATGTTATAGACAGGTGCCATAAAATTAGACTATCCATCATTGTCAGAGGCCAGAGGTTTTTTGACCAATGAGACCGAATCAGGCATTGGAAGAGTGTAAATCATTAACCCCCATCGCAGCGAGGTTCATTTTCTTGTCAACGATTTCTTTTTCCCGTCTACCAGAGACCTGTCATGGAACGGTAGCCAGACCTTATTTGATTGATGGCCCGGCCTTGCTTTTAATTACACCCAGCCCTGAGCATTTGTGCCTGTTATTACCAAGGCCCCTGCTACTTCTCAGCCATTGACATTGATGTTCTAATTGAATACAGCCTAAAAGATCTCAAGAACCTTCAAAGCCTGTGGTGTTTTACAGCACCACACTGAGCAACCCAGCATGGTTATTTTTTGTATCACGTCAATACATGCTTTTTCTTGTGTATGTACTGCCACTAATTAACATCATACTCTACTGCCTTAATGTTCTCAACGGGTCCGCAAACTTGAGCCCGAACCAAACCCAAGAGAGCCGTGCCTGAGAGCAAAGCCGACCAACACTAATAACAATTGAACTGAGCCTGACCTAGGGGGAAAAAAAAACTGATTTCCAGAAACGGCCACAGTGTGCTCTGTGCCAGTGTGCCTTGTAGCACAGCTCAGCAATGGACAGGGAGACAGAAAGAGAGAGAGATCTCCAAGACAAACTGAAAAAGCACCTTTTGTGCCAACTCTTATTTATTTCTGACGTGTCAAAAATAAGCTACTTTGATTATTTTCTATAATAATCTATAATAATTTTCTATATTATTCATTTATTTATGGCTATGTATTATATTGATGATTCTATTGATTATGGAAACCAAATTAATCTGTTTATCAAACATCAGGATGTGATCAAGAACATCTCTTCTTTATACGCAATTCGCAGATTGCACTGCCAACAGCCATAGAAGCACAGTTCTATGAGTCATTTTATTAACGCAAATACAAGATGCACATTATTTGAACAGTTAGGCTTAAGGAAAATATATAGCATTTAACTAAATTAACTAAATTAAAATAGGCAGGCTAATATAAAGCCGAAAACAAACAAAGTTATAAAGTAAAAGGCTGACATGTTTTTCTTTTACCCTGCATTCTCAGGGAACTTTCTTGAGAAGTTAAGCTAAACATAAAATACATTTTAAAAATTTCATTATGGAATAACAAAAGCAAGAAGAGTGCTCTTGCACTCAGCAAACACACTGAACTGAATGGTACATGCAGAAGGGTGGAGCAAACAATATAAGAAGAAAGAGAATGCTAGCTGCACACTGAAAAAGAAGGCATCAGTCTGACCCATAAAGGCAGTTATTCATTCAGCTCACATATTGCCAATACAAATGTGTGCAAAAGAAAAAAGCTGCTGAAGTGCACAAAAGAAAAAAATAAAATAAAAAAGGGGAAAAGGAAGAAACGTTTCGGTCTCACAAAGACCTTCATCAGTGCTGAGCTGATGCTTTTTTTGCAGTGTGCGGTTAGCATTCTCTCCCTTCTAATTCAAAATAACAAAAATATCAGTTAAACCTAATCGCAGCAAATCAACATTTCATTCTTATTAGTAGGACTACAAGCCCTGGTTTTCATAAAATGCAGTTTCAGAATCATGCACCACAAAGGAGAGGACAGCTCCTGCGCTACAGCCCTGAGGTCAGCTTCAATAAGAGAGGGCAGGATATGCAACTAGCATTGCCTGACATCCGTGGGAGGGAGTGGGAGAGAGTGGGGGGAGGGGGGAGGGGGGGAGCTGTAGCCCCAGCCTAGCCCATCTCCATGTCTGTAAAAAAATTGAGCCTGGCCTGAAACTACTGGTTCTGATTGGGTCCCATCAAACTTGGGTCGGGCTCCAGAACTCTGGTTCTCAACCCATGCCTTTGTTCTTGCTGCTTTTATAAACTACCCATACTGTATGTATCTATTCTATCTATGCTATGATGGCCGTGTAAGTCACCCTACATGAAGAATTTGCCGGATGAATAAATATAAAAATAATTGAATTATTGAATTGAATTTCAACAAAACTTACAGTACATAAACACGATGCTTAATTCACTACACATAGCTAAATGGAAGCACTACCTTCAATCCTTCAATGAAATAAAAATAGTTTTTAAAATACAGGTTTTCCCATAATTATGACTTGGTATCTCATAATTATGAGATACTTTGAGTAGAGGGAGCATGCACAATCCCAGTCAGCAGTTGTTTGCAGTAGCTGTAATTTGTTCACCTGCTGCTATAACTGTGGATTTGCACAATATGAGCCCGCTGGAAATCCAACTTCATGAAGGTAGAGCTGTATCTACAGTTCCTTGCATGACTGTGAGTAATAGCCACAAACATTTTTTGAGCAATATGCAGCTAATACCAGAGTTAGCTACCAGGTCATTTTCATCTGCAGTCCCTGGGTGGGAAGATGTAAAAAGTAGAAACAGACATGCACATACATGCACCTACATGCACACGTGCACACACACACACACACACACACACACACACACCCATGTACACGCACACGCACACACAAACAATGTCACCCTCATATTCATTGTTTCATATAAAATCCAATGCAAATGTCTCATTTCTGTTGTATTTAACTGTATTAAAAAGTATTATGCAAGACATCATTCTTACCATAAAACAAACTGTGACCCAATATGTAATCAAGAATGTGTTTGCTTAAACATTTTTAATAGGTGCTTAATAGGACAAGCAATTAGGGAGCACTAGCATTGCCAAGGGGATTTCTTATAAAGACATAAGATTTCAGCCACAGTTTTTTTTTTTTTTTTGTGCCTTGGGCTTCAAATATTTAACTATATTTCAAAAGCAGTTGCCAACAAAACATGTGCAGACGTAACATTTTAAGACATCCTTGCCATTTTGTGTATGGTCACACATGACAACAAATCAAATAACAATATACGGTTTTGACGCAATTATAGAGCCATTAGAGCCACAGTGTGGTATTAAATAGCATTTACTGTCACCATAATGTTTATTTTGCCCTCTATTAAAATATATAACTAACCCCTTTCAAATATTCAAGGGAGTTGATAATTATGAGAACAGAAAATACAGAAAGTGCTATGACTATGGTGATTATGAACTTTATCAAAACGGAACGCTTGGTGTTTATTTCCATGACCATGACGGAGAAAAAGAGGCCAGCAGTGAAATCCTAATTTTTGCTGAATCACTTGACGTGACTATCATAGGCCATTAGAAAAAAATACCTCAGCCTCCAAAGTCTAGCTCACGTGGACGAGAACCTTTTTTTTTTTTGTTGCCAAAAACAAAACGTGGCTTGTGCACTGCATGATCAACACAGCAGCAAGATCACTGCATATGTGTGGGCCAGGGGATTATAGGTTGAGCAGGTTGTGCAGTTATGTAGTGTAAGATAAAGCTTAAGATAATTAATTACCAGTTAACACAAGGTAACTGAAATGTATTATTTTGCATACCTGTCCTAAATACACACACATACATAGTCCCCCGACATACAGTAAATACATTGCATCATAAGAAAGGACAGAGTGCAAGGTCAGCCACAGTATAGCACTCCTTGCTCAAGGGCACGTCTGCAGCGTTTATGAGTACTATATTGTAGGTGTAACACCAGCCACCCTCCAACTGTTAGCCAACAACTGCAATGCACACATCCCGACCGACCAGTTCAGTAACAATTAGCTTAGATCAACTGAAAGGCCCACTCTCATCATCAAGCATTCTGAACTCTTTCTTTGTTCCTGACAAATGCTACTCAGGTTGTTTCCAAATCCTGTTCTTTCTCACAAGAGCCCAAACAGTCTCAGTTGATATAGTAATGCAATTAGTCAAAAGCTACATTTACGGTTATTGTTTTCATTCATTACAAAAAAGAGATTAAAAAACAAACTGATCATCTCATTAGCAGCCAAACTAATTTTTTTGTGTAGCCTAAGTGGTAAAAAATATACGTCAAGTGTCTCAACTGCTAAGGAAACACAGCTAAGGAAAAGTTAACTACTGTAATGCTTTTTGATTGAATAGAAGTCTCAACACACAAATTCTTAAGTGTAAGTATTTTTTTCACACCAGTCCAGAGATTGTTTATTTTCCATTATGCACAAGTGGAAATATCCTCCTCACGTAACTGCTCTACTGCAAGTTCCTTTTTTTGACACATCTGGGGACATGGATACTGTTTTCCTTTCCTTTTTTCATTTACCTTTAACAGTGGAGTTTTTCCCCTCCAATCATGTTCCCGCCCGAGAAACCATCCACAAATTGCTCTCAGAGGAGATGAGCAGGCTTTCGGATGTGGTGTTTTATTCATACGGTAACACTGTTTGTTTTACTCAAGCCATGGGGAGTAGACGGCTACTAAGCAAAACACTCTGTGTACTCTGTCCTTGGAATACTTCTGCCAAGAGGACTGAAAAAAAATAAAAGCAATGTATTCAAAGAGGATAGCTGATATTCTGAAAAGGTTGCAAGAACCTTATACAAACTTGACTGCTACTGGTTGTTAAAACTAATTGTTTTGGAAAGGATGAAACATGGTACTGGGTTGGTCCATAGCATGGATTGGTCCCATAGTCTGGTATAAAATCGATGTATCAAAGCAATGCATTTGCATTCTTTTAAGTGTTGCTCAGGGATGGGAGGGTTTAATTCTCATGACTACTTAGAAACCCCTGCTGCTCACAAACATACACACACACACACGCACACAAACACCATTATTACCGCCATGAAGGTTGAAATGTTTTTGTACCTCACATTCAACATGTTGTCTCAGAGGGGAGGAGTAGAAGTCCATGCTGAACACACATTATGCAAGTGATAAAACAGCCAGCAGAAGAGTAAATGTACTCACTATCCCTAATGGGTTGTCTGCCAAGCTTTAATGACTACAAAATTACATGGCAATAAACCAGGATTTACTTAATACCATTTATTTCCTGTGACTGATTTCCATTTAGAGATGCATTAATTAAGTATTTTGTGAAAAGTCTGAATTATTTTTGTCTGAGCCAAATGATTTGATTGACAAATATTTAAACAATAGACTGTTTGTGTCATAATTTCAGAGCTCGGTTCACGGCGGTACCAATATTGCAGGTATTGATTCGCTGGACGCGCTTTGGATAAACAACTAAAGCCGCTGGGGTTGCTGCATGGCTCATGCTGAAGTGTATGACAGTTGCCCATGGTCAGGTATGAAATCCAATAGCAGCGACCAGTGCTGGGTAATTAGTTGTAGTGTCACCACAGGAGAGAGGCTTTAGGTGTTATGATGTGACTGTCCTGGTCTCACTGCACAAGGACACATCTGCTGGCCCATCAAACACCTATCTACAGCAGCTGCGCATGAAATCTCATCCTCCAAGGCTCCTGAGTGGCTCAGTGTGTAACAGCACTTATCAACCATGACTGCTTCTTGGGGTTTGGAGCTTTGAGCCCTTGCTGTGCCATTACCCAAAAGTGACCGGAAGGAACACAGCTGACTTCACCCAGGCAGGGGTAGCGTAGTAGTAGTAATTTCCTGAAGTAACGTTGCTACCCTGTTAAATGCCTTCTGAAGTATGTCGCCAGGCACCGACAGACAGCCAGTGGTCATCAGTGAGAGGAACTCTGGCTGGAGAGGAGCAGGGGGAAATAATGATTTTCGTTTTTGGCTCAATTCTGAAAACATTACTAAAGACAGATTAATCATTTTTTAATAAAAACAAACTACATCCCTTGATTATGATTACACACCACAATGACAGTTCTGGGACCTACCATTCACCAGCAATCTGACCGTAAGTACCGAGAGTTAAATTTTACATTTAACCTCGAGGTGGGGTAAAAACTAACACGGTGTGGGGTACACCTAACAGTCTTAATACCTTTAAAAGTTAAGACAAAGTAAGGCAATTCAATACAATTCCATGTTATATGTTTTCCATGGCCTACCTATATCGATGAAAATCTATCACAAGATAGATTATTCTCTGGTTCCTGTCCAAAGTCTGTTCAATCCAAACAGCTGTATCAGTCAATGTCACAGGTCACCACGTAGCCTAATGTTAAAGTTGAGTTAAATATATTTACGAAGATATGGTCTGAGTTGAATAAATCCAATTAATTGGTTAATTAATAGTCCACTGACAACAGGTGAACAACCCTGTTCGCTTTAACCCTGCAGGGGGGAGGGGGGGGGGGACTGTCTGCATTTTTGTCTGGCTAGCAATCCCAGCAAGTTAGCATGCAATATCAAAACTATGCAATCTGTCGGTCACTAAAAGACTGTTTACAGTCTTTTACATACAGTTGGATTAATTGACATACACACACAATACAGTAGCCGAAATACACTTCTGGTTTAAAAAAAATCAACTTGCATATAGGCAAAACAGACTTCTGTCAATATCTCCCAAAATATTTATTGACCTCTCCCACTGTTCATTAGAGACAAATAGATGGTCATTCTACATGTTTAACCTCAAATGCATCATCCAAGCTCGATGCATCTACCTAAAAAGTCTGTTACATTTTACCCTGTGTTAGATTTTTCCCAGCTCTCCCCTAAGTGTACTGCAGGACTGCACTCACTTCAGGTTAATGTGATTTTTGAGGTGTCTGGATGTCGGTGGAAAATCAACAGGCAGATTTCAAATTAGGAAGAACAAATAGCTTAAACATTCAGTTTTGAACAAGTCCACAGATGGATGGCTCTCTTTGGATAACTATATGGCAGGCAAAAAAGATTAGCCTTCACATTCAAAAGGAGAGACCGGTAAACCGCGGCCACAATCCATTACCCCTGGCAGGTGATGGGTCCTTAGAGCCCTTTATCAGCTGAGTGATTTACATTGCATAAGAGATGTCAATTTCAAGTTTAGAGGTTCGTGGGTTATAAATCTCCAGGGCAAAGCTAATTGGAGGTTCTCTCCTAACACAGGTGCCGGGTTATTTTCAGAGTGAAGGCGTTGACAGTGAGCTATAAAGGTCTTGGCTCATTGGGAGCTGCGGCTACAGCAGGTACCCAGGTTCAACTCCCATTGCCACATTAAAAAAGTGTTTATGAGACACCTTGAAAAGGTCAGCTGCACAAAATCTGGAAAAGCATAAAAATAATCCACTCAAATGTATTTCTAATATAGATCCCATGCAAGAACCCTACGAATACACAAAAACAGCTTTATATTCAATTACTATTCAAGTCCAAATGAGAGAACAATAGACCTGATCACATTTTCATTGGAATAGAATGATTAAATCATCAAGAAAAAAATGATTTAAAGGCAGTGTCTGAAGACAAAGCAGTTTTTCAGTGAGCCTCTGTGTAAACAAACAGGCTGCCATCCCCCTTAAGTTGAGGTGTCCTCCTGTGTAAGTCCCATCAACCCTACGCATGAACACTGAGGTATAATAACACAAGATAGTTCATGCTGCTTTTAGAGTTTTTGTGATTCATTATATTTTACTTACCAGTGATATCAAAATCACCGTTTACTGTGTAGGAAATTATGTTTGGCAAAGAGATTTATCCAGTTACTGTAGCCATAGTGAATTCCCAAATATTTAAATTAATCTGCTGCACCATCCTCTTACTCTCAATATGCAATGTGTCCTTTTAAAAGTGTCAGAAAATCCAAAATTGCAGTATGAAGAGCTAAGTGAATAATTAAAATGGTAATTGGTATAAAACAAGTATCAAACAAGCTGAAATGCAGTGGTGCAATACAACATGCGACAGATATTTTAAATGACATGCTTACAATTATAAGAAATGTGTGTGCATCATGCCGTGTGCATTACATCATGCTGTGTGTATTGCATTACAAATGAACAATTAGAACAATGCAACCATGCATGATGTTCCTTCTGTATGTCTTATAATATACATTAGTCTTTAATGTATATTATATCAAATGCAAGAACAAAAGACTGCATGCATGCTAAAATTGGGTATGATTTCCGAGCTAACACACCACAGGGAATGCAGTTCTTCGGTGGGCATAGACAGCACAATGTTGAATACATTGCAATACTTCAGATTCTTAAATACTAATTTCAGAGGGGAAGGAAGCACTAGACCTTTTGGTCACACATATGCTATAGGGGAATGACTGCTGGGGTCATTCTATGCCAGCACAGATTGCACTAGCTCAGTTTTTCAGTCAGTCCTTCTTGAACTGAAATGGAGACGGCTGATTTAACATATCCCCAGACAACTCCATCCACTCTCCCACCAAAGAAACCATTTTTAAGATGTAAATTTCACTGTTCCTCCAATATACGGATGTCTACTCGTAGTATTTCATGAGTAACTCATGGATTTTACTCTTCCACTGCATAGCAAGTGCTTGGCTCTGTAGTCCGATAATCTCCGCTTTAAGCCAAAGGGAGCCCATTGTACTCTTGGTTTCACTGCAGGCGGTCTTGTAACCTTCTGTACTGGACTTTTCTCAACTGCAATGCTCAGGCACCATTCTAGATATGCCAACTGTAATATACAGTCCACAGTTAATGAAAACACCAGGGTGGAAAAAAGAAATGAAGTGATGTGTGATATGTAACTAACCGCAGGAGCCACTGCCAAGAATGTGGCAGCTGGCTGCTCACAGCACATCAGCCAAGCTGAGACAAAATCGCATCACCGCCTTCTCGATTACACCACCCAGAGGGACAGACAAAAATCAACTGGCCAGACACTACACATAGATGCATATGCATAATTATGATTATTTTCCTTGGTTTATTCACTAAATATAATTTTCCTTCCGTGCCGGTCCTGGTAAAATGTCTTCAGTTGATGTGCACGAAAAGGAACTAAAAAACAATTTGTGTTGGTAACAGCAGGCCGCATGGAGGAGAAACATGCAATTATTTGTAATGTGAATGAAGCCAATCCACACTGAGCCTAATTACAATCTGCGTCAGGCTGCAGTGGCTCATTTAGCTTAGCATGACCCCTGACAGAATGTGTCTAGTGCTGCTGCTGAAGAATTAAATAGGAAATTGTATGGCCGGTCTGACATAAGCTTCTCAAAGGGAAGTTTCCACCCTTCTCATAGCAATGAATTCCAAATTTTCATTTTTTTCGATAACTTTTAATTACCGGAACCTCTGGCCCAGGTTTTTCAGAGTGTTAAGTCTCTAATTAGCCGTGTGACTGTGTAGTCTGCGATTATGCCGCTACCAAGCCATTCTTGTTTGCACTGCAGAAAGAGGAAAGTGCAACTAGACATGGAATATTTCAATGATAATGCATCTGGTTAGTATATGACAAAAGAGAGCCAAACATAATCCCCAGTTACAAGATTACATATGCAAAAATGCCAGGATGCTCATTGTACTAGACTTCCATGGAGAATATAAATATGACATGCCAATGACCTTGGTCAGCACTGAATGTTTACCCCCATTTGTGTATGAATTGAGATATTAACACTCTTGTGACAGCAGTAGACCGTCTATGCTGGGTTGAGTACCATTGTCGGGCTACAAAGCCAGCTCTGTAAATATATAATATATAACAGTGGAACACCCAGCAACCCAGTACTGAATACCTCATAATGTACTCACCATCTCCACTTACAGTGCAAGTGCAACAGCATGTGCATTATCAGCCAAATTTAGTTAAATGCTAGTATATGTGTTTAAATTTGATTGAGCAAACCTACAATTTGAGTTAAACAAATGTGCTGTGATTTAAGTATTATTATTCATATTTAACCAAAGCAAACACAGTCATTTAATTCCCTACAACATAATTATAATGGCTCTTGCACTTAAAGTCTAACAACAGTACTGAAATGAGTCTCTAGTTAGTTATAATCTTGAAAAAGTAACTTGTGAATTTAGAAGGTTGTAAATATATGTAAATTAGGTTCTTACATTTAACAAAAAGAACGCAAGCCATTTAGCCTTTCAACATCACAGGGGTGGCTATAGCAACACAATTTGTGAATGCCTGAAAGAGGACACATGCTACTTTTGATGTGATTAAATAGAGTTGATTGTTACCCTTTTCCCATTTGCATCAGCACATCAGAGTAGAAAATGCATATGATCATTATAAACATGTGCGAGTGTATGTCGATGTCAGTATGACCATGTGTTTGTGCTTCATGTGCATGTGTTTGTGTGTGTGTGTGTGTGTGTGTGTGTTTGTGCATGCGCATGTGTAACTCCATTAAGAGAACAGTGACCATAAAATATTTATGGATAAAAACAAAACAGTTTTGCAGCTGGGCGATGGTTTACCTTGTACTACTGCTCAGGACCCACGAGCACAGTAAGTCAATGGCACAGTGTGTTCATAATATCAACTAAGATGGCAAAAGAGCTGAAACAGTGCACTGCATGACTTCCACGTGACAAGTGCCCTCTGAAAGAATGGGAACGATACAGTGAAATTTGTCATTTTTTGCTATATGCTTCAGGCAAATTGGACTTGAGATCAAACTATGAATTTGAGACAAAAGTACAATCGGCTTTTATTTATTCTAAATATCCAGTATTTACCCTTAATGCTCACAGTATGCGGTAATACAGTTAACTTTTATACATTTGGTGGTAAATGCTCACCAGAATTCATGGCAGTGCATACTATAAAGTGTGCAAATATGTTTTGTGTGTACTAGCTTTCAGAACACAGTCTCTCAACAAGCACAACATGGCACCACCTTCACGCATCTTGCATTAAGGTGTCTAGACTCATTGCTGGATATGATCAGCATGTTTAACTGAAAAAACAACAGTTTGTGTCCTTCTTGTTACAGCTGCTCCAGTGTCATTAAAAGGGACGTGATTACTGACCCCCCCCCCCCCCCCCCCCCCGCACACACACACCTTTTTTGAATTAAATGAAAACTATTAAATCAGACAGAATTAGCATAATCCTCCTTTTAAAATGTTAATGGAAACTTACACATCTTAAGATATAAACTAAATTCAGTTTTTAATATGCAGAATTTCAACTACCTGATAAAACTGGTCCCTTTCAACCTGTGTTGTAATCTCCAACAAGAAGAGGAAATGGAAATTAAATGAATTTAATGGTGGGTCAGAGGATTTAATTAACACCTGGTAACACTATGGTCACTTTTCCTTTCTAGGTAAGGGGTGCACCAGGTTAGCTCATGTTGTGCCTCCACTGCAGTGCATGACATAAATGCTCCTTAGAGAAATTTGGTCCAAAGAAATTTAACTTGCATGACATTTCCTGCATGAAAATGACATCTCAGGGATGTCGCTTTTCACATTTTCAGTTAAAATAGAATTTTAAAACTGTATGGGAGTAATTAATTATTAAATAATAATTAACTAATAATTATTAATTATTAATATGAATATCAAATATTTATTGATATCTACTGGCTACCGATTCCCAACCACAACTAAGAGGGCAATATACACATCAAAACCTTAGCAAAGGTGTCAAAACCAAAGGGAGGCGCCGGTCCAAACTTCGTTAACGGAAAAGGGAGTGCGTCCGCGCATAAGCCCTACCCCAGAATCACCAGCTCGTCTCGCGTAACGCGATGGAGGACACCTCCTTCCCGTGACACGGGCGGCGCGTAATAAGAGGATTATCTAATGGGTATTTCAAATCATTACAATCCATGGCGTGTAGCGGAGGGCGGTGCGAAGACTGTTGAGTGTGTCCTTTTGTTTGCCCTGACACTACTTTTACCACATGTACAATGGCTAACGTCAGTGACCCGTCCAAGCTCTTATTGGACTTTAGATTATTTTTTTTAAATGATGTGCAAGGCCCGGGTCCTGCTTCCAGCCTTACAGGTAATCTCTTGACAGAACAGGACTGGATTCAAAACTTACTGCATTACATTACTCTTAATATTGTACTTATTCATCATATCATTATTTAAAATCTATCATGGGATTTAAAACAAAAAGTAAACATTGTTAACAGTAATATATTTGAAATTATTCCACTCAGACTGCCCACCAGCCACCTTGCCTTTATGCAGGGCCACAATGGAATTAAGTAATTGACTTCTTTTTGTTATGCTATCCACGTGTAATTTTGAATGTGTGCAATTTTACATTGATATTGTTATTTGAGAAAGTCTGTTTGTACTATTAATTATCAAACAATTAAACAAAACAAAACTATGCTGCTGGACCTGAAATGGGACTTTCTAGGGACTAGAATGGGACTTCCCTTCCAGTGAAAATATCACTAACAAAGTACATTCAAACTCTTGTCAATCACACCGTGGCTTTTGTTTTCAAATAAAGAGTCAGATGGGATTAAACACAACCAGGCTACATACAACCAGACAGAGTTCACAGCTTTCCAAGAAAAAATTTTTTTCAGGTTATGATGGCTCATACTATCAACACTTTTTTTCTATAATTCTGATGTGATTCTGAGCAATCTCAAGACAAGCCATACACACTCACACAAAGACAGTGCTTTTTATTTTGAGTGCTGAAAAGAATTGAAAACCACAGCAAAATGCAAAGAAGTATTCAGAGAAAGTGAAAAGAAATTGGTATTCTTTTGTCAAATATGAAATAGGCCTATAGCATGGAAATATGCTCAATACATTTATGCACACAGCCTGAATAAATCTCTGACGTTCTCTCTCAATTTGTGTTTCCTTTTCATCAGAATGCTTTGAACACTTTGCCTGACAGTTGACAAGCTTCATCCATCCAGCCAAATATTCCCTCTCAGCGAGGCACAAGCAGCACTAAAGAGGGCATTTAATAGATCAATACGCCTTTCAGATTAATCCGGCCGTTGTGTGCTGCCTCAAAATCACTCGGTGGATATGCACTTAAGAACGAAAAAAAAAAAAATAGAAAGGAAAAATAGCCTTTCTATTTCCGTTGACTATTTTCACAGTCATACAGTAAAGTCAGGAAATGTCAATCCGGTTTGGTGAAGTAAAGATTTCAGGGGAGTTAAACAATGGGGATGACAGAAGAAGAGCAGAGGGAGGAAGGTGAATCAGAGAAATCAGCACTCCTCTCCACACTAACTGAAGAGATGTCCTCCCTCTAAAACAAATGAAAAATACAGTCATAGGAACAAAAGTTTCATCTGTAACTGGAGACTTCCTTTCTTGGTCATGGGTTGCCTGGCCAGGTCAGCATGTAATCTACACATTCCCCATAAGCTGGGGGATAATTACTCTATTCAAATTATTTTAATGACACTAATGCTATTTCAATAAACTTTAAAACTTTAATTATGTAACACTATGCTGCCTATCGTGAGTTAAAATACAGTTTTACATACATATAACTGTATGTATTTACTGCAGAATTGTATACTTATGTGTATTTAAAATGCATAAGTAAAACTGCAACGTGTGTCAGTTTTAAGATTAATATCCAATAAAATTTTGAAATATAAATCTAATCAAATTTATTTGTATAGCACATTCATTCTGGTTTCATTCATGTAATGGACTCAAATTCATCAAAGTAATCAATTCTCATTCCAAAGAGGAATCTGAAAACAACACAAGGAACTCAGCGAATGACAAATCCTCATTCCATCCAAACAGCATGACGTGTATGAAGAATGAACAACGACGGCGCACACTGTGAAAACGGGTGCGGAGTTGCGTGAGGGATGCTGTCCCTCCCAACAGGTGGGCCGACAGCGACCCGCGTGATGGAATTCCGCGCGACAGCCCGTGTACCCCCGACAGGTAGATTCCTGGAGGACGGCGGCTCGAAATCAAGAGCGGGGTTTTTAATTGTTCCGCTGGGAGAGGTACCATCCATGGTGAGACAGACAGGTGGCCGTTACACGGTCCGCGGGTCCGCTTTAATTGGGTTTCTGAAGCCGTACGGTTCCAGGCAGGTAAGAAAAACCCATCTGCTTCTCTTGTTTCCGAACGCACCTTCCGAGCAGCGGAACTAAAACATGTAAATAAAGTGAAATCTCTGTATCCAAAATACAACTGGATATGCTTGTTTTTGAGACCTGTTTTTTTGTGCCTTGTGTGTTTTTTCAACAGCAGCCATAGAATCTTATCCCTTTGCCCTTGTGATGACTCATAGTCAGTGGCTAGCAGGTGGCCCTGGTACTTCGCAAACAGTTGATTTTAGGTGACATGGAAACCTATTGGGTAGGTGTTCTCCACTACTAGATTGGTGGCCATAGTCTTTGGGCAATCCAGAATGTTTTCTCGTTGCACTAATGTCAGCCATCCACCAGGACAGTATACATGGTTGTAATTATCCAGTGTTGCCTCACAATATGTCTCTCACTATTCAGAAAACAAAGAGAGAAGAAACAGTGACAGGAGATTTAAATGGTGGCCCATTAGAGTCTCAAAACTGAAGTGCCTCTTTTCCCAGATTACAGCTCACCAAAGAATATTCTCCTTTGTGTCAAAATTTACAAATCAGGATAATTTATGTGATTTGTTCCTTTAAATTATAATTTTCTATGATCTATTTGAGGACTTCTTTTATCTCTGTATTTTATGTCATTTTTACAACATCACAAAACATTAAGCCTGCCTTGAAGTATAATGAAATATTCTTCAATCTGCCTTAGGTCAGTCAAGTTTTCCATATATGCATTTCGCTATTAGGTCTGCAGACCCACAGGACTTGATCTGTAAAGAAACATTGTCTTCGCTCCCATTCTGCTGGAGCCTTATCGGTAGCAGGCACCACTCTAAAATATTAATGAAGCCAAAACCATTAAACCATTAAAGACATGAATTTCCAATATCACCAAATGGCCAGATTCCCCTAACAGCCATTATTTTACTATGGTAACCAACAGCAGTATGTAAATCACTGCATCACCAGACTGAAGGCTCCACAGGGGCGAGTTAACAAAATGTGGTTTTAGGGTTATTAAAAATCATATCCAAACAGACTACTCATCTGGAAAAAAAACTATATTTAAACTCATTAACTCCTAAGTGTATATAATTCATGTTCTAATTCTATTTATCCCCTCAGGGCCGTTCTTACTAGAAATTAAGTGTTTCACATAAAATTAAAATCCTTTATATGCACTGTAGAAAATGAGGACAGTTAGTACTGCAGAGTCATAGGATAGTTGCAAAGAATTCAGTATGCAGGAATAAGCACATTGTAATGAACAGGCAAAAGTACAGACCAAGTTTCATTCGATTGTTCGGATCAAACCAGGTACATGAAATGTCATGGATGAGGTAACCATCCTCTGATTCAGTAAACTCAACAAACCAGCAGACATGGTTTCAAATGGAAACGGTGGGCTCCCCTCCTTCTCCAACTCCTTGCCTCTCCTTTCGTCCCCTCTCCTTCTCTCCCTCCATCTTTTCCCCCGCTTTTTCTTCTGTTTTCTCTGCAGCTGATCTGGCTTTGCATCCCAAGCAGGTGACAGGCAGGTGAAAACAGAAAAAAATATTTTGCCCAACCAATATATTCAGGCCTTATTCTCTTTGGCTGCTGATCTGGAGTCAGTGGGGAGTAAATAAACGTACCAGGGGCAGCTTCTCTCATTCACCATATAGCATGACCTGACCAATCAGCTGCTTGGTGATCAGATCAGGTGACAGTAATTGGCCAATCATTTGCCAGAGGTTTATGGGTAGGCTGAAGCAGCCCCCTTGACAATGACAGTCACTACCAGTTGGGTGTACGTTTCTCTGAATTAGGATTTACATTTCCATTGTTACCTCTGTCCCATCACCCAGTTGTACAACCCCACTACTGAAAGCTCTGACACTAGCAGCTGCCGTGCAGAATCACTCTGCCCATTACTCTTACACCTCAAGGCTGTCGTGTCCCGGTTTGCCAAGGAGTGAAAGTTCTAATGCTAACCGCTAAAGCACTGCAAAGAATCAGGAACATGTCCTACCCCTTTCCAAAAGGCACAGAACGTGTTTACAATATATTCTGCAGGTCAGTACACACACACACACACACACACACACACACACAAACAGCACATGCAGTATGTATTCAGAAACATTAATTTTTGCACATTTTATGGAATGCATGTCGTAAAACAAATAATAAAAATGTATTATACCAATTATAAATCTCACAGAATTGCATGTTTTAAAAACCTAAAATGTGAAATTCAGAATGGAAATAATATTTATATTTTGCACATACCTAGTATGTTTAGACATAAATGTGTGTTTGAGTATGCATGCATGCATGCATGTGCTTGTGTTGCGTGTCTGTGAGGGTATGAGTCAGTGAGTCTTTTTCCAGTGCCGTCTCTACAGCACCTGATCTTTCTCCTCCTGTCGTGATCGGAATGAACGGACTGTACGCTACGCTGCTCTCACAGACTGGGTGATGGCTCTGGCTGACATTTGCTGAGGGAATGCTGCAGACCTGCTTTAACATTAGGCACAGCTTCACCCAGTTCAAAACAATACAGATCCATCCAAACAAACAGCTGGCACACCCGAAATCTAAGCTGCTTTTTAATGGCACGTGTAAAGCAGCTGTGAAAAAAACGACATCTCCGTGGTTACATGGGTGAACTGCGTGGAAAAATGTGTGAGATTATAGTATTTTGAAATGGTGGATTTCTGTAAAGATGCCACACTTTACTACTGCTAATACTAGTATTTTAAATGAAGTGGAGGGCAACTTTTTCATGACCCACATACTGTAATGTAAATTTCTGCCAATAATCAGGCACAATACACATATGTCCACACACACACACACACACACACACATACAGCAGTATGTGTACATTTATAAAATTCCTGGTTACCAGGTAAATGATAAAGTGCCACAGTGTCTGGACAGAGTGTGGGCCTAACGGACTGCTAAAGACCAGACAGGGAGCGCACGGTCTGAGCTGACTCCCCCCTGCCAGGCCGCAGGTGCGAGCGCAGGTGTCAGCGGGCAGAGCCAACATGGCTGAAACCGCGCTCCCCCCCCCCGCGCCCCGTGGGGCTTTCAGACGGCCAGCGTCGCCTGGACCCCCGCCCGCCGCCGCCGCCACACCGCTGCAAACGCTTTCCGCTTGAGCCCTGTCATTACACAAAAATAAACCCTGTCGCGTGTCCTCTTTGTGCCGCCGGTGAAAGAGGCGCTCAGGGCTCCATTGTCACGGCTGGGAGGCCAGCGATGCGCCGGCGGTGTGTTTGTTTGAGCCGAAAAGCTTTTCTCAGGCCCCGCCTCCGTGTCCGCTCGACGGGGGAAAAGTGCAAAATAGCTTTTCGCACACCGCGCCAGCCACCGGGCGCCCGGTGCTTTTGCGCAGTCTTGTCGGGATGGCACAAAAGCGGCGAGCAGCAAAGTGACGCTCAGGATAACACCAGGCCTGTCTGGTAGCTCCCCTTTCTCCTCAGTGCACAAACATGGCACACACACCAGCTTGTCTCGCAGCAAGTAGCGTTCTGTGTTGCTTTCACACAGAAAGCAGAACAGACATATGATGCTGCTAGAAGCCGACACAAAAACGCTAAAATGTCCATTTGTGCTTTGTGAGCATGTGCTTCGACAGCATATGAGGACGCTTATGATGGGCCATTTTTTCACATTAGCATTCTTTTTAGCCAAAGTCTTCCACAGGTAGGTGGCAACAATACCATATACTCCATCACAAAAAGACAGGTCATAATACTATATCTTCCTCACAAAAGGACAGGTGATAATACCATATACTTCCTCACAAAAGGACAGGTGACAATACCATATACTCCCGACATAAGGCAGATGGCACACAAACAATAGTTGAATTTTACAGCTGTCCCCTGAGGTGAACTATAAATATTAACACACTGTCGTGAGGCAGTGTGTGAATACGTTATCGGGCTGATAAAACACACTAAAAGGCTGTTGTGTGAGATGGATCTTACGGTCTCGCTGTCGTCCTCTGTGCGTGGTCAGAGAGCCAAGCCTACGATCGCAAACGAGCTTCGGCCAGACGCTATTACCGCCGCCGGGCCCTCGGGCAGAGATCTGCCAGCATGGAGTCCTTCCCCAATACATCACTGTCCCCCCTCATTCGCCGGCTCCGTTGGCAGGTGAGAGCCAATCGATGAGCCCGCCATCATTAGGATTCCGCTTAATGGGCCCTCGCTGACAGCCGCCGCTGCCACTGCCGCCAAAAACAAGCCGAACGACACCAAAGCAAAAAAATAAAAAATCTTTTGAAGAAATGAAGTGAACACACACACAAACATACACACAAACACAAACACACACACATGAACACATACACATCATCATTCCCGGCCCTGCCATCGTGTATCAGTGCCGTGATCCACAGCCTCAGCCACTAAACTGAAGGAAACCAAAGTGAATCATTAAAATAACTACAGCTATTGCCGACACAATAAATGGTCAGAATGCAGAGTTGGAATAGTGGATTTATAGAATAAAATGTCAAAATTCAATATTTCCAGATTTACTTCATTAGCAGGGAGAGTTGAACGCTTGCTGGGAAGCGAAATAACCAGTGAACAGTCAGGTTTCAGATTTTGATTCCTTGCCTGGGGGATTTGGGGGGGGGGATTTTGGCATGATTGTAAAATGGATGGATTGTCCATGTAAAGTGTACATCAACACCAGCTTTTGGCCTGTCTTCGTGCTCTTCACAGTTTTAAAAGACACAAATTGGGGTGAGAGTGAGATCACAGTAGGGAGGAGGGAATGCATCATAAGCACATAGGCAGAGCCAGCAAGGGGGAAAACAATCCCATGCCTGTCAAAAAAAAGCAAAACAATTCAGTACCTATCACTGTTCTGAATAGAGACCTACTGTAAATCAAGCTAGCTGCAGTTGCTATTTTATTATAATGTCGGAAAAAAATGACGTAGCATACTTGCCACAATTGAAACTAAAATGGAAAACAAATCTGCAATTAGTAAAGGCTAACGTTACAATTGGAAAAGTTATGTACAATTATAAAAATAAAACAAGCCTAAACTAAATCTTAACAAGGAATGAACTATTAAATACCAACATTACGACAAGCTACTAATTAATAAACTGGAATGAAACATGGCTAGAAAAGGATTTCTAGCTAAACTAATCTACAGAAAAAGAAAAAAAAAACATTGTCCAGACTGTCACAACTCAACCGCAAGTAGATTGAAATGAGCAAAGTAATTTGTGCTGTTGAATCAAACACTGTAATGTCTGAATACATAATACTTACCCATCAATCAAGAAGAGAAGCTAAGATGGGGCATTGACTTATGTACGTAAAACTGATGTGGGCTGGGATCCAGATGAAACAAAACAAAACTTTTCACCTTGGGGTGGCAGTGCATGGCCATTTTTTGCACAGCGTAAGTATAAAAAAGTGCAAGCAGAGTTTAATTAGATTTTTGTTTTTCTTTACTCTAACATAAATATGATGTATCAAATTAGAGACAGGATACTTATCTTTAGAACTCAAAAAAATGTGATTTAGTGTTTATTACCCCTTTAGGTCCTACCAACGGGGACAGCACTGTGTCCACCACCTTATCATGTATTCACATTATTAACATTCACATGATGAGAATCAACAGGCTACTGTAAAAGTAATTTCTGCTCCCAGCATTATATAGAGAAAAAAAGACCTTTCTTTCTCACACACACTTTTCTCCCTTCTGTTTGTATCTTTTTGTAGAGTGTGAATATATTGTGCTTTATTTTAATATAGATTAATTCGCATTAGGAATACTGAGAGGTTTGTTCATATAGATTTTTACCACAATTACAATGTCTCGGTGGTGTGCCCATAAGAATCTGTTTGTGTTTACACTGATATGGTCTGTGCCAATAGAAGTGAATTTGGGAAAATCTGTACATTTTAGCTAATCACTGTTTCGGCTCCAAAAAACTACTGTTTCCAGGTCTTCATTGATCAAGCAGGACCTCAAGTCTTTGCCCGTTTTTGAAAAGTTGACAGTCCTTATTGAGCAAATGACATAACTGACAAGACTGCAGAGACGACATGTTTGTTTTTAGGAGGTTGTCTTTCAACTGCCTTTAAAAGCACCCTCAACCACGCAACCTGTATTTTGTTAATAAATACCGATCTGTGAAAAAGGCATAATGCACTTTGGGCAGCAGAGTAGGGTACATTTCAGGCCTTATAAACAGAATATTGCAAGCTGTCACTAAAATAGCCGTGTGCGCAAAGATGCATTTTGCCAATGACAGCCTGCAAATAAAGGTGTGAAAGTGGTGAACGGTGCATCCTAGCAGGGTGCGTGCAAAGGTACGGCAAGCTTCAGTGCCAAAAAGATGCTGAGAAAATTATGCAATGTTCTCGATCACGATTTTTGCTTGGGGTGTTAGCCTATCACCACTCCCTCTAGCAAGATCCAACGCTATTTGTTGTGGGAGGAGGTTGCCGGGCCGAGGTGGTTCTCTTCCTCTCTCACTGAGTTTGTCTACTTTTCACTCACGTACCTGGGGAGGTGGAGTCTGCCTCTCCAAAGCCGACAAACGTTGATTAATGAAAGGAAGTGAAGCGTGTAATATGTGACTGACCTGAGGAAAAGGAACTGAATAACAAGTAATGCTCACACCGCAGTGTCTCCTCCGATTTCATATCTGACTTTTTTAAAGTCTGCAGGCGGCAGCCAACCCACATTTTCTTTTCTCACAGAAGCAGGGGGCTGTGCTAAATTGCCCTAATTAAGTAAGTAATTACATATATTAGTGGAAAACAAGGTAGGGCAAAAGTGCACATCCCTTAGGAGGCTTTGGATGACCCTGCTGTTCTGTATGAATGCACATTACTAGTGTCCTCCACAACTCTGAAAGGTACTGTATCTATTCAGAGACAGGGGCAGTTCTAGAATGCATTGAGAGGGTGGGCAGTTTGGTTGGGCTTCTTTTTCAAGTGTAATGAGCACACTTCATGCATAAATTTTGATTTCAGCATTGTTGTGAGCAAACAATTAATCAAATCAAAGAACTGACAGAACATTCTAAGAGGTTGTAACTTTAACATCCAGAAACATAAGCCTAAATCTTGAACTCGAACACAAAAAAAAAAAAAAAAAAATGGAGCCAGATGGGGGGCGGGGTCACAGAGCGGCGGGGAGTGGACCATTACAGTAGACTCATTTTGGATTGTACAAAATAGACGATTGGGAACATAGGTCAAGGTAAACCGACGTAAGCAGATGGCCACCAAAACAAACAACATCGCATCTAGCTAGACCAAAAGCTTTCTAAGGCCTATGCAACACGTCAGACCAAAACGCCCAAAAGGGGCGTGGTTTGGCACAGCTGTGGCTCACATTTTAGTAGGCTAGCAGGCTATGAATACAATTCAATATGAATCACTGGGCCAGGAGTACCTAGCTATACAACTAGTACATCATTGCTACAGCCAATTCAATACACCACTTTCAAATTTCATCGCCAAAACTAGCTAAAAATTACGTTGTTCTGTATCGTCATATGATAAGAAATAGACACTTGACATTGGACAACAAAATACCCTGTGTATACTCATATTTGTACGCATACACATATTTACAATGTACACTGTGTTTACTTATATTCATACAAAATACCCTTATTTCCCAGCAATCTGTGCATATCACAAAATAGGCAATACTAAGATTACTGCCAAATAAAGTACAACAAATAATTAAATTAATAATGTTTTCAATATATTCTCGACATAATTTTGACATGCTTAGAGGCTTTTAAAAAGTGAGTAACCATGAAGCAGATATGTTTGTTGAACTAAGTGTTTATAAATCAATCCATACGCAAATTGCATATTGAATTAACATTTTATTGGTCCATATGAATTTGGCTGTGGAGTAAATATGCAGGGCCATAATAATCTGCATGTCCATCGTAGCTGGCTTTTGTCACTTGAATACATGCTTCTGGATTCTTGGTTTTGTGAAAGATGTGAAGTTCAAAAAGCTGATGGTTTGAGCAAAAAGAAAGACTGAAACCAAAGGCCTGGATTCACAACACTTGCCAGCAGCTTTCCCTGAACATTGAAAGGAAGTGTAACTGTTTTCTTCAGCATGCAGTGCAGTTTGTGATCGAAATTTTGCCGTAAAAAAAATTGCATATAAATTGTGAATCAGATTTAAGGACAAATCCTGATTAACTAACTAAAAATGAACACATGTTGATTCAGAAATTTTTGCCTCAAGCTTGCAAGGTTTGCCCTGAGCCACCCCATGCCCTCCAGGTTGAAAAGGATAGTCTCAGACTGGTTTTATGTGTCTGTCTTGTGCGTCGGTGGTGGGGAGTTTCAGTGAGTTTCCCGATACTCACAGGGCTCAGCTCTCTCCTGTTGCTCCCTTCCTCGTGAAAGCAAGCTGTTAGAATGTAAACCCCTCCTAAAACGAATGAATTATTTCAGGAGAAAGCGTTACATGACACAGAGGAAATAAAAAACGGGGTGCTCCGCATGGAAGACGATCACTAAAGATGCGTGCAGGTCAAAATCGCTGTCCTCAAATGTCCTCCAGAAAGTCATCAGCCAAAGTGTGTAATACACATGTTTAAACAGAAAAACATCTAAGAACAGGGTTAGTCCCTTTAAAGAGTGACAGTCAACAAGACGTCATTTAAAAAGTTGTTAACTTATACTGTATCTTTACATGATTTTACATTACATTACTGTACTTCAATTGTCAAGAATATAGTTAGGTTTTAGTTGCTAGAAAATAAGTTTTATCGAAAAGCAATCAGAGGGTATTCAACAAAGAACTACTTCCAGAGTCTACATCCGTGTTACATGCAAAATGAGGACCTATCAATAACCTACACAGCCATACAGCAACATGGACATGGTGATGATATATAATTATTCTTCATTAACGCATTCTGTTTTAACGAGAGTTTTAGTCTTGTAATGAGACTTAAAATCATTTTTAAAAATATCTCTCAAGTCGAAAATCCATTGGCAAATCGAAAATAGCGAGTTATCCATATGTGCATATGGAGCCCCAACAATTAATAATTTGTTTACATTTCTCAAAAAGAAGTGCTAGTTTAGGCCACCGATCCCTTCAGCACCATTCTCTGACAGACTAAGATGTTCAAAATGTGTCAGTCCAAACGTCTCTGAACTTTAGCTTGTTTCTATTCATGAGTATTCACTGAAACCATGCACTGTTGCCCATATAATGATCTTGCACAGTTCCCTATCTGGAACTTGAACCTGCAATCACTCCAGCCCAGCCTTGTTCTGTGAAGGCCGTCTGTGAGCTTGCATGAGAACGGTGCCTGCAAAGTCGGTTCCTGCACAGTTCTGCTGTAAAGGGACTCTGATGTCAGCTGATTGTCACACAGGATGTTTCAGCCCACCTCCACTCTGATTACCGGAGTGCTGTATTATTAATCGGGGTAGAGAGGGCCGAAAGTTGAATCACTGTCTGACTGGGAAGGAACGTTTGAAGCCTGAAACTGCAAGGCACTGTAGGGAACATTGTCAGAAGCTAAGCAAAAAAAAAAAAAAAAAAAACATTTATTTATTTATTTATGCTTTTCTTGCCATTTACTTCCACTTTTTTAATGGGGAACAATGTAATCAAGCCATCTCCTCTGAACAAATAAGGCCTGCATTTGATTTAACCACAATGTGGTTTGTATTTTAAATATTGCATTAGATCATTCAGTAAGGGATCTTCTGTCTGCATTACTATTACACAGAATAGGTTGGTTAAGTGACTTGCAATACAATAATAATAATAATAATAATAATAATAATAATAATAAATACATGTCATTCCCCTGCATTTTCTGCACATGGCTATGTCATGACTATTTTGGGGCTTTGGGACAAAATCAGTTATTCAGCTTTTTCCTTCATGACCTCATAAGTCTGACAATAACATTCACGGGTAAAGAGAATGATTGTAAATGACAGTGAGAAAAGCTAATTCTCACAGAAATTGTACTCAGCCTCAAGGTTAAATCACCAAATGGGGAGAATTTAGTGCAAATGACTCTGAGATCCAGGTTTACTCATCAGCCGAGAAAGACTCCTTGGCTCGGTCTGGCACTTGGCAGGTTAAAATGGAACATTTCCCCCTGGGTTCATTTCCAAATGGTTTTTGACATCTTCCATGAATTCCAAAATGCAACTGAAGCTCGAGGTGCACAAATGGGCAAAATATATTTATTTATTTGCATAGAATCATTGTAGGTGGCCTTTATGGAGCAGAGCTGCCAGCTTGTCCTGTTGTATTTTGTGTCGCGCTTTCCTGTTCATTAGCAGTGAAGCAGTGTTGGGGGGGGTCTGCTCTTTGATTTGTTAATCTCCCTGGTGGGGGACTGCGGCGATGTTATGATTAGAGATGGGTCTAAGCACCTCCCTGCGCTAGATGGAGGACAGTTTGGTCAGAGATGATTACCTCCACCCCTCCTCTCACAGCAGCACACAGCTCAGATCCTCTCTTCTCTGTACAATGCTCACTGATTAGAACACAACCAAAACACTGTGATGAACCATCTCACTTAAATGCAGCCACACAGTCGGACTGATTCAGCTACACAGACACACACGCACGCACAGGCACACGTGTACATGCACACACCCACACACACTCACACTCACGTGCACACACACGCATGCCCTTGCACACAGACACACATGCACAAACATACACACAGACAAACATGCACAGACATGCACACACACACACACACACACACACATGCGTTAAGAATAATGAATAATAATGACTGTAAATTGTCACTATCATCAATTCACTAAGCACAATTATGTGATTTACACAGCGGAGGACAAAGAAAAAAATGAGACATAATTCCAAATGTGAGGATCATCCCGATTTCAGGCTGTTTGTGCAGATTTCTCTCAGCAGGCAGACTGACTGGCAGAATATAGATTATGAAATTCCATCCAAGGGGTACTTTAGAGTAGCCTTACTCAGTACTGTACAAAAGGAAAACAAGATTCTGTTTCAAATGTGCATAAATGCTTAAGCTCCTCCCCAGCCAACAAGCTGAGGGTCACTGTTTGTCCATCTGCTTGTTTGTACTTATGTCTGTCTATTTCCCTGTCAGGCTCAAAGTCCCCCTAATCTCTCTAGCTGTCTCTTTCTCTCATTCAACATTTCACCAGCAAATTGCTGAAAAACCACACATATTCAACAATATTCATCGTAGCTAATAATCCTGGATTTGACTGCTCGCACTTGACAATCCCTTTTTTGGTTTGTGAAGCTGGGCCTGCCATACAGAATAATGGTTCATGCTCTTGGAGTTATGAGTTATTGACACAGAGGAAAGGACTCAGCCCACCCCACCTCCTATTGCCCTTGGACAATAAAACCTAAACTCCCAGAGACAGATGTGAAAGTACGAGGGAGGGAAGAAAAGAACACAAGAGCTGAAATGGCCTGAGGAGAGGAGGGCGGGAGGGACAGAGGATCCGATGAGGCCACTCAGGGTAATGGAATCATTCCATCCATGCAAACCCCAAACGGTGACTAATTCATTCATTTACGCTTCCACGCTGCCAAATTCACTCACAGCCTGGCTGCTCGGAAAGCCCAGCTTTAAAACATGCCTCTTCCTCAGAGCACGGGGAGATCGATACGCCAATATGAGCTTAGGACGACAGCGCTCAGTTGACACCACTGAGACTCTTAATGTGGGCCCTGAATAATGTAAGCGGGTCTCGCCTGTGATCCAGTTTCCACAGAGCGAGGCAAGCATCCCTCGGCATCTATCCCCTGAAAACAGTGCAGGCAGCAAAATTAGCCTCCCTCTGCTGTCTTACGAGCCCCGCTCTGTCACCTTTGAAGTATTAACTGTACAAAATTATGGAAATGCTTTCTACTGACAAGATGGTTGTAAGCATAAGGTTTTTTGTTGTTTGTTTGTTTGTTTTTTTGTGCCAAAAGTGTTTGTGGGCCCGCCCGTTTTACAGAATGCCGTTTGGTTTCTGAGGATGTCTGATCATTCAGCAATCCAGTGGAAACAGCTTGGGAGCTGCAACTGAACAGGTTCTCAATCTAAACATCAAAGATAACACAAGAGGGTTGAATTCACTCCTATTAGGAGCCAGCTGGTATCATTTAGCAAAATTCCCATGCTGCTGAATGTGCTAACGCTAAGTGCCCATATTCAATCTTAAAAGCACTTTTTTTCCACAGTTATGAGAACAACATTGATTAGGCATCATGTTTCCCCACATCTGTCATGCTCCACTGACTGGCAAACTAAAAACTGAAAATTCTTATATGAGAAACATGCTTAAACATACTAATATAGAATAATGGGCATTGCTGTGGTTATACAGTCCTAGATATTATGGTAATTTATGCTTATTACACTGCTCACAGAATGGCAAAAGAAACTGAAACATCCTGCACTCATGGACAATGCTCATAAACACAATGATGCATGTATTACATATAGAGAATTTTTTCAGCTGACAAATACAAAGTGCAATATTACCAAAATTCATATCTGTTTTATGGCGGAAGAAAGTTTGGTGAAGGAAATATCATAAATCTCTGTTTACTCTGACAGCAAATGTCACTTCCCAGTGTCTGCCAAGGGGGGAGCAGCCCCGTAAAATGAACCAATGAAAGAGGAGGATAAAACCTGGAGATCCTTACCACTGATCCATCTGGGCTCAGGGTCGTGAACTTCAAATTCTGGTTTGAACAGATCTTCCACAGTCAGTTTTGTGTCACTACCAGCTGTGGTATCCGCTGAAATAAAATACCCATTATTATTTCTGTTATTATTTTCTTGGTCTCAGGTAGTTTTTTTTTTTCATGGTTACTGTATGTGAAAAGTTAGTAATACAATTCAGCAGTATTCAGGTCTGAGTTAATTCAAATGTATGGTTATACATGTGTAGTTGATGTAATTTATTAGCTGGATGTGTGTATTTCTTCATTTTTATTTGAATTATTTTTTTCTCTCTCTCTGGTAGCATCTGGCAAAGCTAAGGCAAAAATGTACGTAGTTTTTTTTTTTTTTTGTCTATTTTTAAAATTCTTGAATGTCCGTCTTATGCTATAATAGAAAACAATCGATCACAAAAGTAACACAGGCATGGCATAAAAGATACCAACATGTCATTTTAATGTCATGTCATGCTACAGTCCTACAGTCCTACAGTTCGTGATTCCACTTTCACAATCTATAAGCCCACACACCATATCTCTGCACTATAGCTGCATTCTGCAGCCACACTCTGTCACCCCAACACTCTAACCCCATATTCTATATCCCCACTCTCGATAACCACATGCTATAACCCACACTCTATATTACCTGGCGTCAGCAAGATGACAGACATGGTGATGAGGGAGCAGACCACCAGAATGACCAGCAGAGCGATGGCTATTCCCTTCCAGTTCCGCTGTGGGGGACTCCCGCCCCCCAGGTCCTGAAAGACAGAGGCAGACACACAGCCATCAGCAGGGCAATCAATCACGCAAATATGGACTCCAACCAGCCCAGTCAAAACTGACAAGGACAAGCTTCACTTGTAAACCTTCACTCTGTCACTCTGGATCATGGCTGGCCAATGCTGCAATCGCTGCAGTTCCTATTGAACTTTAGGTCTGCTGCCTGTTTCACTATATGAAAACAAAACCCCCCAAAGAAGTAAACTGGAAACTTAAAAAATCATTATGCAGCATGAGAGCACTCTTCATTGAGCTTCATGGTGCTCAATGAAGCTCACAGCTGCAAGTAGTGAAGGAATTAAATTGAGATCATTCCTGTTTAAGACTGACGGCCCTTTCAAATAACCTGTCAAGCAACATTTTGTTGACAAAGATAGAGCATGATGAGACTGCAAATTCAATAAAAGGCAGCATAATTATTTGAATGGGCATGCTAATATTTTTTCTCAGCTCTGCACAATTCTTCCTATTCTCAAGTAATCAATGCTGCTTGGACGCTGCAGAAATTCACTCATATTTAAAAAATCTGTGTTGTCAAATACTGTGGAACATGGCAAAACAAATAAATAAAATAAAAAACCCATCCAGTTAATGTCAAAATCAGTAAATCTGTGCTGCACTAGTCTATAGCATTATGAATGCAGTGGTTGATGAAATTATATGTGATACAGATTTGTCATTCAAAAAAAGCATACTGTGTTCTGATTGAGACATGGACTGCCTGGAGGTTTTGTTCCAATCCATAGAAGGGATTGTGGAAAGTCATTCATATTTCAACACTCGACAATATTGTAGATGACTTGTGATTTTATGATATTTCTTTTGTTCAGGCTACCTCATGTGACCTCTTAGGTCAATCAGTTGGTAAAATGTACTGGCCTGTATTAAATCAATATGTGCCCTTAACTGACATAAAGGTTGATGCAAGTGCAAACATTTTTCTTCACAAAACTCAAATTGGCAAGTTAAGTTTTATTGTTTGTTGAACTCGCTAAACTGTGTTTGTGAATAAAAATTCTCGTTTAAGTCAAAGTTAAGGGCAAATGTTGATTGAATCAATGCCACAGTCACACTAATCTACAGATTCTGAAGTGCAGGCACCAGACTAACACTGATTGCATGCTCTTAACAGATGCCCATGTCATACCTCTAAAAGCTTGTCTTAGGTCCAATCTAATTAGCATCCCTCCAGCTCGAGCCTTCAAACATCTGATAGGGCAGTCTACCCAACACACGCAATATAAAGGCAAGTACAACCCACAAGATCACCTTGTGATCACTGCATTTGCCTTGCCTACTTGTATAATACTGTGAAATTGAAATCAGTGGTCAGTGAAATTATACCTCGGCTTCTCACCTGAACAGACAAAATATTGCTTTTGAGTTGTTTCCTTATTGCTCACATTGTTGTAACTGTAAATTTAAATTGAAATAATATTAAAACTTGCCGTATCCCCCATTCCATGAATGTAGTACCTGCGATTTATTCACTTTTTTGCCTTTAATAGTTCTAGTTGTGAATGTTTCGAAATGGACTGATCACTGAGGGAAATGAAGTCCACAGTCAGAAGGTTGCTGAGGTTTGCCGGATCAGTTCATGTAAAAACAAGGCTGAATGTCAACCTGCACATTAAGGAAATGCTTGTCACTTTACAGAAATGTAATGAGTGACTATACCAGTAGAACTAACACGAAATGAGGATTATATAAAAATATATGGAATATGTCAAAATGTGACAGTCACATATTCCACTCAGCCCA
The DNA here is from genome assembly GCF_013347855.1 of Anguilla anguilla. Taxonomy (NCBI): domain Eukaryota; kingdom Metazoa; phylum Chordata; class Actinopteri; order Anguilliformes; family Anguillidae; genus Anguilla; species Anguilla anguilla. The sequence continues at coordinate 21,413,988 of NC_049215.1, read as the reverse complement.
CTTGCACTGTCTGGCTCTCTGAAGCAAACACTAAGCTTGTCATGAACTGTTGTGACATAATTGCGTAATGTTATTTGTCAGTGCACCTGTTAATCTTCAGTAAAACAGCACACCGCCAGTTGTGCAGAACAGCATGCAGCAGGCAATGCCACTTGGTTTTGCAAGAAACACAAACAACAATGCATGATAGTACAATTACTCATGCCATTTTAATTCATAAATGTTTTGCATATTGCTGTTGAAAAACGCAAGATACGTTGCTTGGCATTTTCAAAAAAAAAAATGGGATCCAAACAGTTGCTAAAGGCAGCAATAAAAGCAATACATTGGAAACCCTACCTCAGCCATTTTGAAATTTGTATTCATTGTTGTCAGCAGATGATTCCTTTATCCCTTTTGGTTACCATTGCTGGGAAACTCATCCTGGGACAATATAAACTGAAAATCTGAGACATTTCATTGAGGAACTGGCTGATACAGGGAAAGAAAAACTGCCTTCTCTTCCGTGAGGAAAGCACAGAGCTGACATCTCTCCACCGGTCAATAAACAAACAGCAATAATAATTACTGTGGGGTCAGAGAGGACTTTTTTGGCCCTGTTCAGCTCTTGTATGAGAAGTCTGTCTCGACAGAAGAAAAAAGTTAATTTCATATGTATCCAGAGTTCTGCTGCAGGGGATGTGGGTTAATGCCTCATGTATAATGCAACTGCAGTGCAGCTGTGGATTTAAAGCTGGCTAAAAGACCGAGCTTGAAAAATATGAAAAGGCTCATTGCATTGCCTCAAATCATATTTTATTAAGGTGCAGCAGTTCTAGTCTGTTTTAATTATCTGCAAAGTATCCGACCTGAGTGAGGTATTTTTGTTTCATCTAATGAATGAAGCCAACAATGAAACCAGGGTATTTATAAAAAAAGAACATTAAATGAACGTAACTTTAGTTACATTACACTGACCTTGTATCTATCCAGTTCAATATGCTAGTAAGGCATGTGCGTCATACAAATTCACCTTGTCACACGCCTCTTGCCATATTTAAATCCATCAAGTCTTGATGGTATTACATGAGTCTATATAAGTACTGCACATAGCAGTGTGTTTACAAGGGAACTTCCCTACGGGATCAATAAAGTTTCTATCTATCTATCTATCTATCTACATAGTACTTAGATAGCACAAGCATATGCAACTACTCTGGTACACAGACACAAATGTAACATTTTATAATGTACTATATGGATTTATTATCTAAATGATTATTACTCAGCAGACACCCAGAGCACCATGCATAGCATACATTTGCATAATGCTTGTTCCTGGTACCAGGGAGTGCCGCAGAACCATGGACAGTGCCAACCCCACACTCAGGCAGTGTGGCAGCTGCTACCCATTGCCTAGATAGACAGATAGATAGACAGACAGACAGACAGACAGACATATATATAGATAGATAGATAGATAGATAGATAGATAGATAGATATTAAATTATAGCATATTATATATAAGGCTCATTGTATTCAGGTTTTATTTTATTATTATTATTATTTTTTTTTTTTTTTTATAATAATAAATCTTAGATTTTATCAGTGTTTATTTGACTATTAAAAATAGCCTAATATAATAGCCTGGATAATAAAAATAACAATGAAATGATCAGGGTGAAAATTTGATTTTAATTCCAAAAATGGACAACTTATTACATTTCATTGCATAATCAGCAGCTTGTTTGCGCTTTCTCCCCATTTTCTCTCCACTTTCAATTTCTGGAAGCCCGTCCTGCATGCTTGATTAGCTGAATTACCAATCAGCAATCAGAATGTTTGTGCATAGCATTTGTTGCTAACCATCTGCCACCAAGTCCAGCAAGCTTTAATTTTGAAATCATTGAGGATTGTAACTGAAATGAGAAGTAGTTGCCTGATTTGTATATCAAAACTAAAATTTTAAAAATTGTTAAATGGTGCATACAGGGAGCAAACATTATTAAATCAATTTTCCATGTCACAAAGGTAAATTCCATGTCACATTAGGTGAAAAATAAATATTATGTTCAATGAAATTGTTCCCTAGTTGCCCAACACAGACAGTTCTGTCCCGTTATAACAGTGCCACTGACTTCCACTGTATAAAATACTCACCAGTTTTGGGGTCAAACTAAACCTGTTATTATGGTTCACTCTCATTTGACCTGCTAAGCCAGTTCCCAGACCAAACATTTAATTCCAAGTGAACAAGTCACACCAAGGACACTAAGCCTTTAAAACAAGTTCAAATACCTTAGCCTCTACTCAGTCATGCTGCTCAGGTAGCTACTATTTTCCATTGGTTCTTGCTCATTTGCACAGGTGAATTTCTTATGCTATCTTTACAATGCAGTTGCTTGCTGGTATGACACTTTGTCTGGCAATGTCCATCACAGGTTTCAGACAGTTATAGTTGAACCACACCATCCCTCTACATCCCTCTGGTCTCACGACACAGTGGCTTTGACTGCTCACAGTGCTGTTCCCTGAACTTAATTACTCCTTTTTGTGCTGAAATGCAAAAAAAAAAAAAACAGTCCTATCAATGTCCTATTAACAAATCACCATCCAGTTTGGATTAACAGAACCTGTAGAAATGAAGGTTCTGCTTGGATGAAATGGGCCATTGAGTTATTGTTTTGATATAAACAGTAATCACCACACGGTTCTCAGCGTTCCTTTAGTTAGATGGTTCCGGAATCCGATTACAAGGCCTGACACGTGGAGGCTGTTTCTTATGATGAAAAAGCCTCAGAGCTGAACTGCGCTGCCCTGTGATATATGAGCAAGAGCAGACACCGCTAAACTGCTTCGCCATTTCATGATGTTGCAATCAATGGAAACAAAATCACAGGAAAAGGTAGCAGGCAGAGCGACCAGTCATGAAAGGAAGGGAAAATTAATTGCATGGCACGCTTACTTTGTGCGCCACTTGATCCGCGGGGAATGATGAGTAAATAAAAGGAAAGGGAAAAAAGAGGCCTCCTAGCTCCACACGACAGACACTTCATGCTCTAAGAGGAGTGCATGCTGGGAAGGGCAGTGTGTGGGGGATCAGTCACGCTCTGTGGCCCCTGAGCTGGCCGGCACACTGCAGGTATTCTCCTTGCTGTGTCTCCATCACTGTCCTCGTTGCAGGCTGGGCCCAGCAGGTTGTTCCAGGTCACAACTGATTTCAGTGCCGTGCTGCAGTTTCCAGCTGTTCTGTCTGTGTCTCAGCTGTTCTCTCACTCTCTGTTGGTGTTCAGCTTTTCTACTTTATCTCTGTGTTCATGTTCAGCTGAACTCTCCATGTTGATATTCAGCTGTTCTCCTATCTTTGTTGATGTTCAGCTGTTCTCTTCTCTCTGTACTAATGTTCAGTGGTTCTCCCCTCTGTGCTGATGTTCAGTGCTTCCTCTGCCAACGCACACTAATCCTGAGCAGCCGCCCAGTAATCGCCACTCCCCGTCAACAGCTTCTAATTTACTGCAATGGAAATCCCACCACCATCAATCCACATAAGATTTTGAACTTACACAGCACCCACGCACATTGTTCTTAACTCTTACTTATATTAATGAATTGATACTAAAACTAGGTAGCATACAGTACATATAGGCCTAAATTAAAAAAAAAAAAAAGGTTCACTTTACTGTACCATAGAATTATAGGTTTTCAAGAGAATAATCTGTATCAAAATGCAATGTCATATCATAACACATCCATCCAGAAGACCGTGGTTGCTATTTTTATTAACTTGGATGTCACGTCTGGTTATGGTGTTCACTGTACCGCAGTTGACGGCTGAACATGTTATGTTTTAATTTCTGTTTTCTTTGTCCCTGAATAATGCTTTCATTCTGGGCAGTAAAGGCTAGCTAGATTTGAGAGGTGACAAGCTGCAACTGGTGACTATTCACAAAACCTGTGGTTTGCAGCATTTTAAAACTGACCTGTTCACATGAAACTTTGACAGAAAGCAACAAGATGAGATGTTGCTTGTGGTAACCATAGCAACAACTCTCCCCAGTTCCTTCCATATTGGTTTCAATACTCAGTATTAGTAGTAGTAGTAGTAGTAGTGAGATACTTACTGTAGCAACAGTACTGCTAATAAAAGCAAGGCTTTGTAAGAGCCGAACATCCAGTCCTTGGAGGTGGCCATGGGTACACGGAGCATATGCACAGTTGTGGAAGGAACTATATTTACCATCCTTTCTTAATACCACCTGTCCCTTCCCTGAGCAGTATGCTCAATGTAGAGCTGGTGTCACTGTTGATTTGGGACAAGAATGTTGTCGCCACTGCAAACACCACCACCCACTGGTCCACACTGCTCTCAACCCCAACAACCCCCATGGCAACAACACTGCCCACTATTAAAAATTTCCTTGGGGAAGCACTCTCTTTCTCTCTCTTCTCAGCATTGCTTGGCATTGGTCCTCCTCACCAGCAGATGTCGCACAGGGGTAAGGGTGCACCATGTCTCAACAGTGGGATCTTTGACTACAGACAAGGTGTGTTTACCACTGACCCCCACACAGAGGCTCAGAAAAATCGGTCTCCTGAGATGTAGTAGCCTGAAGAAGTGAAACCAATGCTTCTTACACCCCCAAATACACACGGGGGCAGAAGGGGCTATTTGTCTTGCTGGATTGCATCTAATAATGGATGCTGAGAGGAATTATTCAAGTAACAAACCCTCTTATATCCCTTCAGCTCTGTGTAAGATTTGGTTAGTTTTTATGTGCATAATTCAGAAGTATTCAGTGGAATCAATAATGTGGATGAAATCGCAGGTAGTTAAGAGCAGAATATTTTGCTCATCTGTATGAATATTGATAGAAGGGGACTTCTGAAGGATCGAAGGACTGCTTTGTGGACTTTTTGAATTTCAAGATGGAAATTATACAGCTTCTGTGGCAGAATACAATATATAATATTAAACATGGTGCACCCACTATGGAAGAGTTCTATTTATTATTATTTGAATACCTGAGCAGCCAGAAGTGATTTTTCTTCATGTTCAAAAGAGAGCCCCCTCCCCCATCTGGCCCATATTGCCATGACTACCAGCCAAGGGGGAGTAAACAAGTGAAATGAGTAAAACTGGGAACCATTCCCAACTATTTACTGAACAGATTCTCATAACCCTGCCTGCTAATACCAGAGTCACAGCACTGTACAAATCTCATTTCCCTGTTTGTTACCACCAGGCCATCTGTTACTCCCTTTCTAACGGAGTCCATTTGTAATTTGTTCTTTTATTTAAAATTAGCTCTGCTTATTTTTTGAGGAATAAATGACAAGCTATTAACTTCAGACTATAAATAACAAAATGGTGTTAATTAAATAAAGGAATGGTGTGGTGCGGTGCGATAATCCATCTAGAAGAAGAGGAAAAATAAGAATACACAGAAGAGACAGAAGAAGGAAAAGAAAAAGAATAACACCAAAGAAGGTGATAAAGACCAATCACAGGCCATTGTTTTTCCGTGACACGAGCAGCCAGCTGAATACATGAGCCTATTTGCACAGAATCATTCAGAAGCCTCCGTGCGTCTTCCTAACTGTCCTCTAGAAGTTGGACGGTCACGAACCGCCAAGCATCAATCACCTGGACTCCCAGCATAAACAAATCCATCTGTCACCTTGCAGCGCCGGGGCGAGGGACTTAAATAAGTGACCTGCAACCTCACCTGAGCTGACCCCCGCATGTCCCCCCTGACCGCAGCGCCCAGCCCCCTCCCTGCCGGGTCACTCCAGTTCACGCCCTAGCACACACCGCAGCTCAGTGTAAATCAGCGGCCCAGAGGAGCTCAAAGGGACACTAAATGAGCCGTCGCCGCGGTGCGCCGGCTGGAGGCTAACGCCGCGGGCCGCGGCGGGGCTCGGCGGGGCTCGGCGGCGCTGTGAGCGACCCGCTCGCCGGTTGGCCCCGGGACCGGCCCGCAGCGCACCTGGCCGAAATGACAAACAGCTGACCCCCTTCGCTCCGCACCTCTCTCCCCCGCAGCTCTGTCAAACCTGTTCAAACGGTTCGCCGAAAGCTTCTATCTCTCTCCTCTCTCTCTGTCTCCTCCCTCTCCCTCGCTCCTCAGTCTCATTTATTCTCCCTATTTCTGGCTGTCTGCCACTCGGTCCCTGGAGAGGAGCCACGGCTGAATAATTCATGGTGGCCCAGCCCCCTAGTGAGCTTTATTATTAGCTCCACTGGCAGCATGCTCGGGCGGGTCCTCAGGCCCCTGTCATAGCAGGGCTGCCCTCTACCCTCAGCCTGCACACCCACCCGAGGAGGTCAATGACCGCTCAGCATCTTTTCAGTCTTCAAATGACTATATGCACGTTGCGTATTACCCCGATTCTGCTTACATGTAATGGCTTTGATCAATTCATATGTAATGCATTTATGCATATTTTTTATACAGCACAAATGTATTTCATATACACTTTCCTATAGACTTATAGGATGGGAGTGAGGTAACTGTCTAGCATCTTTGTCTTCATTCTCCTCTCAGTTTTCCGCCCATGCATAAACAGTATGAGCTGGAAAAGAGGCATTCATTTCCCCCAGGTAACTGCTTTGTGCTGATTTGACCTATTTAGAGTGCACAGATTTTACGGGCAGCACCGAAGAGAAGAGCTGTAGAGTTTAGAGGGCTGGAGACTGGCTGGCCTCACAGACGCGTATGTCATGGAAAATTTTCATCTCCACCGCCGTAATAAACCTCCGCAGCAGGACGGCCAGACGAGCACAGCTGATGCACGTCCTTGGTACGCCCAGCTCCAGGAAGAAGCACACTCGATAAATAATAACTCCCGATTGTGTAGCATGTCTGCAAGCGGAGCCCAAATGGAGTGCTTTCTGAGGAGCCTGAGAAGGCCCCCGCTGCCCCATTTTATTACCGCTGATTACGTTTATTGCGCTGTCCTGATGAATTACTGCGGCAGTTTTGCATCTCACCGGCAGGAAGTAATCGTGCGGCTGACCTTCGACCCACTCCCTTTCTTTTTCTGTACCTCCACCACTCGCGGGCCACCTGTTTCTGTGTTGCAGTCCCCATTAAAATGAGCCATTTGTGCTTCCTGACCACACGATAACAACAGCTTACCTTACTCCCAGCCTGGGTGCAGCAAGCTGCCACCTGTCATGTGACAAGCAGCAGCACTCAAAAAAAAAAAACAAAAAAAAAAAAACACTGTGACACCAGGAGAGAGCCTCTCAAAGCATTGAGTCTTAGGATCCTAAGTCAGAGGCAGAAAATAAATAATATAAGAATGAATAAATACCGCTGCATCATCTCTGAGTGCCCTGACCTTGATTACAGGCAGATGGGTTCCCTCAAAGAGAAGAAATTGTATGCCGTTGCCCTGGCCAACAGAGGTTAGGCATGGCTAGGCAGCCCTATTATGTCCAGATTCCTCAAAAACTCTGGCCCAATAGTTTTTTTTCCCCCTCTCCCACAGAAGATTACAGCAGTCTGCTACAAGGAAGAACCTGTACACAAATGTTGAGGATGTCAGTGAATGACAAACTTCACAATGACAACCTCGTTGCTGGGGGGGTGGGGGTATTTAGAGTTGTATTCTTTACAACCTGTCTCTTATCACAATGATCTCATTTGATCTCAGGTTACAATAATCACAGGGGTATCACTGGGGCTATCACTGAGTGAGACAGTGAGAGACCCTGCGAACCTCGCGTGTTTGAAGACTGAAAACAGCATTCCCATCTCTGACTCTTTTAATCCCCACGCTTTGCCCACTTCAGCTCGCCATCATTGTGACATCACAGTGCCTCGCATGATGAATGTGGCTTTTTCGCTGCGTAATGCGCTTGAGCCAAGATGGTGAAAATGCGTGGACGCCGTGTCCTTGAACATTGCAGGCAGCCCTAAATTGGCAAACCCGCTCATGCGTAGGGTTTATTCTTCAAACTCCCCTACTGAGTGCTTTCCTCAGTCCTTGTGCTTTCAGTTATTAGCTCAGTCATAAGCAGAAATATGGCCAATGAGAGGGCTCCGCTTCACTGCGTTTCCTTTATTACTCTTACTTAGATTACAAGTCTGCGGCAGGGGTAGCTGTTTTAGACAAGACCCCCGGAAAACCTCTTACGTCTGCGTTTCAGTGAGAAACTCCACCGAGCACAATCCTGAAGATGGAATTGGGTGAGAACTGACATTAGAAGTGAAAGCTTCAGGGCTGGCAACAGACAAGGAGGCAGGGAGAATAAAAAAAATTTAAAAACTCTCCGATCCCTCATCAATTCAAAAAACCCCAATTCCCGCTTAGAATGTCAGGCAAGCAGACACTGATGAGAGACGTCAAAAAAGCAGGTGAGCCTCTGCTATCCCTGGATGAATCCTCTGTTGAGACTCATGATGCTGTTCACTCAGTCTGTTTCTACAAAGCTGTCTCTTACATACACCGCTGAGTGGTGAAAAGCTGTCCTACAGGGCAAATGTCTGATAAAGAAATGTATCATTACAAGAACATGCATAGGGAGGTCACGTAAACGTATAGGAGTATCCTTAAAAGAAATCTCTCTCTATGTAACTCTCTCTCTTTCTTTCTTTCTTTCTTTCTCTCTCTCTCTCTTCATAAGAAGGTGCCTGCATTTCACTTAGGAAAAATATTGAGTACCATTTGTGCTGTTTAATGCACGCCATATTGACAACTGTTTCACCAAAGTATTGATGAAAATCTGAAGTACTGATGCAAAGAGCGAAAAAAGAAAAATGTATTTTGCTGACCAGAAGCTGGAGCTCTTGGTGATATGGACTGACGCTGACTTGCCAAGACTAAATTGGAAAAAGTTGACAGGTCTCAGATAAGGAACTCAGCCACATATAATGTTTGTATTGTAGTTCTTAGTCTGATGAAACATTCGTAAAGCAAAGATGGAATCATATAAAGAGTACCAAAGAAAAATGCTCTTTAGTTCAACTCATCAAACAGGCGTCAAACAAGTTTACAGTCCTCTAGTTGAGGACAGACTCAATGATAATGTATTGTACAGTAATACAATTTAATCTATGATCTGGAAGAAATTGCCCACTAAAGTATTGAGCCAGAGCAAGTTGTATGAGCAAATTGACACCCTTGAGTCGCACATTAAAGATTAGCTAATTAAATTACACCATGCTACAAACACTGTCATTTGGTTTTATTTGTTGTATGTATTTGATGGGTATGTTTCACATAGCCTAGGCCTAATGACCTAATTTACAATGGCATAAACTAAGCACTAATCTAATTTAGCACCTTGGAGAATCCCATTATCACTGGCTTTCAGGGACATTTAGAGGAGCTGTCCAATGTACAGAATCCTTTCTCTATCTATCCATATTCTACTGCTATGTTGGCTACAGCCCAGAATTTTATCTGACCTCTTTCAAAAAATGGGCCTAAAAGGAAGAAACGTGTAACAATAGCCCAGAGGTATATTAATATGTTTTAGAAGCAATCAGATCAGATCAGATCAGTCTTCGTAAAATATTTTATGAGCGAGGATCAAGGCTGTCTCTACCACACCTGTTTTTCTAGATTTGAGCAACTGCTGATTCGATACCATTCATTGTAAACCTGCCTGTTATTTATTTTCAGGTCAGGTCACACTGCAGCTGTAAAATATTTTCAACCTCCAGTGGCAAAACCCCAAGGCATCATGATCTGCTGCAACGTGGAACCAAAATGGAGATCCAGACCCCTCCGTTCCGCTACCTCAGGACGACTGGCACCTCCCCCTCTTCGCACCTGTGCTTCCTGAACACGTCTCCTGTCTGTTCCGGCCCCACGATGGTGGAATGACCTCCCCGTGGAGGTCAGAACAGCTGAGACACTGACCCACTTCAAACGACAACTGAAGACTCACCTCTTCAGGCTGCACCTCTCCCCATCCCTCCCTACCTCCCTGTAACCTCTAAATTGACGGTAAGCTTAGGGTTGTAACTAGGTAGCTGTTTCGTAGGTGACTTAATGCACTCATCTTAACTACTGCTTGTATTTTTGTATAGACTGTGTTGTTGCTGTTCTCGTTTGTGTTAGTGTTAATTAGTTTAACCTACAGGGTCCAAGTTGAACTATGCGGTTGTTCCCAGCACTTGGAACGGTACTTCTCTCTAGGGTTTTCGACACACTTGTTCCTGGTTATGGTTATACACTTTGTTGTACGTCGCTCTGGATAAGAGCGTCTGCCAAATGCCTGTAATGTAATGTAATGTAATGTAATCGGGGGGTGGGGTAGATTTCTGAACTCTGTAGTGTCATCCTTGCCATCATCAATTCAGCTGGGGTCCCACAATCCCTAGCCTGATTGGCTAGCAATTGTGCAATGTGCCATTGCATCTGTTACCCATGTTACCCATCCTCTACAATCTCCCCCCACAACCATACAACAAATGACCTTGGAAATAAAAGCAGTGAGTCCATGACTGTTCCAGAGATAGGTTTTTTGTGTCAAAATAGTAGTCTTTTCCTCCTGCCTCTCCACAAGCCTAGCCGCTCTGATTTGAGAAACAAGTAACACCCAATAGCTTCTCGGAATTTCTCATGCCTGTGATTCTTAAGGAATTTCATAAGTTAGCACTGTTTATTTGCTCAGCTTTCTTATATTACCTGATCAGTTTAGATACCTGTATATCTTATCAAGCCAGTTCAAGCTACTTGCTTACCAAGCATGAAATGTCTTAGATGGAAATCAAACCTGTGATCCACTGCCTATTAAAAAATCACTGTATCAGTCCCTGTGTGTAAAATATGTAAAATACATAAAATAAGTAAAATTATAAACAAATCAGTATTACGGTCATATAATCAAAAGGAAACAGATGCTGCCACCATACCTCTGGTATTCAACCATGCCAATGACACCAAACAGTGAGAAAATACTCAACACATTGCAATATATTTTCTCCTGCAACAGGATGGCTAATGTCTCACTCAGTCAATTAATCAATAAATTCCTTTATCAGCGAAAGAACTGGCAAACATTTATCAGCATCAAAGCAATAACACATTTCATTGGTAGAGCTTTGACTGCCTTGACAATAAAATACAACACACACACACACACACACTGCCAAATTCACACTCTGTCCTAGACATGTTGCATACACACAATCACTCTTTTCTTTAACTCCATCACACACTCCATCTATATCCCAGAAATCACACTTAATCTTTCACACTCACACATACACATCCTTTCTTTGCTTCCTCTGTCTAGACACTGATTTCAATTTTAATTTACAGCAAAAACAAAACAACAAAGCCATAAAACTCATATCACAGCCCCACCATTTTTCTCATCTGTTTTTTTGGCTTTGATTTCCTATGACAGGCTGTCATTCGTCATCCAGACATTTTCTTTTCTCTCCATTTGGGTGTTATTGTATTTCTCAGAGAAGCACTGGAACAGCCTATAAATAAAATATCTGCCAGAAAGAAGAAATGGCCTCCACTATAATCTGTGCACAATGCCTGTCCTGCTCCTTCTGCGTCACCCAGCATAAAACAGCTCAGACACTCTGCACTCAGAGGCATGTCCTTACTGTACGTTTTAACTACATGAGAATTGGTTATTGACAGATTGATCTCTCAACACCTATGGTCTTCCATGATGTCAAAAGCAAAAGACTACCTAGACTGCTTTTTTTCCAGCTGTGGTATCTTCACTGCCATAGAAACTCACTTGTGTCCATTTATTTACTTGTGTCCATTTTTATTTGGGGGGGGGGGGGGGGGGGCAGGGGGGTGTTGGTGATTCAATGTAGTCCAAACAGCCATGTGTGATCGCAACTTCTGGTGTCAAGCCAAAGCTATCTCCGCACCAGTGCTTTCCATTGGTTTCCTCACAGAAACACGAATGCATCAGCATTGTCCCTGCCTTCATTTGTAACAGACAGAATGAATGTCTGTGGCGTGCGTGGTGCGCTCGGTCTTACCCAGGGGAGCGCGCGGGCCTTTGGGGCGGACGCGAGACTGATGGCCCCTGGTTGGGGAAAGTGACAGGCAGGCGCTCTGGCCCGCCCCCCTCCATGAATCCTCATTAGAGTGGAACTGTCACCTCGTTCCGTGGCAGGGGACACCTCGCTCCTCTGACACAAACAAAACATACACTACATCCCTGGATCCGTTCAGAATTTTTCCTTCACTTTTGTTCACCGTTACATGCAAGCGTTAGTTTTCCGACTCCCCCGACGTAGTTGGCTGAGCTCCACAATCAACTCGCCAGAAAACAAATTACATCACAGGGATCATAATAATCTATTGATTTGAAAAAAGAGGACTACCGAAAAGCTATCTCCGATCAGCTCCAATCATATGTGGGTGAGTCGTGGTGGGGCGGCTGAGGTAAACAGTCATCACACTAAAATCAAAGAGGGCTGGCACAAAAGATGACCTCAATATAATCAGCCTTCATAACCAGACCCTGCACTTGCATGAAATTATCTTCATAAACAGATGCAAATTGCTTCCTTTTCAGAGGACAATTGAATCCTTCAGTAAATATCCTATCGCAAATTCCCCTCTTATAATAAGCCACCGAATTCTCTGTGTCACCCTTGTGTGACCTTGTGCGAATGGCTAACAAGCGGGACAGGGATAATACCATACCGTAAGAGCATAAGAACCCATAATGAGGACAGGCCGTTCAGCTCATCTACACTTGCTATTTAAGAGAGAATCTAGGGCATGCCATTTACAAACTAAAGAGTTTCTAGTGCTGCATTAACCATGGGCGTGAAAACACCTAAGGTCTCTGCCCCTGCAAAATGACCTAGCAAGCTATTCCACTCACCAACAACTCTCTGTAATGGAATACTTCATGCAGAATTTGCCTTCTGCTAATTTCCACCTATGCTCCCTTGCTCCACTGAAGATTTCTTGGCAGAATCAGCTAGTATGTGCATATGTTGTCTTTCAGTATACATTTTCATTTTTGTTTCTCAGATTTGCATATTATTATTTATCACTGTTGCTTTCCAAAGCTCTTGTTCCTACAGCTCGTATGACACTCACGATTTCATCATGATGGTCTCTGAGGTTTCTCCAGCTAAGGGTATCTCCTCAATTAATAACACAACTTTGTGCTGAAAAAAATAAACACTTCTACTAACAAAAAAAAAAAAAAAGAAAAACAAACAAACAAACAAACAAACAAAAAAACAAGAAAACATAGTGACTATTCCCCAGATTACCTTTGATTTATCATTTGGAGTCTGGCGCAGGAAAATGCAACGGTCATTATCAACTTACGGAATGTATTCATGTTATTTGTAGACCACTCGGGGAATGCTGTAAAGCAACGACTGTGCTTTTAGAAATAGTAACTTCAATAAGAGAGAATGGTAGAGCCATCACTTTGGATACGAGTTTCTGTTAAATGTAAAACCAGTGCTTTATAAGCGCTAACCATGAAAAGTAAACTGACAAATGGATTGCTTTAAAAGCTATAGGGGGGCTTCAGGACCGTGGCTAAGGGCCACAAACACAGTTTAGACATTGAGAGGTTTACCTTAGAGTATGTAACTAGGTGATATGACTCTGAAGTCATAGTAGGTATGCTTTTCCTTCATCCCATCAGAGGTACGCTGCGATTATTAGCGACCTTTAGCGACATGTGGTCTGTATTGTGGAAAACAAACCCTGGTTCGTGGGTGAGCCCATGCAGTGTGTGTGTGTGGTGTGGTGTGGGGTGGGGGGGGGGGGGGTGGTGGTCTAGCACAGTGGTGACTCAGGAATCACAGTTGCTGATTAAAACTTGGTCCATGGGGAGCAGTATGATATGCACTGGTGTTGAACCCAGAAGAATGATGCCGAACCAGAATGTGCAGCAAAAACCCAGTCATATAAATTTAAACTGTACTGATTGTAGCTTACTCTTACTCTGGCCATGTGACAAGCAGATAAATTGTGGTATTTTGGCATACAGTCTTTGTGTCTTCCAATTCACTTTTTATGCATCAGATGCCCTTTCTGTCAGAACGGCTGGTGATAACACACGTGTCAATGGCTTCTATCTCCCCATTTCAAATTGAGTTGGCAGCTCATTCCTAACATAAAGAGATCACATATTAACCAGGAAATGCTCCAAATTGCATAAACATTTTGGAGGTGAATTACAGGGCTTTATTACTTTGGCTGGCATTGCTTGGTTATTTCAAGGGCACTGTGGAAAACTCATAGTGCACCATTGCAAAACTGGTCATTTATGACCCCGAGTGTACAGTAAGTTACATTGTATGCCTTCTCAGTAAATGCATTTGACTAACTGTAAATTTCCTGTATTTCACATAAATATTATCTTTTTGTACACCACTTATACATTATTGATTGATTGATTGATTGATTTTTTGAATTCTTAATAACCAGTTTTACAATCAGTTTAAGACAGATTACACACTTGTACTAAAAATGGAATCAAAATAATAATTTAATATCTTATAACAACACTTGTAAATGATAATTACCACTCATTTCACGTGTTGTATTGACCTTGTGCAACGCAGGTATTTCTTGATAATTATATTATATATGGAAATATGAAGAATGTGACAAATTAAAGTAAAAACGTGAATGAGTGGAGAAACATAACAAATGCAACTCTACATCAAGTAACTGAGAATGTCAGTGCAGGACGTGATCAGACTGTCAGCAAGAACAGTCCGTCAACAACTACATAGAAAGGAATATCACAGTAGGGTTGCAGTGCATAAACCCCTCATTACAAAGACAATGCACATTTGAAAGTTTTTCCGACTCACGCTTCACACAAGTAAGACTGTCACATTGCATGACCAAGCAACAAACGAGCGCATTGCAGATCACTAGTTACAGCACAGAATCACATTCATATTCCAGGTCGATGTTCATCCTTGTCATTCTGTGACAAATCAGGGGTCACTCCCTCAGAGAGTGCAGCTGCCATTAGTGCTTCCCCACCATGCGGCCCAGACTGGATCGTGCTACTGAGTATTCACCACATGCTTCCAGGGCCACCGAGCACTCCCAAGTATTTGTTAACATATTTCAGCTATCATTCTACATATCAGAAGAATCCCGGTGAGTTCCCCAGAGACTGACACTAATACTCTGGCAGTTAAGCTCTCAATTTGCTCACCATCATTATGTACCATGCAAAGTCGGTGGGCTGAACCCTTGGAAACTACAAATGACTGCTGGGACTTACATCCAAAAAGCACGCTTCTAATAACAACACTCACATTAATTCTATTTCTATGATTCATTGAACGCATCCTAGCCTGGATAGGCAATATTGTTCTTTATTTTCCAGTATGAGATCAGTATCTGTAAACAATTTATTCCTCCCTTTAATATATTCTCTCGTACTGTCGATGCATTATACTGTTCAGTTTATTTGGCTGAGTGCTTGCAAGCGCACAAAAACAAAACAACAATTGGGGATGATGAAATTCCCATTTGTGAGAAATGATGGAGCTATTCAGCAGCAAAGGTTGTACAATACAGAACACAATGTGCTGGCAGCAGTCACCATTTCAACAGGCCAGCAGGCTTTCAGACACTACATTGATCTTCTATAGGCTTTTGACCTTGACACACCTGCACTTTGGTTTATATTGTGGAGAGCGCTGTAAATAGCAAGTTCACATGACATCCTCTGTAATCGTGTTTTTCAAATTACTGCAGAACTATTTTCCACAGCTACAATATTTATTAGCATACATAAGGAAATACAGATATGTATGACCAGATTTTGATAAGCTTATATGCATATACTTATACTTCAAAAGCAAGTAGTTCCTCAGAGATTAGATCAGTAATGTACCTGCTAATTATCATGTGCTGTTGGTGCGTGAAATTCATTGAACTGTGGAAATTTAAAAAATGTTTGTTTTAGGTATTTCTAGTTAGATGTGTATGGGACACACAAAGCAAATTGCATTACAAGTAGAATAACTCTTTTAAATGGCAACATAACATAACATTTTGGCTTTATTTTCCCTGGAATAACTATGGTATTATATGCATAATCATATATATTATACTGCATACTGCCTACTGATGTCTGAGAGTATTAAGAGTATATATATATATATATATATATTATTCAAGTAAATCATCCCATAAATTGCAAAAACTTTTTTTACTTTTATTGGGCATATTTTTTACTTTTATTGGGTATATTAGATAGAATGAGCTCCCATGCAGCGGACTACTTGACATGCTATTGTAAATGTAGAAATCAGACGAGCTCTAGCCACCTTATTATTTTAGTCAGGAGGAAATGAGAAATGAATCTAAATAAATAAACATAGCTTCAATGTCAAAGACCTCAATATACTACTCAGGATATATTGACAGATCACGCAAGAGATACCCTTTAGAATGATATATCAGAGCTCCCAGGCATGCAGTAACATTGGGGATTGTTTAGATAATAGGCTATAAAATTACAGGGAGGAAATGTTTAATTGCTAAGCTCCTGGCCAGACTGAAAGCCTAATGCCAGGCGGTTAGTCACTCAGGGCTGCCGGATGAAATTCCCAGACTTGAGATAAAATGATCTTATTATATTATTCACGGGCCGGGGACAATACAATTTACCACAAGGTAATAGACCATTGGGGCCCCCGTCCCCCAACTCCAGGGCCCAGGACAACACACACTACTAATATTTTTCCCACTTCCCAAAACGCAGTCTGTGAGATTTTCATCTCAGGGCAATCATTGTGCCTTGGGAGATATTTTCAGATCTTGTGGATCGAATGTGGGTGGGTTTCCAAGGCCATGGGGTGCTTTGCAGACAATTAACGATTGTGGCTCGCCCTTTCACTTCAGAGTTACGCCGCTTCCTTTCTAGTCCCGCAGGTTTGCATTAGGCCTGCTTTCAGTTTCGATTAGCGCTCAATCACCACATGCTGAGTGCCGATTGATAGGGAGGCGGGGAGGGCTGGTGGGTGGCTGGTGCTAAGCATTTGCATTGGAAGCCCATTTATCCCACCATCTCCCATTGACACGACACTATCAATATATCCCCCACCCCATTCTCCCCACCCCACCCCCCACCCCACCCATGAGCTTAGTGATGATGCGTAGGAAGGTGCAATATCATGCATTGATTGCCTCCGCTCTGAGACCGAACAAGACCAAACTCCAAGTTGAAAAAACTTTATTGCCAGTCAGCAGCCAGCATATACTGTAAGGATATGGTGTTGTGTGTGTCTGTGTGGGTTTCCATCAGGTACTCTGTGTCCTTCCACAATCCACAATCCAATGTTAACAGGACATTGCTGTAAAAAAAATCAATGTGTGGGAGTCTACAAAAGCCACTAGGAACAGGACTAGATCCAATCTAGGCCTGCCTCACTATTTGACAAGAATATCTTAGCAAACCTAAATCTCTGACTGTTTGCTGCCTGCATCCCAGCATGTAAAGGGGCAGGTGATGATGAGGGCTGTTGATCTTGTTATTGAGCTTGGGCTCAAAGAGGGTAGGGGTGCTCGCATTAGAGTATAATGCAAGATGACACAGATGGCAAGTTACTGGAGATGCACAGGTTAACTTAGCAATTTCAGAATTCAGAATTCAGATCTGCACTGAGAGATTATATCCTCAGCAGTAGAGGACGCACACTTACCAGAACAACCCTACCTTTCACATCAATGGCTGCATTTATGATTTTACAAAAGAATACAGATGATAATGATACAAATTATACTGATAACCAAATGGCAAGGTGCCACTGGCTGTTTAAATAAAGGTCAACATCTAAATAAAGAACAATAGCACATGCACTCTAACCAGACATTAAAAGTAATGTGGCCTGTACTATGTTCCCAAGCTTTACTTCCTCCAGAACTGCTTTAACAGCTAGCAAGAACATGTGTTATATTCAGAATTTATATGCACGAAAATATGATAAGCTTAATACGATCTTCACTAAACAGCCAACCTCTCATTCAATGGCAACCTGAGGCTATAGGATCACTTACTGTGGTATTCAAAACAGCTATGTGCATTATCTTCTCATCCCATGCATTGCTGTTACAACTCCCATTTATCAAATGTATGCTTTGATCAGTATTACAAAGACATTGACAGTGGTATTATATAATACAATAGGCCTCAGCTGTAAAGTGAGGTAAGATAATTCAGCGATACAATAAAGGGGAGACTTAAATGTTCTGAGGCTGTTTTTTGATCGTATTTATATGTATATATTGTGTAACTCCCAAGATCCACTGTTCAGTTGTAGGCTTCCTGATCACAGGACTGGCCCTCGTCTGAATCACTATGCACTTCAGATCTAGCACTTGAGGCCAGTAGTACTGCTGTTTTGACTCTCTCTCCCTCAAAGAGGGACTGATTTAGACCAATTACTGACCATAATGAATTAAATATCTGGTAGAAGAGAAAACCAGTAGTACTACAGGCATTAAGGGCTGGATTTGAATATTTGATTTGACTGATACTTTATTGATCCTGTAGATCATTGTAATGTATTAAAAAATATATACACTTTTGAGTTGTTAGGTGGTGTACCCTGCCAAGATATCTGCTCAGAGCACTACTACCCCACATGGTCTTCATTATGAAATTAACTGCAGGAGTGCCAACTGTAGCCAGCAGTCCTGTAAGAGAGCATAAGACTGGCCATTGTGTCACAAAGGGAGGGAGGGAGTACAGTCCACAGGGTACCCCTGCTTTAATTGCTCAATAGTGCCTCCACTATTCAGCTGCCCATAGTATGCCTGCACCAACTGTGAGTTGAGCCTTCCAGTGGGGAAGTGACTGTTCAGGAATTGAGGAACTGCTAATTGAAAAGAGGTGATGACTAGCTGAATTTGGTTGAGGACACGAATGCCGGGTAACAAACTGTTGTAGTAACAGAGGACACTGCAGCTCTGGGTTTTCCAAATCGCGGAGGGATACAGGAGAAAGAATGTGTTCAATGACAACAACAACAAATTTGTCTGAAACAAATTAGACTGAGGCACATGTCAAGCAACTGAATAATGCATTTATAAATATTACAATATTAAGCATCTGAATAATTAAGTAATTAATTATGAACATCATTATTTAAATATTAACTACACATGAATATACTTAGAATTATGAAAATATTTAGCAAAATCGCTGTAAGTCATTTACTGTATTAATTGCGAAGAGCAGTTCGATAGTTCAGCTGCAGTTTAAAGGCAGTTTTTTTTGCATTACAGCACTTCTGAAATTATGTGTAGCCTATGTTTGTACATTTCCTTCATTCATAAAATCAGTATGACACTTACTGCTTCCTGTATTTAGATATTATATTCAAAGAACATTATCTGTCGAGAAAAGAAGTTTTTGAAAAGCCAGTTGTATTTAAATTGTTCGTGCGTATTAAGGAATTTAGCAAATGTGGCATGGCCACTTTGTTTGGATACAATTTAATTCTGAGATACTTTCACCGTATAGCAAACAACAGTCATTATGAACAATTTTAAAATGGTGACGAGCCAGGCTTCAAAAAACACTTCATCGTTGTCCACTTAGAGGAAATACAACGAGGGATCAGTCAACTCCTTTCAAGTCTCTAGACAATATTTACCCATAATCCTACATGCTTACCCATAATACCTGAAGTAAAATGAACATGCACGATAGATTATGGCCAACGGAAAGCAAAAGTGTGCTGATACATTTATCACGTTAGTTACTAAACAATCAACTTAAGAGACATCAAGTCAGCAAACATTAATGGCACGACAAATCAGATTTTATTTATTTTTATTTAATCGAACTACAGACTGAAATGTCAGGCTGTTCGGATATTTCTTCACACACACGCACACGCACACACGCAGTTTAGCTACAAAAACCATCACTGCACGTTTTATGCGCACAATAAATGAATTGCCCTGAAAAGTAAACAGTTTGACGGACCATTCTATGAGTGACTAACCAGAATTTCGATAGTCGCGTTTTACAGTATTATTTTCGGAGGACAAGGGTATTTAAAATAACTTGCGAGTTTGTTATTGGAGGATGAAGGCTAGTTTAACGAGGATGTATCCAGTCTCTAAAGTCTCTGATCCTCCTACTGTTTACTTTTTCCAAATAGGAGTAAAATTTGAAGACAGCAAGTCTACTAAATAACTGCTGCCACGTCTGAAGTTGTACTGCTGACACAGTAATGGTGCGAACTTCTCAAAGTTACATTTTTTAAATGCATCTCTTGTGTCATTTCCCTCATTTGCTTCCTCTCTGCTTCCTCTCATCTCCCAAGCTGTGATACCTCCTTCAATAGTCCAACAAACCTAATCAAACAGCCATGCGACTGTGTCCTCCTGAACTATTGCGGTATAAAGCAACTATAGATTAGTATTTTCTGTATACCAACAATTGTTGAATGCGACTCGAAATTTTACCATCCTTAATAACCCAAAATGGGTAAGAACATGTCCACTATTTCTGCCTAAGGGCAACAGCTTTGATTAATTCAAAATATATGCACTCAATACATATATTGTATTTTAGCAGTTATATTGCTAAACTATATTAAATGATTGGGTATTTAAAAATGGGTGAGCAAGAAATAACTAAAAATGATTCGAGACCGAACATAGCTTCGCCTTCAAAACAATAGTAGGCCTATAGTACATATAGTTACTTGAAAATCATTCAGAAAAAAAAGAAGAAAAAAAAAAACGGCGCTGCACGTGCCGGTTATCAGTGCTATTAAAATTAAAAAGAAAGGAGATTATCCCTAATTCAGAGCTGTCGTTCCAAGCGCTGTCATTTTGTAACAGTCGAAGTTCGGTTTTTCACGCTAAATTCCTAATTAAAACTTGACTACCCGTTTTAATTCTTAACACCATGCATGGCTAATGTAAAATAACTAGTTATAGCCTACAGATCGCCATGTACATTGCAGTCAATAGCGTACAATAGGCTTTTTCCGATCAAAAGCGTCTGTGTTCAACGTACATGGGTGTCATAGAATCAAGACCGCCCGCCTATGACCTGCAGGACTGTGAGCATATGGTTCTATTCTACATTTAGGGAACACTGCCGCCTATAATAACAAAACAGTTTACCATAAACAGCAGAATTACGATGAAAAGAAACACAACTTAGTATCATGAAATGCATGGGTG
Source organism: Anguilla anguilla (assembly GCF_013347855.1). Lineage (NCBI taxonomy): Eukaryota > Metazoa > Chordata > Actinopteri > Anguilliformes > Anguillidae > Anguilla > Anguilla anguilla. Next base: position 21,392,852 of record NC_049215.1, on the reverse strand, counting down.
AGATAAATTGATCCGCTGGAATAAAGCAACCTGTGTTTATCGTTGCTAAGGGCATTATGAGCACTAGATGAATTCCTGACCAGGACGGAATCACAATATAGCCTATTCCGCGAGCTCGCAGCACCATCTCTGGCTGTGCTGGTCGTATCCATCCCCTGAGAGCACTAATTATTCATTGTCCCGACAGCTGACAAGCTACTCTTTGAGCGACTAATTGATATAAGAATGGCACGTGCATCCCAAGTGCTGGATCAGGTCCTTAAATCCTCACTCACCGTGAAGAGCGTTTCTAGGTGAGCGGAATCAGAAAGATAACAGAACACGCACTTTATTGTCGGTAAAAGACGACTTAAATTACGAATCGTATTATCAATGGCGACCCGCTCCATGTCATATAGGCTATTTGGATAGAAACAGCAGGTACATTTCTGGATATAAAATAATTTGTATTAGGCTAATATGAAACTCAATAACTTGCATTCTTGGTCCCTTTTAACCTTTCACAACGCAAACTGATTATTTGTTCTACGCGACAAGGAAACGGTCTACAGAACCATTCGTTAAAGTATTCACTACGGTATACGCTGAAATGTACTGCCTATTGCTTTAAACATAACTCACCGCACGTACATAATGGAAAATGAATCAACTAATCATTTAATCATTATAATTTGTAACATGGTAGTTTACGCTGTAATTACCTCATCTTGTTGCGGCTGGTTCGCTCTTTGATTTTGTTGCTCCTTCGTAGCCGTCATAGTGAAATCTTGGAAATGGAACTTCTTCAGTCGGCTTGTTCTAACTCAGACGTGGTTCATGCATTCAAATACCACTCGGCAAAAGATTTGTCAAACGCATACGGTAGAGAGCAGGGTTTCACAGAAAACCGCCAGGCGCCCAGATTATCAATTGCCAAATCTTAACCGGAGGTAGACGGCAATGGATCTGTCACTATTCTGAGCGGGCTGAAGACGTCTGTGCAGATAGGCTACTTCAAGGTTGCACTTTACATTTCACAATATCATATCACAAAGAGGACGGAATTTATCTGTTGACAATAGTATCCAACCAGCAGACACGAAACATATATTCTAGACACTCCGCTATTCTGAAGCACCAAAAGCAGCCACAGTCCGGACAGTCCGCCTCTGCGTCGTCACTGCGACTCCCACATCTGGGCAATCAGATTCACTTTCCCTTCCCGGATGGGGGAGACTGTGCTCTTACGAAGAGAGCGGGCGGGAGGAAGTGACTCCTTGTCCAACAGAGTGGAGTTTTTATGACGATCACAGAAATGATGCAAACCTCTTTTTAGCAGAATCTGCAAGTAACGACAATACATGAAACGCGATTATGATGTTTATTGTTGCTGTTGTTATAGTGCCTACTTGTCCTATTACAGTAGCAATTACCTGCCCTTTACATTAAGACAAACAGCATCGCTCATGATCGCTGTCCATGGTCCTGAAAATAAAAGTGCCATCTAATCCGCTTTATCAGTTCAATTTCCCGTCATGCAAAACAAAACAAAGCGTCGACCTATCATTCCACTCTACCTGTCATTTCACATTTGTATCGTTATAAAAATGATAGAATTTAAAATTCGGTGTAACTATCTGAACAACAACCAAAGGCTAATGTGATCCTGTAGAAGAACAAAGCATGACACAGGAGTTTCTGAAGCCGGACTGAAGCACCAAAGGAGGGCCATGCTATAGATGTCAGTCGTTCAGCGGCTGAACAAATGTTATGTTTAGAGGGTAACTGTCTTATTCATTAATTCATTCGTTCATTCATTCATTTGCGTGTTTGATTTCAGTCTTTTCCTTTCTGGCTCACTAACTCGTGGAATTCTGTCATTACATTACATTACAGGCATTTAGCAGACGCTCTTATCCAGAGCGACGTACAACAAGTGCATTAGTTCAAGGTGCAGAGGTGCAAAAGAAACACACTAGAGTGAAGTAAAGATCGTAGTTCCAGAAGTGACCACATAGATCAGGACTCCAACCCTGTAGAGTAACCTGTTCAGCAAACAAACAAACAATCCTGTCAAGTAAATAAATAATATGGCTGTAAAAGGTACCAGGGATTTTGTGAAATCCCCACAAAATGTTGTGTTTCAGAAATGTACGTTTCAGAGACAAAGCACGTTCTATTCAGGCGTTCAAGTTCAAATATTGACTGCAGCATTTCTCCATAGAGCACAAATAGAGAGATAACTCTGAAATGACTTTAGGGTGACTTAATCGGAGTCTCGTGGATGAAAGCGGAATCGAGAAGGTCAGACAAACAGCGATATCTGCCTGTTGCTGTGAATTCTGGGATCAATTTGAGCATTAATCTTACTACTTACCATTTAGCTGTGCTACACATGGCAGTGCAGAATTTATCCAGCTAAAGAGGAAAAGAATAATAGCCATAGGAAAGTCTATGTGTGGGATTTTTGAGCAATTACCGTATTTGCATGCAGAAACCAATAATTAATATGAATTAGCCTTACACACAGAATATACCACCCCATGTGCTTTATTGTTAAGCAGTCTAGGCGGTTGAAGTTGACAGGGGTGTGGATTGAATAGATCATTTTTTAATCTCAAACAAATGATTTTGGACAAAACTCGTAGTGATGGCTGATTCCACCACTGAGACCAGCTGGGTTTAGTGCGTTCAAGCCGCCAGGATCAGTCTGTAATGACATCAAACCGTTAGCCCACCTGCTAACTCAAAATGGCAAACCAGTTATGTCCTGAGTCTGATCCGTTAATAGAGGTCTGTCCGTATTGATTAGAAGGTAAGTCAAACCATTTTCTGGCCTATAATTTGCTCCTAGAATCGATGTTGTAGTTTAAAAGAATTCCACGCTGAAGTCAATTTCTCCCTGTCAAAGTTTGTCATAAAACACTCTAAATGGATTATCCTCGGTTTTAAACATTAAGGAAGTATGTTCAAACGAATTAAACACATCCAGTCATTCATTTCAAATGACAAGCTGAAAAAACGTGGCACCATCGTCATTACGCATTGGTTTAAGCAAAATAGAAATTACAAATGAAACTGCAGCCTCAAGATCAAAGTCCGAGCTGGAGGGTGTCTGTAATCAACTGTGCTGCAGATTGCTGCCTGTGTAACCTGTGGGGCTTTTTAGCAATATATGAAACGAAAGGAAAACGGTCCCGGTAACTGAAGTTACATTCAACTGAAATAGGTCTGGAGACTTATACACTGTTTTTAAACTTCACAATGTTCTGAATCGTTGCTTGGAGGGCTTGTTTTAAATGCAAACACAGAACAGACAGAAACTTTGTATGACTGAGATGAAACCGTCATTTTATGTCTGAATTTTTCATTAGTTTCAAGAGATGAATTCCAACGATTCCACTGCCTACAGGCAATGCACAGCCAGTGGAGTTTAAGAGCGAATTGTCTGACTATAAAATCCTTGAAAAAATACTTAGAACTATCTCACTGGAAGCTTTTTTTCAGCCTATGGCCCTGAATGCCATAATACAGACCTATTTGTATTACACACAGAACGTGCTATTGTTGGCATTTTAGTCCAGCATCTAGGACTGGCATTCTACATTTCATCTCCGGTCTTTTGGAATATCCTGCTGTCTTTTGGGTTTTTGAATTTTGGTTCAAAATGGTTTGCACATCCTTGGATTACTTTGGGACAAAAGCTGTGGTTTGGTACCTGCTTTTATTCCTTTCTTGTGTGACTACTTTTGTCTGTTACTTTTGTTAATTGTTTTAAGGTAGTTGAACCTTGTCTTTAGATTAGACAATATTAGTTGTAATTTAATAAATTTATTTCATCTTGTTCTGAGTTGTACATTTTGATAAAGGTTGATTCAACAGTTTGCTTTGCCTATCAACACATTTTGGCGATTTAATTGATAATTGATCTATTTGATAATAATTATCAAATTAAATCAAATAAATATATATTTACTTGTTGGATAAATTAGGTGTTTTAACTGTTGATACACTTGTGTTCAGCATTCAGAGTGCTGGACATCAAACAAGGGTGTTAACGGTTGAAACTTCTGGGTTCAGAAAATTAAACATATTTCAATTAAACTTCACCTTGCTGACACTATATATAGTTCAAGTACCCTAAGTGGTGGAAACCTCTCAAAACATTTTGACTGATTGCATCCAGAATATGCAAAAAAATCTGAATCTAAATCTGCTTCACATCTTTCTGATTTTCAAAGAATATCACTTCTTTTCAACATAGTAATTGACAGTCATTTGACACTAGGCCTACATAAAAAGCTCTGAACCTGGTTGCAGTTTGTAACAACAGGAAGCAGGCTGCACAACTGTTCAACAGGGTGCTGGCCCAGACTTGACCGTGAGCGTAGTCACAGTCAAGGCCAAGGACTGAGACACAGGGTCAGGGTCCAAGACAAACACAACCTGAAGCAAGGCAAAGTAGAGCTATTGTACTCTGACAGTACAGCTACAGCTGTATGTCATGTGACACACAATTTACCATAAGAGCGACCCAGCTGATTGGCTGAGCAAATTGTCGGACAGTTGTTAAAACAGAAATCTCAGACAAAGTGTAGGAGATCTATTAAAAAGGCCCATAAAAAATGTATATTTCTATGCTTAGACTGTTTTTTTTTTTTTTTTTTAGCAAATGTTAAATATGTGTGCAGTGAACTTCTGCTCAGGGACGAAACTTCAGCTAAGGAATTCCACCAGGATCCAGAGCATCCAAGGTCATCACATGACCTTCTGAATAGGTATTCTTTTGTCCCCTTAGATGTGTGGGCAAATCGATGAGCAGGAATGCATTGTGCTCAAAGTAAAATTCAACTTGTCCATAATATAAGTGCCTGACAGTGATAGGCTACTTAAGTTCATGACTGATGGGAATACCCTCAGACAGCAGTCCATCTGCTATCATGCCATCTACAATAATAAGCACAGAGCTGCACGCTTTCTGGCAGAGAAGCGCAGACTGGCACGGCATTCCATCGGAAACCAATTTAAACCAGGCATGCTAGCGAATTGAGCTCCATTTTAGATAAGTTCTTCAGGGCTCTGTGAGGATGAACAGACACTCCAGAGCTCGCATCCTTCATTCACATTGCTCCCTCAGAAACAGCCAGCATTCCCAAGATGGAAAAAGGCTGCAACAGATGGATAAGAAGTAGGCATTTTCACTGAGATTGAAGACAAACACAAAACTATTCAGTTTGTCCTGATTTTAATTTTCTGCACTGCCCCCCCCCCCCCCCCCCCCCCCCCTTCCACACACACAGACACACACACAAATAGAGTGATATGTACTTTAAATGTAGTATGAAACAGATCATACAAACCATCAGTCAGCAAATGTCTTACTCTACTAACAACAAGTTCTAAGCCAAGTCAGTTGCCCTCATGAAGCAATCGATGCAGGGATTCTAGTTTCAAACTTGCATTGATTGCTTCATAGTAACAATTGATTCACTTGGAACTTGGTATGTCAATTTTTCTCTAGGAGATTTTGGATTTGATTGATTACAACTTAATATATATCATTGGACAAATATTGTTGGACTGAAGGAGATAATTAGTTTGGAATGAAGGGTGTCCACCAAAGTGAAAATTGTTTTTTGCTTTACATAATTCTCCACAGAGAAAGAGATAACACAACATATGTGCATAATTAAAAATTACCAGTAAAATCGTATTAGCATTTTCATCAATTGTCTATTTTAGTTAATATGTTCTCTATGGTATGGTATGATAAAGATTTAATTTTTAAAGAAACCAGTCAACAGAACGTAATAGAATTTTGGGATGGAAACAGAGAAAAGCCAAAGATAGTGGCTGTGCGCATGTATGTGTGTGTGCATGCGTGTGTGTGTCCTGCGTGACTGTGTGAGAGAGAGACAGACAGAGAGAGAGAAAGAGAGAGAGAGAGGACAGCATAAAAGATTGGGACCAACAAGACTGGAAGGATGAGAGAATAAAGGCAGCTGTGAGTATGAGAAAAGAAGTGAGAGAAAATAGAGTGGGGGAGATAAGCCAAAACTGGGAAAGAAACAGGTGGACGGGGGGGGGGGGGGGGGTTTATGTGAGGGTTTTTGAGAGCCCTATGGATGTGCTTTACTGAAGTGTCTGATGCTGATAAAATATGAATGCCCCTGATGCAGTTAAGCTGCAGAGACTGGAAAAACTCTTAAGCATGGTGCAGTTATGAAAGTTTCATAACCTGATGGTTCATAGCACGTTTCTGTGGAGGCTTACTGTACATTGCAGCAGATACTCCAAAGGAGAACACTTCGCCTGCACCATTCTACACAATTCCAGCGCTATTCAATACACTTTGATTTCAACAACACTGATTGTGCCTCAAGTCAAACTTGCACCATCTGCACCCCACGTGAGCTGTAAATAAAGAGCCTTTGAGCCAGTTACTTTAATCCCATAGCAGGGACACTTAAATCTGGCCCCTGAGGTTAGGTGTACTGCTGGTTTTACTGATCGTTCTCCTCTAATTCGGGATTTAGACCTGGGACACCAGGTGAGTGGAACCTGACCAATCAGTGGCATTAATCAATCAAGGCATAAAAGGAAAACAGTAGTACTACTGGATCGATGACTAGGAGTGAATATCAAACCCCTATATTTTTCACATACTGTTTCGGCAGTACATCAATTGAAAAAATAAAATGATCTAACTATCAGGAAAGCACACAACATTAGTCACAGTTATGGACAAACGTTAAATGAATCCTGACACAGGTTTCTGTGAAGGATCATTCCATGCTGCTAGGTTCTGACTCTGGGATTCATCAAGGCTCCTGCCATTCAGTGAACTTGCTTGTAAGATGTGCTCATGATTAACCCTGTAAATAAGTCTACTTCTACCTTCCTGTGGAACTGAGCTGCTGATTGTACACACAGACACTGCCAATGTCATTGTGCCATTCATTATAGGAGTGGATGAATATGAGATCTAAGTTAGTACCCAGAAGGTTGGTAGTGCACTGCCAAAGTACCCTGAACAAACCACTTAATCTGACTCATTGCAAAACATCTTCAGTCAAATATATGGATAATATTTAAGCCACTCACAAGTTCACCACCTTTGATAAGGACAGCTGTGAGCAAACTTAATATAATTCCACAGAAGCCTTCATCAATGAGGTCATTTATTCATATTTTTAATGGAGTGATGTCTGCCCATTCTTTTAGTCTTTTAACCTTTGTGTATACATCTCATACTTCAATTTCCAGAGAGCAATAACCAATAAACTTGCATTTGGCTGCTGTGACATTTTAAAATCAAAACAGCAATTTGTGGAATAATTTCAGGTTTCTTTATTAGTAATCACTTCTGGTATAAAATCTTCACAAACATCAAAATGTGTAGACCCCTCAGCTGCTTATGGGAAATAAAAATAAAGAAACCATTTAATATTGGCAGAATTTTCTGGTAAATTCTTATGATAAGCTACTGCCAATATCCTGCACAGACAGATAGACATGGATGGAGGGAGAGAGAGGGAGAAAGAGAGAGAGAGAGGATGCCCTTATTCATGATCACTTAACCAACAACCACTTATCTGACATGTATTCTCATTTGTTTCACATCATGTCATCCTGTCTTTAAGTGTTTAACCTGTTTAACATGTTGTTCAGCGACAATGCTGTACACTAACAGGCAAGTTAAACTTGATAGTGCAGTGCAGTGTACCTTTTAAAGTTACTGCAAAATTGTTCATGCACATTAGAGGTAGGACAAATCAATAGTTATGAATATGAATATGATCTGCGGGGAAAGGTATATTGGTATAAGAGCTGCTGGCACACTAGGCCAACAACTCTTAAAAGGCTGGAGGAATCACAAGAATCACAAGAAATGTATAGTATGAGTTCTCCTTTCTCTGAGGAGTTCTGAGCTCGGCAGAAACAGGACAGGCCTTCAGCTCTTCCCCTTCTAGGCCAAAGACAGAGCTCCTGAACCTCTGTGGAGAAATACTTTCCCCACAGCCACTCCCCAGAATAGCCTCTTTATGTATGCATGCTGTGAGTCATCAAGCCACACATTTGTCACATCACTGGTTTCTGGAATCGGCCTCGGCTAACAAGATTACCATCAGAGATGACAAATTAGAACACACTCCCCATGACCCACTACCGCTGGGCCTCGTCAGCACGGGGGGCTCACCCAGCATGCACTTTCTGTTGTGTACACACTTGTCATACACAACTAGAAGATCTCCCAGCATTCCCAGCACCATAGATTATCTCCTGCTGCGTTACAAATAATTTTCAGTCAGATCCAACACTTAGCATAACTGCAAGACACAAGCAATGTCACAATTATTTCTCTTCAAGAAACACATTAAGACATATAATATTTTAAATGGAAAATCAGCTGTCAGTAAGGAGATTATGTCTGTGCTAATCCACAATACATAGGATAATAATTTCAAGTGTAATTCTTATTGACACTAGATTTAGATATAAAATGATTCATTCATCCATTCATGTTTTTATCTTTTTCTGCAGAAAGATGACAAGTATTTATATGTGAAATTCTGTAACTATGCCAGACATTATACAAGATAGAAACACACATACACACACACACACATGCACACATGTGCAAACACACACACACATGCATTCCAATTGTCGTTCATAGCTCATTCATGGGTAAGCATGTGCACTTACCCAGAAAAGCTTTCAGGGCTGTCAAGGCATGACGGAAAAACAGACCAGCATCCAAAACTAGGCTCATATCTCTAACATTAATGAGATTAACCTACTTTAATGTGGTAGGAAGGAAAGTCACACAAATTCCTTTCTCTCAGTGGGAGTCATATGGAGTGTTCAGTGACTGCACGTGAATCTTGACATCTTCACACTGCCCCGCTAATTGAAACATACGACTTCCCTCTACTGCTTCCGCAAACTGCTTCTTTATTAATTAAAGCCTTTAAAAGCCACTCTTCTGGAAAGCACTCAATTTTTGTCATTAGCAGTACTTTAAAAGTTTCCAAAGAAATTACTCATACAAAGCAGTCTCCTGATCTCTTAAGAATTAATTTCCATTGTAGATCAAGGGGAAGTAAGATGTTCAACTGCAACCACTCCCTGATTGTTAGCATCGAGAATAACACAAGGAGCCAAGAGATCTGTTTGACAAAATTGGATTTTGTCAAACAACAAAATTTCTCTAATTACCTATTTGCTACCTAAACATGTTTTCCTAATAACGCATACAGCTCATAACTTATATTTTGGGAAGGATAAGGAAGGAGTTTCTTCCTTGGCCATGTCTACTACTGGTCCCTGGTCACAAGGGAATAAAATTCAGCACTACTAGCATGGGGTTAAAAGTGCAGTATGTAAGTTTGTTGTAAAACGCTTTTGGTTGGTCAAATTTCCTTCCAATCCTGACGATATCAATACATTACAAGATCCAAGAAAAAATCTGGTCTCTCTGACTGCCACATGATCTGAAATCAGTCATTCCAAATTTCATTGTGCCTGAATTTTAACTACCAATCAAAATGCTCTATGCCTTGCTTGCCTGTCAATCATCCTGTTTTGTGTTCACACAGGGTGGGTGGGGCTACACAGAAAAGAGCAGAGCAGAGGTAACGTTACTGCAGAGATGATGCTCAAGCTAGACCTCCAAATGAAGCAAAACTCCAAAACCTTTATTTGTATTTGAATTTGACATTAAGACATGCAGATAATGAAAGCAAAAACATTTTTCAATTTCAAAATCAGATAAAACCCATTAGCTTGCAGCAGCGGAAGCAGCTGAGGTGATTGTGTGACTGGAGACAATAAGCTGGCTAAAGTTAGCTTCCTAAGGATCCAAAACTCCAGGGCCGTTTATGATAGAATGGGTCACATGTGTCCTCTCTCTGCTGTACTCAAATGCCAGACAGTACTTGTGCATGTGTTTAGAGAGAGGGACTTTGGAGGGAGGGTTGAGGAGTGGGGTGGAAGGGGGTGGAATGTTTAAAAAAAAAAAATTTTTATCTAGCTCTCTTGCTCATTTCTTCAAACTTGCATACGGCACCATTAATATTGGGAAAGGAGGCCCATTTACAGGTTTATATAACACAGTCCTGTTTACCTCCTTGTTTATAGATCAACTGCTGTTTTTAAATGAGGACAGGAGTAGTTCAAATGAGGAGAGCACCCTGCTGGCTTGAGTGGACATACTGAAGTGGCATAGCCTGAAGCTTCCTGCAACAGAAAGCTAGCGAAAAAAATCCATGCTTGTTGTAAGTCTAAAGCCTGGCCCAGAGCAAAAAAAAAACAAAAACATAAACGGACATGAACATGACTTGTTTCCACAACGCGATCGTACTGTAATGAGAAAAAGGACCTGTTTCTGTTTCAGATGGAGCACTTTGAGGCCGTGCCACCATTTGCTTTTGTCTGTACGGCAGCACGCAGTGCTTTGATAGCATCTAGATGATGCCAGTTTCAACCTCAACCGTAGACCCCTCTAGCGGCTCCCCACGGCCTCTTTCGTGCTATGCACCATGAAAGATGTGTGGCACAGAACGGACCCAGAGAGAGAGAAAGGGAGGGAGGGAGGGAGGGAGGGAGAGAGAAAGAGAAAGAGAGAGAGAGAGGGAGAGGGAGAGAGTGAGAGAGAGAGAGAGAGAGAGAGAGAGAGATAGAGAGGGAGAGAGAGAGAGTGATGGAGAGAGAGTGAGAGAGAGAGAGAGAGAGAGAGAGAGAGAGATGCCCTTATTCATGATCAATTAACTGACAGCTGCCCCATGCCTCTTGAACATCAAGCGATGGTCTCTCAGCATCAGGGTTGCTGGGTCTAGACCAATCAGTGTGATAGAGTAGTAGGAATTAGAGATGATAGGCCCAGTCTTGCCAAGATTTCACAAATACAATCATGAAGAATTCTGGAGCATGGACAACATGCAAGGTATTCTGTTTACAAGTCTGGTTTATTTCTTGGGGCAGAAGAATGAAAAGCTCTCTCGCCGCTGTCTGGCTACATGTCTGTCTCTTTTTTTTTATTTCTCCTCTCTGATGTAGTCGTGTACTGCCTTGAGCTTTCCTGCAGACATCCTGCATTCATTACAACCTCATCATGATGTGGGGTGCCACTGGAATGGGTACACGGAGGTGAACACAGACAGAGCACAAAACTGTGCTGTGTAGTTAGGCGCTATTCAATTAAGTCCTTTGTTTGCCGTTTTTGTGTAGAAAGACGCGTTTGGATGGATGCCAAGGAGGAGACCTGACTGCAGTCAAACTTTTTGTACAAAAGAATAAGGGGAAAAAAAGTTTTCTTAAATAGAATATCTTTCCCGGTCTGTGGCGGGGATAATTAGTGGCAATTAGGCTACATTTATCTTTACGCTGCTATTAAATAATGAAAAAGAAATGGCTTGAGCTAATTTTAAAAACCAGTCACACTCTTCTGGTGTTATTTTAGTTCTCTTCACAGTCTCAGTGGCAGTACCTGTCAGCACAGTCACATGTAGCTAGATGTCATATGTCTGCCTTGAATGATACAAAAATTCTCAATTCTCCCAATAAACCGACCATCCAATCCAGTCACAGGGCGGATGCACATAGAGAAGGCTACATGCACGCTACAGTATACTCTCTATGAAAGACAAAGCAGCATAGCGTTTCGGCATAAAGGAAATGTTCCCCTCCCTGTCTCTCTCTCTCTCTCTCACACTCTCTCACTCTCTGTCTCTCTCACTCTTTCTCTTTGCCTCTCTCTCTCTCTTGCTCTTTCACTCTCTCTCTTGCCCTCACTCTCACTCTCTGTTTCTGTCTCTTTCTGTCTCTATCTCTTGCTCTCAGAGACTGCAGTTGAATGAGGCCTGACACACAGCAGTCACACACTCAGGCTCTTTCTCCGTTAAATATTTAACACCAACCATCGGCAGACCAGTGACACAACAGAAAGCATCGCCATTGCTTGCTTTTCTCTGTGCTGTGCACCACGCAGCACTAGCCTCCTCATCATGTCCCCCCCCCCCAAAAAAAAAACAAAAGCACAGCAATAAATAGGACAGAAACGGGATGCCCTGCTCATTCATTAGTCATGGCCTCTCTGTTGGAGGGCACGTGAAAACTATTTTTCCATGTTGTTTTTTTATACATTACATGGGACACCTGACATCCAACATCTTATTCAAAATGATGGGCATTAATATGGAGTTGGTTCACCCTTTGCTGCTATAACAACCCCCACTCTTCTGAGAAGGCTTTATATTAGACGTTGGAGTGTTGCTGCAGGGATTTTCTTCCATTCAGCCATTAATGATGTCGGGCACTGATTGAGTGATTAGGCCTGGTTGGCTTTCCAACTGATCCCAAAGGTGTTGGATGGGGTTGAGGTCAGGGCTCAATGCAGGCAAGTCAAGATCTTCCACACCGTTCTCGAAAAACCCATTTCTATATGGACCTCACTGTGTGCCCAGGGCACTGTCTGCTGAAACAGGAAAGGGCCTACCCCAAACTGTTATAACAGCCCCAGACCAAGGGGTGTTATTGTTGGCAAATCGAATAATGAGGATTGTTTGTTCATTTAGTATCGTGTGACAAGTTGGTTGTTTGTGGAAGTGATGTGCATCTGAATGCTTAAACTTCTCACCTACAGTATAGCTTGCATCACTCTGCGAAACACAGAACCCCGTAAAGTACAACCATCTGCAATGTCCTCTTTGTGATGGGATAAACATGCTGGAGTGAAGTAAGCCATTGACCAATCCATTAACAAAGCCATTGTTTAGTAGAAATGTGTTATTCATCCACAGCATCCCATTGAGTCTGGTCATTTCAACATTCCATGCATAATTGAAGCGATGAGCACATTGACAAGAATAAAAGAATCAAGGCTAATGGCCTGGGCAGAATATCTCTGGTCGCAGATTTTGCGGCAGCCATAAATAAATAAATAGACTGGCAGGACTTTCTTCTGTTCTCTTTACAGGGACCCTAGTTGTCCTTTGAAGAAGCAGTATGACTGGTTGAATGATCAAGCAAAGGGAAACATTTGTGGGCACCAAGCGTCAGTTTTGGATTTGTTGGGAGCAGCCGCTCATTCGTGGAGCCCAGTTCCACTCTACGGGCAGTGGCGGGTCTATATCTGACAATCAGCCTCTGAGAAGATGGTCCTCTCTGAGAAAAAAGCTGTGGCAGCCTAAATCATGCAAATTCTTCACGGGAACCTTCTAGAACAAGGCCTGCTTCTGGTCTGAGGACCAGCGTGCTGTAGGGCTATCCAAATCACAATTATGGAGGGATGTAGCTTCTTTAAGGATGTTGAATCCTGGCCCTAATCAGTCCCAAGCCAGACTATCTGCAGGATCGATGGATTTTAGCCTTGGAGAAGAAGATCTTGACTGACAGAACCTGCTGGCATAATCAGCCCTGGCTTTGCCGGGCTGCTGCATCTCAAAACAAAAACACTGTCACATCCTGTCATTCTTTTCTTGACGCTCACACCATGAAAGTAGACACTGGAAAGTCTGTAAACTAAGCAGTCTGCTTTTTAAAACTTTGTTATCACGCCAATATTCATTTTCCATCTTATAGAAGACCACTTGCTCGTTCAAATTCCATTTGTGAATAGAATAGTCAGCTATGGGCAAACATCATCAGCCATATACTGCTATGTAGTATGTATAACAAAGTAATATGTAGATTGTAGATCACCCTATCAATTCTAATTTAAAGTGGCAGAGCGGTAGAGTGATTTCAATAACAAAGAGGGGGTGGGGTAAACTGAGGAGCACTTGCTGATATGGTACAGAGAGTGGTGAGAGGAACAGAAAACAGCTAAACTGATCAATAAGGAGCTTAGAAAGGCAGAGTTTGGCCATTTTTATTTATTTATATTATTTTATTTTTGTGGGTTGAGGCCGTACAGTGCAGAGAAAATCCAAGCCTGATGACTTCATAGACTGCAGAAGCTAATCTTTCTACAGCCAGTGGGTGTCTTAGATTTTATCTGACTTTCACATGTCCATCACCAGAGCTAGACCAGCAGGCGAGGGAATTGAAGGTGGAGATTTCATATCATCCTGTTTGTTTAGGGGATACAGAATCTGATGGCCCAGTTATGAATGGATAAGTGACACTTGTCCCCAGTCAAGGGCTCAGACAAGCCAAAGATGGCCTGTTAATTTCTCAAAAAAACAGGAAATTATGGTATTTTTGCTTGAATAAACACCACGCAGCATCACTTGTGCAGTTGTGAAAAGATTGTGCTTTTTCCTTCCTATACATGTTGACATGACAGATAAGTCCATTGTCTTTTCACCATAACTTTAGCCCAGGACTGATTGTGACCACAATGTCTTTTGTCCTTAACCTTAGCTCAGATTTAACCACAACTATCTTTGTCTTCATGTATGATTTACACTGGAAATAAACAAGCCTAACATTTCTGTTTCAGTTTCTATAAGTTTCATATAGAACAGTATGAGTCCTCGGAAAGTTGAACAAGACCAGGTCAAAACCTAGTATATGGCTGGACCGGCCGACCAATGGTGTAACTTCATAACTTGGGCGACCAATGGTGTAACTTCATTACTCAGTCACTCAGTCACAGACATTCGCATTTATATGGCTGGCCCCGCTGTTGCGGTCCAGCCAAAAAATGAAAAAATACTGTAAAAAAACATATTGAGAACTTGCTCAAAAGAAAAGATTCATTGAATAGTTTCAATAGAGAGGCACTGCAGACAAATTGTTGAGCACAGAAATCAAATCTGTTTAAATGTAATTACCATTTTGGACGCCTGTGGTTTCAGAATAATGCCGCTATATTCCATTAATAATAGACTCTCCAGCATTATTACCTGCCCGCTCATTTTTAATTCTCAGACCAGACCAATCAAGCAGGATCTATCCAACTTCCAACTGTGACTGGCTCCCCACATCTAACCCGACACTCTTTACAAAGGCAACACTGCAGACACAGGAGCCCTGTTTTAATTACAAAATTCAGGCTAGCACGTTTAACATAAGCTTCAGAAGTTATTGCTACGCAACCCACACGCGCGCACTTGTCCTCTGATGTCTCTGACTCAACTGCAGGCCAATGACAATTTCTCGCCTATGGTCCATATAGTTCTAGGGAGATAGAGGTGTATCTGTCACTGATGACAGCTAGTCACATGTAGGTACCCAGCATGTCCTCAGGAGGGACTGATTTAGCCTTTAGATCAAGCCTGGCCTGTGCTTGCAGCCAGTTCCTATACCAGCTGAGCCATTCAGGAGCCCCGGGCATACCTTCCTTAATATATATTAGTGCCTGTATCCATGTTTGTGTACTTACGATAGGGTCATAGAGTGTGATCAGAGCAACACACAGGGGCATTCTGAGAGAGGAGACTAGTACAGAATGGCTCGTAAGCAAAAAAAGCAGGATTTTTCACTCTCTCTGAGAGCACATTCTGTACACCTTCTCTAACACCTGTGACCACGTTAAAAGCCATGGCTCTTCTGATCACTCACTGCTATTAACAGAATTTGTACTCCCAGAGCAAGGACTATGCAAATTGCCTGCTTCACTTCAGCAAGAGACTGTGGAGATCAAGGCACTTGGATGATCCCAAACTTCCTTTTTTGTCAGCTGACTTAAGAACATGCAAGATAGTTTCATCTTTCTGTTCAGACGAGTGTTCACCAACCATAAGATGTAACAAGATTGTATGCTTTTTGGACATAGCAGATAAGCTTTCATAGTAAATGCTTGCAGTGTGATATTACATTTAACTGACAACCACAGGCAAATGAAGGAAACATCGGTGTTACCCGGGTCAATGGATATGGGTCCAATAAAGACTATAATTTGTGCTTTCGGAAAATATCACCTGAAGCAAAATTAAAAGAAAAGATTGGTGAGTTGTTCAGTAATGGAACAGAGAACACAGCTGTCTTTCTGTGACTGTCTTACCACAAAAAAAGATAAAATTAAGTTAAGGTTTGGGGTCCTGAGTATTATATAATTTGTGTCAATGTATGAAGTCAATATTTTTGTGTATTTTATGTATTTGAAGTCAATATACCAGGAAGTACCAGAAACGAAAAAGCAAAGACATTCTAGAAGAAAAAAACGAAACAAGCTATTAACTGACATAGTCAAAATTTCAGTAATTTAACATTTTCAGACCTAATAATGCAATTTATCCAAATGCAACAGTTCATTGGTGATATTTTCTTATTAAAAGAGACACTAGCACGGATATCAGAACCTTGCTTAAAAAAAGGACATGCAGACTCGCACATGTATACTTAGGTTTAAAGGTTTCTGATTGCTTTGAAGTAAATACCACAGCACTTAGAGAGTGAACAGGTAAACAGTAATGCCTTTTAATGCTAACTTCACAGCATTAACAGCAACGTCTGCCATTACTTTGAATCCCTTAAAAATTGCATCACTCTTTATTTGCTGATGCCCTTATCTAGAGTAGCTATCAAAGCCTGCATTTTCCACAGAGTGAATGTGCACTGAATATTTACATGAAATGGATCCCATGTAACATTTTTTAACAATATACTGCAATGTAATGCATCATTACTGTTGTCATACCTATACATATATTACATACATAACTTACATCTAGCAATTTATTTTCATAGGATATGTGACATGGGGGAGTTATGTCATTAGTGTCATAATTCATTGAATGCTTCATAATCTCACTACAGTTGCTATAAGGTGCTCATGATGCACAAGTATCCTACTGTCAAGGACCTGTCCGTCATTTACAGCTTCTGAAAGTGTTATGAAGGCCCTTTTGAGAAGGTTTATTATTTTTTTTATTGAATAAATGCGGGGGTACGCGTATGGTAGAACAGCTGCTAGCAGCGACGTCGTTTACAGCGTGCGTACTTGATCAGTCCTGCCCCCGCGTATCACAGGTGGATCTACCCCAAATGAACAGTGTGTCTCTCCTCCTGCAGCTCCGCAATCTGTCACCGTCTCATCTCGCCTTCTCATCTCTGCTCCCTCGTGCAATCTCTCACACTCTACTGTACCTGAGCACCTATCGTAATGAAATCTAAATTACTGCACCCGTTTCAAACCCCACTGTAGCCGCCCCCTCGGTCTCTGAAGAGCCGTCTTAAGTAAGACTGATCAGGGTGCTTAACCATTAAACAGATATAAATGCATGCCATGTTGGAAATGACAGATGGCTTGACAACCACTTCTGAGACAAATAATTAATTTTAATAAAGGCCAGAGATAGGGACTCTGCTCAGTGAGAAATCTTATAAAGAAGAAAAACACCTGAAAGTTATTTTTGAAAACGTTTTTCTTTTTCTTTTGGGAAGCTCTGTTTTAACTTTAACTAGATATCAATTAATGTGTATCTATTTGGAGTTTGATCTTAATGTTACAATTGAAGTTTAAAAAAGGCTGGCGTTTCAAAATAAACACATAACCTATTTAATAATTCAAGTGTTGCTGCAAATACAAAATTTAAGTATTCATTATTTTAATATCATTAAAAACATTTGATTCAAACATGATATTTATAGAACAGAGAAATGTATTTTTATGTGTAATCTCTTCATAAAATTGATTTCACATGACCCAGTCTTTTATGCCCATGTTTGTTTTTTAGTCAAACTGTGAACCACATTTATGTTATTTTTGGAAAGCACTCTGTCTTCTGAAACATGACAGCTTTAAATTCCCAGGGTTTCCCATGTCAGGAAAATGACAGGGCCTCCTCTTATTTTCAGGAACGGCCCGACATTGACATATCTGCCCTGAGTGCCATCGCTTCTGAAACCATCAATTCTACCTGACTTACATGACTGATGTCCTAAACTGTTCTCCCTCTGTGGCATGCAGGTCATACACCACAGAGTTATAACCAGATAATTTATTCTCCTGTTGCACATATCAATCATTCCCAAACAATTGAAAAAAATGTTAGCAGCAGTAACGCAGATCAATAAAAACATTTTATCAATATGATTTTATTTAACACAACGGAACAGACCAGGTATAATCATGAGGCCTGCCACATCGTGAATTATTAAAATTTCAAAGCTAAATATTTCATTCTGTCCTGAAATAATCATGCATTCACCATCCCATTTTACCAATGGCATTGCAATGTTTCACAGCAGCAACAGCTTCTGAAGTAACCACCAGTGGTTTGAAAATGGAAACTTTACCATAGTATGGTTATGAAATAGAAAAAACAAAACATCACTGATATGTATTCACTTGCTTGTTAATTTGAAAGTGTATAAAAAAGGCTTTTACTGGACTGTAGTATCACCCGAACCTTTCACAAATTTTTCCACAACCATAGAAAGAAATTATAGAAAATTATAATAGTGTATATTCTTCATTGAATCTCACCACCTCCTGACAGTTTCAAAATTCTATGATTTTTGTCTTTTGAAATCTTATCTTGATGGGAGCTCTACAATGTCTGGCGTTCTCTTCTAAAATCAAAGACATACCATTACTTTTTTAAAACAATATCTGAGATGGCAATGGTAAATCAAGGCTGATGAAAGTACTTCAAAGGTCATCTCCTAGTCAAGACACATGATACATTAAAATTAATGAATAAAATATTAATATCACTATACCATAGCTTCCAGTACTACTGATACTACTACTACTAGTTATAACAATAAGTACATTCATTAGATTGTATATTAATGCTGACAGTTCCAGGAAAAGAGCATTACAGTTAAATAAAGTAATTGCCAGGTTTAGAGTCTGAATATTGCCAAGAGCTGAGCACTGCATATAACTGGATTTAAATTCTCACTCATATAACCACAATCATGATGATAATTTTCCCTGGCCGGCACTTCTGGAAGGAATTAAACAGTACATAGAATGTTTAAACCGGCAGTTTGATCACAACTGCTTCGCATTCATTATGTATGGGTCTGCTGTTTCTCATTTGAGGCTTTGCCATTTACTGCGCGAGATCTTTGAGCAATCAAGTGAAAAACTGGCTGGAACACTGGCAGCTTGTGTCTGCTGCTGGAGTTTGTCACCCCACTCCTACAATGCCTATAACAGCATAATTAGCAAGACATCTTACGGTAATCAGCAGGCTTACGTACAGTACAGTACAGCAGACACCATTACACCCAATCTATTTAAGACTGCAGCAGAAGGAGTAACTATCGTGGTGCAAAAACGGAAAATTGGTTTCTGTGAATTACTTAACGCTTACAAGGGGTCTGTTATGCAACCCAATATGACATTTTCAGTGACTACGCATCATACCCAATATGCCCTATAACCCAGTTAGCTATGACCTATGAGGGACTGCAGCTAGCACTCAATGCGCCAGTCAATACCAACGGATGAGTACCGGTACTAAAAGTACCAAAGTTTTAATTGGCATGGCATATATAGGCTACACTATATGACCAAAAGCATCCATATTAATGCCCAAAATTTTGGATTATATTTTGGATGTCAGGTGTCCACATACTTTTGGCCATGTAGTATATGTTGCCAGAGGTACTGATAAAGCAAAAATATTCCTGCTTGCCTCATAATGTCATCTTTCACATGGGGCATCCCAGCATGCAACAGAGATGACATGCCAATAAAAAAAAAACACTGAATACATTGTTATTTTGTCCTGTGAATGCACTCTGTGTAAAGCAGTTTGTACTAAATGAGAATCTGTATTGCATGTCATTTTTCCTAATAAATCTTTTTTTTCCCCAGAATGCTTGCTTGAGCATGAGAGCGTACTTGTCAGACGCACCACAGAAACAAGCCTGGCTCTCAGACACTTAATGGAGCGTGCGGATGTGAGTAGTGTGCCTTCTCAAGCAAAGCGGACACCATTTTCAGCAGGTATGTTTAAAAATGAGCCCTTTGGGTTTGCTCCATAGAAATGCTACTTACTTCTTAAAGACAGTGGGGCTAGAGAAAGCTGGTGGCTCTTGTTCTGTTTGAACACACTACTGAATGGTGAGAATGAACGTTTCTGGCAAAGACTTCAGTGTCACCACGGCATGCCTCCTCTTGAAAAGCATCACACACAAACTGTCTGGGCAAATCCAAAACATACACAGCTGAAATAATATTAAAAACTCCAGAAAGGTAACTATCTCTTTAAATTGAAATTGGTGATGATGAAGTAGGTGTAGTTTTATAGATCTAAAGGTCTTTAATCTATTTTGACCTGCCCACTGGCTACAGAGAAAGAAAAAAATACCCAATTGCCAACTCAAGTACATTTCTATGAAATTTAAATAAATTGCAAAAATAAAAATGTATTTAAAAAAATGTGTATGTTCCACACCACTCCTAATGTCCCATCAGTTATAAGATATATGCTGTTGGGTGCTGTTTGGGGTGGGGGGGGGGGGGGGGGGGTTGAATAAGGGAATATATAATATATATTAATAAAATCCGATTACCTTCCTTTACCACAAGCTCAAACTCATGACGACATGATGCAAACTGTCTGCAGTGTCTGGGCCCCCAGCTGTACTCGAGAATTCAGCACTTGTAATGTTGGAAAAGTCTGGTTTATTTCTGAGGGGTTCTCATCTGTGTATTGCACATTTATAATGAAAACTGAAAATAATTCAGCTGCTCCATCCTGCTCCATCTTCCACACTGCCATATGGACCACATTTAAATGTAAATGCCTGTCGCTCTGTCAATCAAACAAAAACAAAGACTAATTCAAGCAAGCTTGAATGACTTTTGGATGAGTTCCACTCAGTCCAGTAGAGTGCTTATCCCTCCCCTCCAGAAAACCAGGCTGGTTGGGTGCTGTGATTAGAGAGAAATGTTTCCCAACCGGAATCTCTATGGGTTGTGATACCAATGTGCTAGCCAGTCTTTGCTCTATTTGCCCTATTATAACACATTGCGATTGGTTCAGATCAATGAGCTGCTGAAAACAACAGTCAGTTCCACCTATTTTGTGGATGGTGATACCTTGTGCTGTACTGCATTGCTTGTGATTGGCTTGAGGTGATCATGTATTTGTGCAGTTCAATTGAAATACATTCATGGAGAAAAAGAGGTCAGAATTCATGTTTCTGACATGATTATTTCTAGATACAAGGAATACATAAGGACTATACAAGAATATGTGCTTACTCTTAGATTTGTACAATGTTGGAAGATAAATAATTGTTAACATTTCAGTACAGAGTAGAATGCCCAGTGTTACTTTAGCCACTACAGAGTTTACACTAGTTCAAGAGGACTCAAATGTGCTCTCTCTCTAAAGTTTAATCTAGTTGATTTTACTGCAGTTAACATTTCACTAAGTAATTAATTAAGTGTGAGTATAGTATCTCCATCCATCCATCATCTATACCCACTTATCCTGGTCAGGATCACGGGGGATGCTGGAGCATACTCCACTGTGCATTGGGCAAGAGGCAGGAATACACCCTGGACAGGTCGCTAATCTATCACAGGGCACACACACCATTCACTCAAATAGTCATTCCTATGGGCAATTTAGAATCTCCAATTAGCCTACCTGCATGTCTTTGGACTGTGAGGGCAAACCGGAGCCGAAGGAATCCCATCCGGACACGGGGAGAACATGTAAAATTTACATAGAAAGGCCCATGCCAGGATTCAAACCCCGGTGGTGGAGGATTCGAACCCATGGTGGTGCTACCCACTGCACCACCATGCAGCCCGTATAGTATCTTCCCTAATGCCAACTACCACTAGGCAATTACCTGTGCTGTCGTTACTTATTCTCACTTCCTCTCAATCTATTTGTGTAAATTCTACAACGCATTTTCTTTTTACGTCACTGCCCTGATTCTTGCTGCATGTGCAGTATCTGTAAGACTTCAGTTGCTTTTCTGCAGTCTGCTCTGTTAGAGGTGCTTTGTTAAAGGAGCGTATATTACGTGAAATATGGCAGATATACAGACGCAGGTACTAAGCGATAAAAACAAAGGAATCAAAGCGACGCATTTGTTTTGCCAATTCCTTTGAATGAGTATTGACAGCTAAGCAATAATGTGGCTCCTTACTTAGCACATCAGAAATGCATAGAAAACAAGGCAAGATGAAGAGTTCAATGGCAGGGGATTTGAGCTCCATGGGTGTAAGCTCGCTCACTGTTTCCATCACCTGCCTTTCAATACTCTCACCTGTTCCTCTGAAACCTTGTTTAAATGCTATTCTCCTCCAAGTTTTGGGTTTCACAGCTAATTCTCAGAGATTGTTTGTATTCAAGTTAAAGGGTTAATTTTACCCATTGTCACTTTTTTCATGTTGGCCTTCATCCTTATTGTATGATGTGTACACTAAATTCAAGCTGAGCAAATGGAAACTGGGAAAATGAGGCAGTGGGGAAAAGAAAATAATGGCTAGATCAGCAGCCTACACATAGCATTAGTGTTATATAGGCCAAACCCATGGAATATAGGTCTGAAACATAGAGCTAAGCTGTGCCCTTACTCTTCCTGTCCTACTTTGCAAGTCATCAAAAGCAAATCACAGGGTTATTAGCCCACTTGGATTTTAAGGGAATGTTGGAGAAAACCATTTTCACGTATTTATCATTGTCCTTTTGTAATAGACAAATAAACATATTTTGCAGCTGAGCAAAAATAAATTCTTCTCTCCTTTAGTCGTCTAACTGAAGAGGAGGTTATGCCTGTTTAAACCATAGGATTCATTATCTGCTTCGAGCCACTTAAAGTGCATTCCTATTATTTTGATGTTCAGTGAAACACAACTGAGATGTTGATTTCTGTTTGCTCAACCAATTTAGATGTCACATGCAATGAAAATAACCTGCCACAGTTTCTCTCTGTTGGGAGTTTTTGTTTTTTAAAGACTGCTTTAAAATAAATACAATTAAATGTCTTGTCGTTTTTTGTTTGTAATGTTCATTAAGATGTATCCATCAAGGAGATATATTGAAAGTATTCTTTTGAAACCCTGACTGGGGTAAGAGCTTAGTCATGCAGAGGCAGGCCCACAGTTACAATATCATGATCTGATATCATGATCACACCACAGACTAGCCTTTGCTGTATTCCTGAAGTAAAATTAGTTTTTATATTTCTATTTTAAGTGAAGTAACATTCAATATTTGAAATTATTCTTCTGGACTTGTTATATTGATGTTACATGTTTTCTGTAGCATTAGCAGTCTGTGCGTCAGTTTTTACACACTTGGATCACAGTCTGGCGACACCTCAACAGATTCCAAAGAAACCTAGCTACAGCTATGAAAAAGCAGCCATCATAAAGACAAAACATGGAAGTATTTCTGCCAAGATCCTGGGTTGAACAAGCAAGACAGAGAGGCCAGCTTCCCCTCTGAGTACTGCCAAAGAAGAGGCCAGCCACTCTAGCAGAAAATCAATAACTACACAATGCACGCACCTCACAAGCTAAAGTTGCTGACTTCTCTAATGGGGAGATATTAGCATCCTGGCAATTTTGATTAATTGACTTTCAGCGTGAAACTAACAGACATGGGCATAGCTTTCATGGACATCATGTCTTTAAATGATTTTTTACAGCTGGGTTTCCACACAATGCATTGCGTTGAAAACACTATCGTGGAGTATGCATTGCTGGTTTTATTAGAGCACTTTGTCATAATGTGACGTAGATATTAATTGATTTGCAGCATATGATTAGATCCTGCAAATGTTCAACAGATTCAGCATCTTAGACAAAATAAGGAGCATTTTTTTAGAGTGGTAAGACATTATACTCAATAACTATGCCACACTGACAGAAAACATTAGGATGCTTATAAGTCATGCAATTGATTTTCATTTTTGAAAGCTATACTATACAACCACATTAAAACATGAAACCTGTGTGTGTGTGTGTGTGTGTGTGTGTGTGTGTGTGCGTAGGGTCTCAGAGTGTAATGTATGATCACCTAGGGGTGGCATTGTTTCTCTTGGCTTCAGAGGTTACAGACAAAGAGTGGTCAGGGGATTAGTGGAATGGCAGTGTTTGGCAGGTGTTAAATAGGGAGAAATAAATGATGTCAGCCTTTATACATCCTGATTGGTCTTTATGATGTCTCCATTTTCCCTCACAATCCCCAACCCCCAACATTTGCTAGTGTTTTCTTTTTTCTTTGATAGGCTTTTTCAGCTTCAAAAATCCATATTTATTACTTTGCCTTTCGGCTGACAATCAAACACCCCCCCCCCACCCCCCCAAAGAAAAAAAAAACTAAATGGTTAAAATAATGACATCTAGAAAAACATATCTAATATCTATATTCCCATAGCCTGTATAATTTGATGGAGCATTTCTGAATGGCTTTCAGAAGTGTCTCGGATGTTATGCCCGTCAGCTGCGATTTTCCTCCATTTGATGCTTTCAGTCTCCCTGAGGCCCTGGAAGTGTTTGAACGTCAATCTTACCAAGGTATTTTATATTCGGTGGCGGGTCATCCCTGGCAATGTGATTATGTGACACTGTTCTTTCCCTGTGTATTGTGAAGGCTGTCATCATGGACAGGACTCATTATTACATGAACCCGAAGTATCCATAATTTAGCACATTTTCCAAAAACACTATGCATACAATTAGCTTACCCTCAACAATGTCAGGCCCAAGCAAAGCCCTCTCAAAAACGTAAGAATAGCTGTAGCTTTTTCCAAAAATAAAATGACTGTTTTACTTAGTGATATAACTCTGGTTCCCTACAGGAGGTAGTTTACTAGAACAGCAAGGGATTCCAATGTAGAGAAGGCCCATGGACATGGTGTGCAGCACGTTCAAGCCCTTCACCACACAGCTGTGTTTCTTGGTGAGGGGAAAAAAAGCAGGCAAAGTCCTTTCGTTGCTGAGCCACCTAAATTAAAATCAGGCTTTATGATGACTTGCATGCTGTGAAAGGACCATGCTTAAGGGAGACTTCTTGCAGTTCAGTGAAAAACATTTAATTCAAGGTGGAGCCACTCAAAATGAGTCTGGTCATTTCAAGCTTCCTTGAAATTACTTTTTTAAAAAGATGAACTCTGGAGAGAGAACACAAGTGAATGGACAGGGTAACACAACAGCAAAGTGCTTTAATTAGAAAACACCTCTGAAAACTGATAATTACCAGCCAACTGTTCAGTTTTAATGCAAATGTGGAATTAAAAGCTTCAATTAAGCAATTTTTCCTTTGCACAAATTGTCAACTGACAGTTCAGACTCAGAATGTGGGTAAAACAAGGGTCTGCAAACAAACTGCGACACGTTTAGTGTCTCTGCGATAAAGTCACAGTCCACCTGCTTCCACCGTGTGTTAACTCATAAAACCAGACAATAACTGCCAATTAGCAAAGACAAAAATGACACAAAACAAATATTGCAAAATCACAAGTGGAAATGTCATCAAAGACGATAAAACACCAGACACTAGTAGCAGGCATGCTACCGACGAATGCAAGCAAACCACAAAGGAGCAAGCACGCCAGGACGTACCCAATCCATCACTGAGTGATTCTATTATTCCTTCCCACTTCCTCGACAGTCACATTGTATGTGACGCTACAACATGTGACTCCTTTAGTATTGCTGTGGGCCGCTGTAGCCTATAGAAGACAAGTACTGTACAAACAGAGCACAGTGGCTGGGCACACTATTGTTCCCTTCATACAGTTATTCTGAAATATATATGTATATAAATGTATGGGGTGACATAGCTCAGGAGGTAAGACCGATTGTCTGGCAGTCGGAGGGTTGCCGGTTCAAACCCCGCCCTGGGCATGTCGAAGTGTCCTTGAGCAAGACACCTAACCCCTAGCCCCTAACTGCTCTGGCGAATGAGAGGCATCAATTGTAAAGCGCTTTGGATAAAAGCGCTATATAAATGCAGTCCATTTACCATTTACCATAAATTAAAAGAAAAACCTGAATAAATGAGTGGAGAAACATAATGAATACAGATGCTTCCATACTGGTGTACTGCATCATACAGTCTAGTGTTTCAATAGGAACAGTCACTAAAGTGACATCTGCATTTAGATCTATGGGAAAGACATCAGTAAATCGGGTTGGAAATTGTATATATATATACCAGTTATTGAGAAAAAATATGTAGAATGTATTGACATAAATAAATAATAAATTATGAATTTCATAGTGCTTTTCAACATGTCCCATATTGTTGTATTGTGTAATAATTGCGCAGTCATGCAGAGATTTCTCTACACAAAATAATTATGTTTTTATTTTATAAAACTAAGTAAATTAAATAATCTTGAAGAGAGGTACATGTGCAAGTAGTACCAAATGTTTTTGGATGTGTATGGATAACCCAAGACAAAATCCGTTCAGCAAAATGACAAAATGGCTTCCAGCATTAAACCACTCTCCCATCCCGTCTATCAGGATGGCTTTCATTGTTAATTTATAAAGAGTAGGCACAATGGCATGCTTTACATGCACCTTGCAGTTCTGATGCTTGCTTTGAAATGGATTTATTAATTACTGTCTAAATCAAATGATACAGGCATACAAGGACAGGCTTTTGAAAAGTTCTTTCAAATGTGATGCATGATTTACAGAATTACACTCAGAGTTATGAATTATGTCCCACAGAGCTCTCTCCTATGCATGGCTGAGCATTTTACCCTCAGTGGAAGTGTCTCACCATAAAAAATGTATATCTTTTCTTAAATATTTTAAGCAACCAAAAGTGAAATAGCAGCAGTTTAGGACTAAACAGATGGCACTAAATTCAGTGTGCGTGTGTGTGTTTGTGCGTGCGAATCAATCTATCGCATTTTTTCAATCAAATAAAATGGCCACAGAATACTCAACAGAGTAGTGTGCATTGCATTCATGTGTGCCCATGGTGTGTGTGTGGGTATGTGTGCTTTGACTGAATCAGGACAATGGTGCTGAGGGAGTGGGTTGTCGATTCAGAAAGAAAGAAAGTTTGTGCTTTTCTGCTTAGTCAGTGACATTCAGAAGCAGCACATGAAAAAAAGCTATTCACTGTCTCCAGGTAGGTCACTTATTTTCATCCAGCCTCACTCTTCTGATCGCTCTACAGCCTTGCTCCTCAGTCCATGAAGCAGAACTAATAGATAGCAGCATGCAGGCCTTTCGGATGAAAAGAGCGACTTTATTCAATTGCCACTTAACTAACCTTGTCCACTCACCTTCTGTTGTACTGTCTTCTGTCCTTTGGGGTAGCAAGTCTTTCTGAGCATGTGCAGAAAAAAGTCAAAGAGGCAAAAACTGGCTGGAGGTCATTCTCAAAGATGAATGGACAGAGATTTGCATCTACTTTGCAGAATTTTTATAAAGAATAACTTATATTGAATAATAATATATTGAAATACAGTAATAATAACAATTATTCTTATATTTTTTAAATTATTACAAATAATATGCATAAATGGAATATTAATGAAGTTTATATTTTACCAACTAGGCATGTTCCAGCACACATACAAATGAACACACTGTCTACTGGACACAACAAAAAAAGGCCTTGGCTTTTATGCAATAGGAAGAGGTGCTGACCATCATGGATTCAAAAATACTTACTAACGGTTGAAGAAGCTATTACTGTCTCCTCCTTAGTCAAGAAATGAGGAATTTAAAAGTGAATACTCAAACTTCACCCATTCAGAACTGAGTCTAGATCAGAAATTATCACAAAAAAATGATATAGCAAAACAAAATTGCAGATCAAATGGCAGAATCTACTGCACTGTGCTTAGACGTGCATTGAAGCATTATAAATAAATGTAGGCACCTAAACATGGAGTGAAATAGTCTTTTATGCTTTTGGGAGGGCTGAGCGAACACATTACAGTTGGTGTTGTATATATATATATATATATATATATATATATATATATATATATATATATATATATATATATATATATATATATATACACAACAACATACATTAAGTGGCTTACCCACTTAAACAGATAGATAGGTATTTGCTGAGACAATTCAGATTAAGAGTTCTCTCTCGTATACCATCAGCATTCAACTAGGTGTCCTTTTGCACTCAAAATGCTAATACAATAACTAATGGGAAACCTGGCTGAATCGGAGCAATTCGTATTCTAGCACCTTCCTCAGCAGGTTGATCTTGCCCACTGGCACAAGGAACAGTGCAAAACCTAGTAGCACAGATGACAGGAATGAACTGACAGGAGCAGCTCCTCCCTTTCAGTCATGAGGAGAGGTGAGGGACTGATTTGCAGCACTACAATCATTCTTACATAGCATGGTGGTCCTTACACGTGGCTCTGACCTGGTCTCATGAGGCAGTAATAAAATCACAGAGACATTCAGATCTTTGCCATCCATATATGTCACTCTGTGTCCCTAAAATGAGGAACCCACATTCTTCAGTCCAGGAGACTTTTCACGTGACCAAATAATCCCTTATGCAATCTCTAAATCAATCTGAAAGGGATTGCTTGCCAAACATCATGGTCTTTGGCAGGAGAAAGAGAGGGGTTTCAGAGCATAGTACTGTGCTCATGAGTGTGGCTAAGAACAAATTTTGTTGTAGAACTTTGAAATTAAATGTATTTAATATGGCAAGTACAGCAGAGTACAGTCGCACAGTTGGATATGATCTCAAAATAAGCAAAATGATATTTTATTTCCTATTGTAAAAGAAGGTGAAATATTAGGTAAGACTTAAAAAAAAACTAGTTTCGTCACTCAAGTTTAAGGGAAAAGGGGCAGCTTTTATATTCACCAGCACAGCAAATGGAGAAGATCTACAGTTTCCTTTATGGAGTTCCAGCCAACTACTGCAGCGCAGCCAAAGTCATTTCACACATGGCTGGAAAGCTTGTGATAGATCTGCCGTATTGAATTTCAATAGATGAAAATGTAGAGTTTATGTACCATCTAAAGGGTCGGGTCAACCATAATTTTGTAACACCATCCCTTGCCGTGTATCGTTCTCTGCTGATGCATTTTAATCATTCTCCACCAAATCAATCAAAAGGCCATTTCATAGTATCCACACTGATGTGAAATCCACCCCCACTCAACAGCAAGGAAATAAATTCACCATTGTGAACTCAATATGGATTATTTGCTATGTTGGATAACAAAAGTAATTATCACACCTTGCATATTACAAGCCCCTTTTTAAAGAAAGCCATTTAGTCACAGGATGTGTTTGTTTAAACTTGTCACAGGGCAAGACAGCAAGACCAAATGAATGAACAGTTATAAATAAAATGAGTTTGAGAGAGAGAATGTACTGTTTACATTCTGGAAATGTTCAATCCTTATCGCTATCTGAATAGCTCCCATACTCAATCAGGGTATTTCAATTCTTGTCCACCTGAGAGCAAAAATTGATAGCTCAAAAAATTTTGGAGCTGTAAAGCTAAGCAATGTCACCTAAAATCATACACTGGTTCTCTGGGACTCTCTGATATGGCTCTGCAACGTTGCCGAGCCAAGCTAAAGCACTTAGTGGGGGGTGGTGTGGTCTGGGGGAAATGCTGTGGGGTGGGTTTGGTGGAGTGGGGTTGGGTTGGGGGGAGTGATGCTGATAATGTAAATGTGTGAAGGTGATGCCTGAGAAAAATAATTTCACTAGAATATTCAATTTTCTTAACAACTTTAAAACCTGGTCCCATAACATTTATTTTCCACTTTAAAGGTAACCAGCATTCAAAATCAGATTTGATTGTCATGAATAGATTAAAAAACCTCTTTACATGTATAATTATGAGAAGTATTTTAATACCCAGATAGGTGACCCAAGGGCATTAGATGTGATTGGATATTTGGGAGGTGGGATGGTGACCTTAGTACTATTATTAAGAAATATAAAAGTAGATGTATTCCATTTATTTAAAATGTGAGATTTCTCACAGCTGTAGCCATTTGCTGGACCTTTAGGCAAGGAATTAGAGATGAAAGCTCAGGATTACAGTATGATACAACCTGGGAATACCACTTGAAACTGGCTTATGTCTTCGGCTAAAGTTCCAAGGACAGGGAAAATAATAATGGAGACATCATTCACTGCTGTCAGCTTGCAGTGAGGAAATTGGGGCAATGCAAGGAACATGAAATCCTTTCAACAAAAGCTGAGCCAAAGTGAAATACATTTAGCCTGTCTAAATGAAAGTCCACCCGTGTTGCTAAAGTCCTCTACAGTCTATAATGCAAGGACCTATGGCTGACAAGTCCAGGTCACAGACGGCGCTATGGTTGTAAGTCAAATCATTAAATTTCACAGCATACTCCAGAAACATCAAGGAAGCAAACGTTCTCTGCTTTATACAGGCACAAAAGCAATCAGGGATGTGGACATATTCCGAACACAAAAGCTGTCAACCTCGGCGGGGAAGAGTACAGTGCAACAAAGCACCAATTCCCCATCAGAAATTATAAACACAAACGTTATTCTATGTGAGAAAAACAAACAATATGAGGCAGAATCACTGAGGCACATCAATCAATGCAAGGCACAATAGCTGAGTTCAGCCAAACAGACTTACAAAATACAAACTTAATCTCAAGATAAACACCGATGACAACCATTGTACAAACAGAACTACATTTCCGTTTATCAGAGTGCAGAAGAGACATGCACTATTTTCTGAGCGACAAATAGTGTAGCTGGCCATAGAAATCAGAGGATACAGTGGCAGCGTCCCCTTGCTTACCAAACAGCAAATCTGAGGAGTTTACAACTGCAAATGTGAGGCTCGGACTTCTGTATGGTGATTGAAATCTATATGAGTCATCAGTGGACCTGAGAGCTATGAGTTAGGATCGTCTCTGTGAGGGGCAGCATGGTTGCTGTACTTTACCTCAATAGCTTCAGCAGATGTCCATCTGTATTAAAAGCCTATAGAACATGTATGATTAGCGTCATAAATCGCCCAAGGGTAGGCAGATAAATAATTCATCCCTGGGGCCTTTAGAAGGCCATCTTTCAAGATCAGTTGTCATGTGATGTAAAATACATTTCCTTAAGCAGAGGCAGTGTGTGGTGCTTCAATTCTGCGCCACCTGTCATCCATTATGACTGGCATGCAAACAGAAAAGGAGCTGGTTCCATGCCTGAGGCACTGGTTAACGTTTGAGCTCAGTCTCTCCTTCACAAAAGCCAGTGCCATCGATTTCGGGAAAGAGCAGACTTCCAGGTGTGCCGGCAGGCTTTGGAATTTTCCACTCTGTTCTGTTTGTTTTCAGTTATCTCTGAATCTGGTGGCGCGACACCTGCTCCTGTGCATGGAGTGCCGCATCAGAGCTGCACCCACTGCACTAATGCGCACGTCTGCCTGCCTTCTGCTCAGTGGAAACTGGCAGGTGAGCTAGCAACCAGTGAAGGAGCCATATCTCTGACTCTCTAAGGATACCCACCTGACATCCTGGAACAAAGGGAATGGATGTCACGGAACTTGTGAATCCTTGGAAATCCATCAAAGGGACCCTTGCTCAGAAAACCCACTTTTCTGTTCTTTTGGACATTTTTTTTTCCTGTTGACTTACTTCAGGGGTATAAGAATCTGGAGTGAGCTTTCACCACCAAATAATGTAGCCTGGAAGAGTCTAGGCCAATAGAAATCTTTCTGATAGGCTTAGCGAGCAATTGTGGAATTTGACTGGAACAAAAAAGCAACACACAGTACAGTACATCTCCTTTGGAATTTGTAATCCCTTCATTGAAGGTTTTTCTTTGGTGATTTGTTCTCAGATGTGGTGTGCTGGTTCCTGGCTTATCTCCAGGTTCTCAGGCATTGCAGTCTACCTCACCAACAATTAGGATTATAAGAGAACCCAGGTGTACAGGGAAGAAACAGTACACCCCTGGCAAGCTGGTGCATGCAATTCAGGAGCGATCATAATGATTCTGCAGCCCTAAGCAGAAATGCACAGGGAGGTTTATCAAATGGACCTGAGAGGTGAGGTGATCAGCATTTTGTTGAAATGGGGACAGGAGGGGCTGGGATGAAAGGACTTTAATGGGACAGGAGGACCAGAGGAAGCACATTTTGTTGCCTCTGGAGGCAATCTGGCAAATTTAACAATCAATTGAAGCAGCCAGTCATCAGAGTTCACTGCATATGACCTCATGTAGAGTTGGAGTCCCCAGTGAGACCACACTGCTGATGGTTTCACCAGGCATTTAACCAATGATTAAGGAACGCAGATCATACTATAAAAGGATGGTTATTATGAAAGGATTGTTGCAGCTCAGTTATCTGTCTCAGATGGTAGGGATTATACACTCATTTGTTTGGCACCTCAGTCTGGGTCCAATACCCGCCTGTCAAATCCTACCCTCTCTGTTTACGTAGATCCACCTGTGATGGCCTTGATTGGAAGCTTTATGCTGTGTGATGTAGCTCATTTTATAATTGCATGGAGGTATTGTATAATTTATGATGCATTTTTATGATTTTGTTAAATATATTTGACCAATGGTTTACTATTATACTGATTTGCATTGACAGTCAGTGGGTGTACTGTACACAGTATCAGTGATGCAAGTGGGCCCTGTAAACATGGTGGCGAGTTTTCTGAGAGAGGATCTGAAAGCCAGCCCACAGAGAGCGCCCTCGTATCGCGCCTGTTGCCCTTCATCAGGAAATCAGTTTAATCACAGATGAACCGGCCCGAAACGCGTGACCAGGCTGAGGTGCACAGCGGAGACCTGCAAATGATTTTGGAGTCTTCCTTATTATCTCGTTTGTTATTATGGTGATAGGCCATCCTGGGGGATGAATACTCTGCTGAATACTCAAACAGCCATGAGGCATGAGCAGAGAGACAATGAGCTGCAGAAATTTCCTAGCACGCACACACACATACACACACAGACACACACACGCATGCTCACGCATACCCTCTCACAGACATACACAGCCCCCTCCCCCTTGGGGTTATGAGTAGTCAGTTGCACTGTTCCTTCGACTATTACATGCCTGTACACACGCACATACAGACTCATACAGTTAACTTTGCATACACATACACACACATATATAAACATACAACACACTCAAAGAAACATAGATTTGTGAATATACAAACAAGCCGACTGTACACACACACACATGTAGACACACACAAGCATGTGCACGTGCATACACAAACGCACAAGCACACACACACACACACACACACACACACACACAAAAGCCAGGAAAGCACTCTGCAATCATGATGTTAATCAATGCTCCACATTTTATTCAGCACAAATTGCCACATACCAACAATACCCACGCCCTATTATTTCTGTGCCGTGTTGATAGCATCACATTCCTGTGTTAGCCCCAACTGATGGCTTCTATTAAGAGGGCCTGATAGCTGTGTTTGCCTTTCCAAAAGGGTTCCCCTCTGCAGTCCCAGAGATTGCATATCTCCCTCTCTCTGCAGGGGAAACGCCGCTTGCCGGAGGCAGCCGACGGGAACTTTAAACACTGAGAGATGCCACGGGGAAAGTCAAGTGTCTTTCTCAAAGTGCCCTGTTTGATGGGGAGGGGCTCAGAAAGAAATCCAAGAGGACAGGAAGTTCTAGCCATTCCCCTGTGCTAGCTCACGATCAATTTTAATCAGGTTCACTTACAGTCACCCGCCCCCCATCAAAGTGAACTCAGTAAGACAAATGATTCGGTTGTCTGAAAACCCTTGAGCGAGGTGAATCCCCGCTATGTCCTTAACGCCTCCTGTCCCTCTTGCTTGACAGGAGACTGGGTTCAGCTGAGGTAAGAATAATTCACTGCATGTAGACAATACTCCTCATGTCACTTTTCAATGGAAATGGGAAAATGTATAACAGGTATATTATTTAGTGCTTAATGAACACCAATCCCATCTGCCAAGCAAATTTAAAATTGTAGTACAGAAAGTAATCATTTAATGAAATCAATCAATTGCTTTGACTTGCAGGAAATGGAGAGTGATGGGGGGGGGGGGGGGGGGGGGGGATTAAGCCTATGGAATGGGTTTAGAAACAAAGCTCAGGAATGAGTTTTAGATCTAGTCTGCCCATTTATGAATGCAGACAACTGATCACAAATGCAATTTGTCACTTAGGTGTTAAACGCCGTGAATATCTTGAATATCCAGTTTCTGTAGATTCTGAGAAATGCTGGAAATATCCACCCATCTCCAAGAAAACAAATATAAAAATAATTCAAGCAAGAAAAATTTTGCTCAAAGGTCAACTATATATCAGTGTTGTGCATGTCCGGTGAAAGTGTGTTCTACGATGGACAGGCAGTGACCAAGGTTTCTGAGCGTGAAATAACCGTCACACTCTGAAAAGCGTGAGATGGATTTTCAGAACCTCTGGGGCACACATTAACTCTCTAATCTTGAAGCAGGTACCCCCCGAAGCGACCCACTTTCTCCCTTCCCCGAGCTTGGAAGATCCACCGCACCCCGTGCATGGGTCAGAGCCTCGTTTCTTTGCAGCTTAGCTCCAGTCTCTGATCCATGAAAACAGGCAGAGGCTCTTCTCTTGAAGTCTACTTTCGACTGCGAATAAAGCACCAAGGGGAATTTTTTAAATATTTCTTCCTCCTCAAAAACATGTTAGGGTGTTTTTGTGGTTTCAATATCATATCATATTACACTACATTACACTTATCCAGAGCAACTTCCAATGAAACAGAACATTAATATATCTACACTGTAGCATCCTTCTGAGCTGTCACTAAATGGGCCAAAGGAGTTTTTAATTGAGCAATAAGGCGGAGTCCCCTGCCGACCGAAACCACCCCTCCCTGGGCGATTGTCCTTCCTTCCTCCAACACGGGTCTTCTGGCCACAGCCTGACTCGTACGCCATCAGCATTCAATGCACTGAGCACCACAGCACAAAGAACACAGGGCTGGCTACAGCGCCCCGAAGCCCTAACTTCAGCACTATAAGCATGTTAATAGCTACAATGCTATCTCTCAAGTGACCTGTTCTCTGCTGGCAAAATATCATTCCTTTCTTGTTCATGCTTTTATCTGCCATAACTTGCATGTTCTTTGAAATACAGTCCTTGAAGTGCCCTTTGATCATATTAATACAATTTAATGGACTTCCTCTGATGTTCCCTGATGCTAACGTATGCTCTTTGAGCAGCAGTGATATGGGCGGACTGCACAACCATACCTCCTGATCAAATCATCTCCCACACCTGCCATGCCTTGTGGTAGATGACTCCTACTCTCTAAGCAGAATCTACTCATTGCACTGGCTCTCTCTGCCATCCAACAGGACCAGTGGTAGATTTGATAAAAAATACATTTTAGGACAGCCCATAGTTTGGTTGCAGTTGTGTGACATCCCCCATGGAAAATAAGGTTTTTGACTGCAGGACACTTCTGAGCACAGTGAAATCAGTCCAATCAGTCATCATCTCCAGAGTCTCTCTTCACAAATCCCCTTGAATAAGGACATCGGTATTGACAGTTCCTCTTGCAAAGGTAACTATTGGAGTCAGAGCAAATTATCACCGCTGGCCAGAAAGAGGACTGCAGAAAGAGCCAGCACCCTGCTTCTGGCTTAGCAGCCATTGCTGACGACCGATCAGTGAGAACTGAGTTTATGCAGAAAGCTCCCGTCCGTGCTTCCTGGGGCCCATTTGCGGGCTCTACAAAATGCCGGAGGCTTCCGTCCCTAATACCTACAGCATCCCTGCCGCTGTTCTCTCTGCAGGGGTAGAACAAGGTGGGAAGACAGTCTGAAAGGAGACATGCAGGAAATGCCATGCAGTCCTCTCAGGCTGGGCTCCCTGTGGAGCACTGGCATGCGTTGTGGAGCTTGATGTCTGATTCTGCTTCCAGTCTGTTATATATTCACACGCTACAACTTGACCGCATTGACAGATTCCAGCAGTATAACCTGCTTTAGTTCACACTTTCAAACATGCCCTCTTCTCCATCACTGAGCTCCTGCACATTTTAGCCATGTAGAGGGGTCACTTAATCAAGTGATCATTTGTGTTACTCATAGGACATGGGTTGTGTCAATCTATGGCCTATTTTAAAACCATGTCTCTACAGCTTGTTTTCAACGTATTCAGAAAATGAAAGTTGCTAGGTTCACCAAAATGCATTTACCGACTCTTTCCAGAGTTTTGAAATTACATTATCTGGAGCTTCCATTTCCAAAAGGACTACTATTTCAGATACACTGTGGTAAAACAAATAACAGTGCATTCCAAATCGTTTTACATTGCAGACAACAAACTTTGGGGATACGCATTCCTGTATTCTAAATATCGGGAAAGGAGTATTCAAAAAATGAATCTGTTCATTGACTGGTGATGAGAAAAACAATAATGAAAACACATATTGGCCAATGATACATATATAGTTCATTTGTACATGGTAAGAATAATTATACACACATACATATATATATTTTAAAAATTTTCGATATATATTTTTTGCCAAATAAATACATTAGCAGATAATTGCATGGTGCATATTCTAAAGTCATCACAGTGGCCTTGCAGTAAACACGGGGGAATGACATTTCATCAGTGACGCAGAGTTTTCTTATTTGAGTGTGCGTCGGCTCTCCATTCCGGCTCTGTCGTCATACAGCCTCTTTATTCATAAGCGGCATGTATGTCTCCCAGGACAATCTCTGCATCTGTCCTCTGCCCTCTTTCCCCGGTCCTATCTCCTAAAATAGCACCCTCCTCTCCCAGCTCACGAGGAGAAATGAAAGGCAACGCCGCCAACCACTGCTGCTGCAGTTCAATTAGACACTGATCTTCATTACCGAAGGGCATAGCATATCGGTTGACAAGAACCAGAAGAACCAATGCCTTATTCACAGCTATATATTTTTTTTTTAAGCACTACGATGGAAAACATTGGCAATGGTACAAATGCGACCCATTAAACTTAAAAATTCGATGAAAATGATTGTAAAATGCAACATTACATTTTAGCCCAAGAGCGCAAATAAGCCGTTTGCTTCACAAATGAGTAAATGTGCTATGTAATTGCCACTATGATGAATTGGCAATTCAAAATAATTGACTAATAATTCAATGGAAATGAGGCAACATCGCTCACGGATGTCTGATGTGCACAAGATCTGGAGGATTAATATTGACTTTGGAGTTCAAGTATGGCTTTATTGAACACAGCAAGAGGATTCTACTTTATTCTGATTTCCCTCGCAAAAACATATACTCTCAATAACTCAGCTGAGCTTGCTCAGGTCAGCTCCTACTAAACAAATCCTTGTAATAGTCTCGCCTTTGTCCTTCACCCTACCACAGCACAACAGAAAAACCGAACAGAACAATTAACCCTCCACAGATGTATAGACAATGCTGACAACCTGTTGGCCTTTATTTTATTTTTACAGTCCTTGATTTGGACTCACCTGGTGGGTGCAAAATGGGGATAATGTAAACCATTCAGTAACACCCTCCATTATCACACTTTTTTCTCCACTCCCTCTGCTCAGTATCCACTTGTGTATCCGAATAATAGGGTAAATGCTCCCTTTCAAAGAATACAATAGAATAGAATAGATCTCCTTTGGCACAGACATGGTACGAGTGAATGAGCCGCTAGCACAGAGCACCTCTCTCACCAGTGCATCCTGTGCATTTGGCTCCACTGAACCACAAGAAATGGACCATGCATGTTTTCAAATGCGCAATTTGCAAATTAAAGCTGTCACTAGTGCCCACAACTGCAGAGGTTAAGCTCCCCAAATTCTTCTGCCTCTCTACACGATTCGTTTAAAAATTGCATTCTGCCTCCGGGGAATTGGTGATAATTGCTACAGGTCACAAGTGATAATTAGAAGGGCTCCCGTTGGATTCGAAGACTATTAAATGGAGTTATTTAAATCACATTATGATTAGGCCCTTCCCCCTTATCTGTCCTTATATTCTTGTCCCTAATTAGAAGCCAAGCACAAACTCCATTATAACCCAATGAGAAAAAAGCAACCAGAATAGCAAAACAAGTATTAATGATAAACAAATAAATAAATACCCCAACCAGAAAAAAATACAGAAAATTTGTAAAGTGTTATTAATAACTCATGCCCACACCAGTGTACTGTCTGAAGTATTGTTATAATCATAATGTAACAGAGCTGTTCTAACCCATTTCTAATAATTGCCTCATAAGAAATACTGATCAACTTCCAGCTGAAATCTCATAAACAAGTAGTATCTTCATAAGTGAGAACATTGTGGATGCTCATTAACAACTTATATTCATGCTACTGAGGTGAATCTCAATTTAGCCCGCCGAGGTTGACCCTCTGATGTGAGATCGAGACTCCATCTCCAGGGTGAGAGTTCATGGGTTTGCATGTGTGCATGTGCGGTCTGCACGCATGTTTGTGAACGTACATGAGAGTGTGTGTGTTTGTGTGTGTATGTGTGTAGGTGTGTGTGTGCATGCGTACATGTGTGTGTATGTGTGTCTGCATGCGTGCATGTGTGTTTGTTGGGGGATGAACATTTAATGATGATCATGAAGGGAGAGGAAATGTAAATTGAAAGAGACGTTAGAAAGCTAACAATGGACAGAAGAGTTTGAGGAAGACAACAAAAATGAGGAAGGAATGGGGCAAGACAGTTGAGCATACAGTTCAAGGAGGAGCACAGAAAGAAGTGAAGTAGGAAAGGGGTGGGGTGACAAGGGGAAAGAGGAAAAGGGAAAGGAGAAAAAAAGAGCTGACCATCCTTGCGGTGGGAAAGCTTTGATTTAGAGCTTTGCTTTAAAAGTAAAGCCTGCTCTCTGAAGACCTGCCCTCACAGCTGCGCCACATAAACAGCCACCATTGATTTATTAGACACCCCCCCCCCCCCTCCAGCTCCACTGAACGCAAAGCATCCCCTCTCTTCCTGGGGCGCTGGAAGGACCCCACGTACGCGCTCCTCATGGGGGGTGAGAGAGGGAGAAATGGAACCTGGCTGGAGAGCAGAAGAACGAATGGAGAAGATTAAAACGCTCCCGGGGGCAAGATTAGCCCCTCAGGTGAGGGCGCCAAGGCAGGTGTGGTACCTGCGCAAAGAGGTGCAGCACCAGGCCAACTGGACACACGGCCAGCGGGTCCGGAGATATCTAAAAATAAGAGCGACCTGGTTCTCCTTCTACTTAAATGACTCAGCCCCTCATGAGAATGTCGGCTACCGCACGCACTGGAAGATGTGATTCGATGGGGTGTGGCATGAACCGTGAACGGCGGAGAAAATTGAAGGTGAAGGGAATGAGCACTGCTATGCGCTCCGAAGGTTTAAAGCAGCCTGACGGCTCTGTGAAGAAACTGAAAGATTACCTGATTGGCTCTTTCTCAAGTTTAGCCTGATGAAAGAGAGCAACTAAAGAATCAAACAAAGCATGAAATGGCTATCTAAGTGAAAGTTATATATAGTTCACTACCTGCCCCTCCAGGTCAAAGACAGTGCTGTGCATGCAATATCAGCCTCCTTTAGATAACAATCGTTCATAAAAATCATAAAGTTGTTATGTTTAGAAATTCTCACAACTTGAAGAAGAACCTACATCATAAACCTAAGTGCGACCAAATGCATCAAATCCTTTGTAAAACAATTACAATTAGATTGTAGAAACTGGAATTACATCACGTCATAATACTTGCAAATAAATTAAATAACTTTAATCGGTGGTATAAGCATATGAAAGGTTATTCTGTCATTTATATACATACAGAAGCCTCATATCTATATATACAATTGTAATACATTTATGTATGCTTATTCATCAAGCAGATGAATGATGACAGATCAAGCAAAGCTGTTAAAATAAATATTGAAACTATTCAAAGTGAAAATACACCCATGGGCAAGCACTATTGTCCAGAGTGAATTTCAAATGAATCTTGGAAAGTTCTTTCAGAAATAGCATGTAATTATACCTTACCTGTTGCATCCTGGGGTTGCTGTTTTCAGAAATATTTCATTTAGACTGAACACAATGCTGGAGAAAGCATTTAGTTGAATATCTAGACCGCACACAATTTAGCGGAAATGTGTGGCTGATATATGAAGCCTTCCTCACACACACCAAAGTGAGTATACATGGAAATCCCCAACGTTTCTTCATACCGTATAGTGTAAATAGTAGCATGCATCAAGTGAGCCTTAAATCCATTATTGCGTTTCCCAGTAGTCCTTTTCATGGAAATGTAAGTGGACAAGGTGTTTTGAAGTGTTCTGTTTGCACAACTAAAACATGTCTCTGTTGAAATATAGCATTCACTTAGATCAGTGCTGGGTCCTTGAATGTGGGTTCAAAGTATACATCATTCTGTCCATACCACACTCATACTCTTGGTCACACATACTCACATATACTCGTATACCTACCACGTGCAGAAATAGTCCAGGTTCATGAAAAAGGCTGACTTAGTACTCACTGAAGAACGAACCAAAAACCTGTCCATGGATTCCATGGATGGATTCTACTTCCTCATTATATAATTGCCTCATAGTATAATTACTTCATTCTGTTTTTAATTTTTCCAATTCATCCCATGAGATTTTTGTATCTCACTAAATCTGTTCCCTTATCTTTTCACATTCCTATTTTGCAGCATTTAGTTGTCAATGTGTGTCTGCTCTGTTGCCAACAGAATTCCTTTTACTGCATCACATCAGATGCAACCACATTGTAAAGAAAGAAAAACTGAATTGCATAGCTGACAGTGCATTCTGATGTTAGACAGACTAACTTAGGATCACCAGCTCAAAAAGGAACTACCCCAATGCGTGGCAATAAATTTTTTAAAAGCTTTTTTGTTGACAAAATAGCTAGCGGTGTTTTGACAGAGCCAGCATAAGTATTCAGCAGCAGTTTAGAATCTCTGTCCGTGATTGACATTTCTACCTCTATCGCAGCAGTGGCTCCATGACATAAAAGGTGCGCTGGTTTCCATGAGGCAGTGGAGGCGATGGGGGTGGCGTCTTTTCCCTCAGAGCTGCTGGTGCCTTCCCTTTTCTCTTTTTCTTTTTTTTTTTGCAATGATGGGACTGGGATGATGAAAAAATGTCTGGTACTACACAAAAAAAATAATAATAATAATTCTGAGAAGTCACTCAAAATCCAATGGCAGGAACAAAAGGCCTATTCCAGTATTGGTGCAATTACCCATGGCATCCCGCTGCCTCTCCTTCGTTATGAGGATCTGCCACCCAGCACCGTGTAATGATGCCAACGGAAGGCCGCTGTCAAGCTTCTCGCCAGCGTGTTCTCACATGCAGCCTAATAGCCCAACGTGTGCGATGTATGTTGCCTTGGGCAGAAAGTGAATTGACCGTCCATATTTTGGTGTGAAATGTTTACTGTCTCTAGTAAACAAATGGACCCTTTTAGAAGGCTGCTAATGATTGCATAGCCACTGGAACATAGCAGCCTTCTCTGTTTGTGCAAAAACATCCAGAAAAAAAATATCATGTTGGTCTCCCATTAACCCACTTCAAACATTTTCATGCTCCTGATTTCCGAAGGGTCTTACTGCTCTTTTTTTTTCAAATGAATGAGGAACTTAATTACATCAAACAGGTGAATGAAACAGAAAACATGACTTGCTCTCAACGTTTGCCAGCTCATTCGGAATGCATGGTGAATCTGAATGTGCAATAAAATCATGAAGTGCAGTTCATATACCGTATGAATGCTTACTTATCACTAATTCACACCCTCTCTTAAAAGGCACAGCATATGGAGAGAGTGAGCATGGCACATGTGTATGCTTGTGTGCCTTTGTGAGAGAAATAGCAGTTGCACACTGTACATCTGTGTTAAACTACTGTATACTCATGCCATTCTCTATTTGCTGACCATACACCCATGTTCAGTCTATGTTATATTTTTGTGTATTTTCAGTCTATGTTACTGCATACTGTACTACTGGATGTGTTTACTTCTGGCAGTTCAGGCTACACACAGGAGCTGTGGCCAACCTGGGCATAAAGATGCAACGAAGATGCAACCTTTTGATTTGCAAGCCAGGTTCTCAACACCTGTGCTACATTGGGGCTTGCATGACACTTCGGAGAACTCCACTACAAGGCAACACCAGGGAAATAGTGACACAGTGCTCCATCCATGTCTTGCATATTTATATTGTTTTCTACATTAATTTGAGCATCAAAGTGACTCATTTCTATGCACTTAGGGCTCATTGCACAATGAGTCTGGTTCTGAAAGATGATTGAAAATGACCACTTGCAATAAGAATGCATTCTTAAGATGACTGGAAACATGTCAGTAATATGGTGCAGTCTGTTTAAAAGCAATGCCATGTGCAAACTAGTTTCAAGAAGAAGAAACCACTGTCATGTCACACATGCAAGAGAGAGAGCAAGGTCTTCCACGCAAGGGTATTTTTCTTTAACAGAGACAGAAATTATTTGTCAATACGGGTTGAGGCATTCGTCATTACAGGTTCAGTTATTCAACACTAAAATTGCTTGGCGAAAAAGATGACATTGAACCTGCCATTTTGTTTTCAGGTATGATTGAAGT
This sequence comes from Anguilla anguilla, assembly GCF_013347855.1. Taxonomy (NCBI): domain Eukaryota; kingdom Metazoa; phylum Chordata; class Actinopteri; order Anguilliformes; family Anguillidae; genus Anguilla; species Anguilla anguilla. The sequence continues at coordinate 21,350,411 of NC_049215.1, read as the reverse complement.
AAGCTATTTCATTGTACAGAGACAAATACTTAGGTCTACTGCAATAGACACATTACAAATGTGTCCATTCAGAATGGTTCAATTTTATGAATTCAGATAGTAAGTTGTCCCAAGAGATATTGAAGGGCTTTCGACTGATTTCATTGGTGGCCTCAGTGCTTCCCTTTTTTAGTCATAGTTAGTCATGCAACATTTTCATGCCAAATAGACACTAAACCCTTTGAAAATAACAGCCATGCTTCCAATTAACGTTACTGAATTAGCGCTTGCTCAGTTTTACAAACCTGTGAAAGCAAATTTTATTTATTTATTTATTTTCATTTTTTACTTTGTGCATTTAGAGACATGACTCCAAAACCTGGTTTTATGTTTTCTAAAATAAATAAATAAATAAATGAATGTGTTCAGGCAACTCACACAAGGCACTGTCTCAAATGTAAATTAATGCAGCAGCAAAAGATATCAAACATGACGTGACTCTCACTCAAAAATATCATATATAGGCTGTTCTTATGGCCGAAACATCATGTTTCACAACTAAAAACGAAATATAATGTTGCACTTGTGAGCTGGGATCATGCCGCTCCCTCCTCTAAGACCTGTTTGTAGTAAGAGGTCAGTTAAATTCCTGGCTGTAGTCCACATGGTAGAGCATGTGGATGGTTCAGTCCCTTGGAAAGCTCCCCTATATACGGCCTGAAAGCCAGAGGCAATGGATATTTTATTTAAACCTCGGAGAAGTACTGAGGGAGAGAACCTCATCTGCAGTGCCGCTCAGTTATAACAAAAAGAAAAAAAAACAGGAACATTTTGTAAAACAAGAGTCAAAAACAATTAATTAAAACATTAGTGAAAACAACTACAGTCAAAAACAATAAGATACAACATGCAACGTTCTGAAATTCCCTCATAGGTAGACGTCCAATTTAAAAGTTTTCTGCAGATCACTCTAGGTCTGCGGGCCGCAGAGCCAAGAAACAGCGTTTCCCAGGTCAGCGTTGGTCTGGGGAACCGGGTGTATAAGGCAGTCTTGCGAGCGTGTAAGAGAACTCTTCCAACCCAAAACTGAAACTAAACATTGCGTTAGCCTGCCTATCAGGGCTTTATATATAAAAACATAGCAGTGCTGATCGCATCTCACAGGGCCAGCCAAACTTTTCAAAAATACAGTGATATACTGTATGTGAATCGGTCCTCAGTATGGCAAGATAATATCCACAGCTGTCATCTGGTTGGCGTTTTCTCTTAGTGGACCTACCACTCAGTTTTTCAAAGCAGGGAAACCATCTCAGGGGTCCAAACCACACAATTCCTATGATTCCCTGAAGCGTCAGAGCCCAGAATCATCAACCTTATGACTCAGTGCCGTAATGGAAGACTCATCATTTGGAAGCCCTACATTAGGTGGAGCTATTACCCGTCACTCAGTGACATCAACCAATGATAGCCTTCAACAGTCGGAGAGCAGTTGTTTTTTTTACTTGTTGGAAGTCTGGGATCGAGCAAGCAAGGGGTATCCCCATTTCACAGGGGCTTCCACACGAATGACTGTTTTACATGGGTTTCATACAATGACCATTTTCCAGGTTTAATATCTGTCACTTTAGCCTGTAATCTTTGTTCATCTTGGGTTCAAATCCAGTAGTACTCAAATAAAATAAAAAGTAAACATTGGTACAGCTTTGGTGGAACATAATGCTGCAAACAAAATTTAAAGCTAGATTCTTAGCAAAATGATATTTCTTCAAAAATGGAATTTCACATGGCAAATTTTGTTTGTGAGTCAGTTCAGTGAATCAGTTCTACTGTAATGCAGACACAAAAAACATTTAAAAAACACCTTTAAGATCTTTACACAGCTTCTCACAGTTTAAAGAAATGCATGGTGCTCAGTTCACTCTCATAATAACCAGGCAATAGCATGGTCTCACCAGAGACTCTGTTCGTGACTCTCTGAGTCCAGCGTCCAATGGTCTAACCTCTACTCAGCAGAACCAATCTAGACCCCTCAGGAGAGAACCCAGAGGACTTCCAGAGATGACATGGCCTCAGGTGGCACATAAGGCTTCATTTTTCTCAAATCAAAACCACCTGCTAACTGAGACCATCATCAGTTAGGCTTATTATTGACTTAAGTGAGCTTCTCCAATCTTATTCCAAGTCTTATTCCAAAACCATGCCCAGATTCAGCCCTTGGGATCAGGTTGTGTGTGCGTGCACTGAGACAGAAACAGGAATTCTTTTTTTCATGTGTTTTTTTTAGTTTACATTACAGAAGCATCAGTCAGTCAGGGTGATATTTGTTAATAGCAGCTCAGTGCAACACTGCCACCTCCTGTCTTTCATACCGTTTCCTATCATGTACAGACACACACACTCCCTACCACAGTCTCTCTTCCACCTCACTCTCTATCTCCCCCCTCTGCGACTCATTGCTTCCCTCTTCTTCCCTCCTGCCCTTTTCTCTCTTCATCTTTCCTGTAGCAAGCATATGCTATGTGTGTGTGTGTGTGTGTGTGTGTGTCCCAGGATCCGATAAGCACCAGCAGTACCATAAACCTTGGCGCTAAATGAATGTGGTCCATGAATTTTAATATCCGAGTAGAAGCCACATTCTGAATCGCTGCACTTCCGAACACTCCAGGCGGACAATAAAACTGAGTTGAGGCTCTGCCAAGGCAAAGATCCTCACTTTTACACCAACGGGGGAATTAAAGGATGGGGATATGCTTTATCACCTCAGTTTACAGTGCGCAACCTCGACTGTCCGCTTATCTCTGCAGAGGAGGCGGCAGGCCTGGGTCAATTTCACGGGCTGGCGGTGGATTACTGGGTCCAAGGGGCGCCCCTTAGCCCCCCGGCCCCAGATCAGGGATCGGTGTTAGGCACAAACCTGTGTGTTTCATTTTGTACTTGTCTACACTGTATGTGTAGACACTGTGTACTACCTGGATGCTAGCGTGCATAAAGCTGTAGGTTTAGGTCTTTTCTATAAATGTGAAGTATAACTTGTCCCAGAAACTTTGGTTATTTATCTATTTCTTTAATCCGGTGAACACACTTCATTCTCAGTGTGAATCATACTGTATAAAGTAAGCAGAGTGAACTTGTCAAATAACAGGTACAGCTATGTACATTTTCTTGATGATAAATAAGCAACAACAACTCTTAGTGTTGTTTACAGTCTTTTCGATATATGCAATTTTTGCACAAAAACTGACATTAATTCTCAACTTTCAAATATTCTAATCTACAGTATGTCTGCATGAAAGGCAGGATCAATGCATTGTACAGTACGTAAAAGTATTTCTGAGCAGCAGGATAAAATCCCAGAGCAGTGCCTTTCTGCTCATCATTTCTTAACAGATTTTCCGAGTGGCAAACAAAATTGATGGAGGACAGGGTCTCCTGGCCTCTTAACAAGGCCTCTTGTCTGATTTTGCACCACAGCCTGAGGAAATAGATTCACTCTGTGGGTTTGGGGGGGGTCGGTGGGGGGCTGGAAATTAGATAACAGAAATCATGTTATGGAGCAACGGGATGAAATGAGAGCTACGGCTTCCATTTTACGTCTCCATTTTATTGCTGCTGTTTTTCATGTGCCCAGCAACATGATTCAGGCTTTCTTTTTATGGTCACAAAAACAAAAGTGACTGTTTTCCAAGTTTCTTAACCTTTCAACAGCGGCACAAGGATGTCTATTACAGAGAGAGACAGACAGAGAGAGAGTGAGTGAGTGTGAGAGAGAGAGAGATAGACAGAGAGAGACCCACGTACTGAATTATAATGACACTGACCTGAGACATTTCAAGATCAAAATCTTTTCTCAGACACAAGATGTAATCATGGTAATGTAATCAAATGTAATCGTGGTAACACTGTGTTAAGTGGAGAGCTTACAGCTGCAATGTATTTTTAACGCCACCCCACCAATGAGAACATGCATTGAAACTGTACCTGTTACAGATGGATGATACTGTGACAGAAGTCTTACCTGGGGTTTATGTAATTTTACAGGTTGTATTAAAATCCCACCCAATTAGTAATTGCAGCCCTAAATCCATTGGTAGACCCGGCACTAAATGCAAAGCTTAATGTAAGCCAACACCAAAACTAAATACTTTTGTTTATATAATTGCATACATTGCTTGTATCCAATGTTGCATACATTGTACCTGTATCCAGACGGCATAATATAACAGTCATTAAATAGGTAAGGGGACTGCTAAATACAAGGTTTGACTAGGTGATTCATTTTTACTACAACATTTGTGCAAGTGTGTATGTGCATGCATTTGTGTATGGTAATTGTGCATGCCTGCATGGGTGTAGTATGAATGTGTCCATTGGTGTGCACATGAGAGCACATGAGATTGCATGTGTACTGTATGTGTACTGTATGTGTGTGTGTGTGTGTGGGTGGGTGGCTGCATGCTTATTATATTTACAAATTCTGCCTATTTAGAACCGCACTTCCAGATATGAATTTAAATTAGCCCTGTCCTGCAGTGGATGGCAATTTTCACCACAGAATGAAGAGTTCCATCTAAAGCCCTCTGTACACCTGCCTTCATTTCCTACAAATTTGATCAATCAGTGGTAGACTTCACCCATAACTGTAAGCCATGTTTGTTTGCATATGAGCTTATGTTATTATCATTTAAAACAGGTCCCCCAGCCTGCCGAGCATTCAAAAAGGTTTTTATGCTCTTATATGTGTCCACTGAATATTTTTGAGTACAAATAACATCGGTTTATCCAGAAAACCCTGAAGTCAATTTTCCCCCAAACTGAGTGTGCTTCCAACTCAGTACTGTAAATACAACAAACAGTTAGTTCTGACCATGCATTGTGATTGGCAGAGACACATTCCATGAGTCCTGATGTACAGTATGACATCACTTGGACCTCATCACCAGTCAGGATCAGTTTGCATTGTTTACGTTAGATTAATACGTCACTTCCTCGTCATTTGCCTTTTCCACCTGATGGCACTGGAAGAATATTTGGATAGTGATTCTGTTACAGAGCCTGCTGCTCCTATTCCAGTCATTTATAAGTCATCACTGGGGTCCAGGAAGAGCCACATCTTAACAAGCTGCAATGACTATAGCATACTGTCAGTCAAATGCCAGAAAAACCCACACAAGTTCATCTGGAGTTTCAATCACTCACACCCTGTACATTTTAACAACCGTACAATCAATGCAAATGTAACATTCAATGTGTACAACAATCAACAGTGATACGATCTCACAATCACAGCAGCTAGATTTGTGCATTAGCTAGCTAGCCAGCTAATTAGTCAGTCTTTACGTTTGTTTATGGCATCACCAGGCAACAGTGAGTTTTTACAGGTGCTAGTAAAATTCTGAAGTAACTATTTTTGTTGGTGGAGCCAAATAAATGATCGTAATTGTAATCTATTGTCTCAAATTACTGTCTTGAATTACAATTACTTGATGAATAGCTTTGTTTATAAAATTGTTGTATAAAACAACACCACATGAGAGGCAGTGCTGTTATACTGTATAATCAGATTATCTTCAGCATGACCAAATCACAGCTGTGGTGATATACAGTATATAATAGCACTGCCTCTCATGTGATCTTGCTTAAATAAAGTTGGTTTAAAACCTCACATGATTAAATTATGATACTGATACAGATTTGTGTCGGTTTTTGTGGTTTACAGATTTCATAACACTGACGATATAACACACCTGCCAGCCCTTTCAGAGAGGTACCATTCTTTTTTAAAGAGAAGTGTGTATTTCAATGCTTCCATTCCCTAAAAATGAATCATACATGGTATGGATCCTGAATACACAGCAGTGTTTCTCACTGCAGTATAGTCAAGGCTGGCTTAACCAACCCAGAATAGCACCATAATTATGCACTCCCATCATGTGAAAAAATGACTAGGAATGAACTGTCTGAACAATAATATTCCATACATATGTGGAAACCGATGACTAAAAACTAAGTGCATTAGCAAAATCAGTACAAATTAGAAAATTAGGTGAAAATCTGTTTATACTATAATGTCCATGCTATTTCTATTCATTTTACTTAATAAGCCCCTGATTTAATAATTTATCCATCTCATTTATGGTAATTATCTGGCTTTAATAAACTGATAAGCAACAGACATTGTTTGATAGATATTTTATTTAGCTATTCTGCTATTTATTTATTCACAAGCCTATAGTTTTATGCCTCTCATGTGGGAACGGAGGATGACCATGATAAAATATGAGGCACTGTGGAAAATAAATGCCTTCTCTAAAAACCATCTCTTACACATCACAGTGGTTACAAAGCAAAGCAATTAAAAAGAGAGAGGGTGACAATTAAGAATACAAATGTGTGATACCCACAAGAGAAAATGTGACAGACTCCGGCACTATGTGCGATCTCATCTTGAAAGCTACACTGCATATGCAGCTTGCTTTGACCTACAAAGAATACACTTGTGCTGCAAGAGATTATTGATGATTTGTAGGCTATCACATCATATTCTGACATCAAAGTGACATTTACACCTGTTTGCACTGATAATCTCAATCAAGGCTATTGCTTTAAATGGAAATATATGTATTAATCATATGGAAAACTCTCAACCCAATCATTTGATTTGAGTGCTTTTAAATGAATACTCATTTCAGTATTAAATGCTTCTCTACTGCTTCCAACAGCAAATTGAAGAAATAAATAATAAATAGAACGATTAATTGTAATAGGCAGGGTTAGCAGTTTTTATTTCATTACTTATTTTGTGCATTGGATGCACCTTGTAGTTTTCATTAGACAAAAAATTCTGATTTTACAATTACATTTTTTTCTAAGCAAATAAGAATCGGCCCGCAAGTAAAAGAAAAAAAGAATTTAGGCATGCTTATAAATATGTGGTGACTATCCAGTCTATGCAATTTACCCCTTGGTAATGCTATCCTAGATATTATCTACTTCAATTATGTTATCAGAAACTTTTACAATGTTAATGTAATTGCTACAGATTTTTTTCCCATTATTATCATTTTTAAGGTTTTATTTTTCCACATTATGGTAGATTATTGTAGTAAAGATTATGTGAGTGGTACATTATGTTTCAAATAAAACATCAAGTTCTGAATCATATTTTTTCCTAAAATGTCATGTTTGAAAAAATGAAACCTAGCATGTCATTACTGCTCACACCTCAATACCCTACAGTACACATTTTCAAGTGGGGATAGAATTGTATCTCTGGGGAATGCACAGAGGGGAACTGGGGAATTGTTTACCCTGTCTGGAACATGCTTTAACAGGTTGTTTCTTTAATTAGGCAGTCCTACTCCCCTGTGCTTTTTATCAAAGGTAGTTAGGAGTTCTGGACCATAACTAAATCATTAGGTCTAATTAATAGGGGATTCTGCCCCTCTGTAGTACCTGAGGAGGATTAAAGAGGAGTTTAGTGGAGTCAGGAGACCTTCATGTCAATAGTGGATCAGCGAGGCACAATACTGACAGACCTCCACCACTCCCAGCATCAAGAGCGTCATCTCATCTCAGATTGCTGCAGTACCCTGAGAAAACTCTGCGTAATTGGGTACAGCCTCGTAGTTCTGGGAACCCTGTGCTTTCTTAAGCAGGTATCTGAAGGTAACCAAGAAACTGCCCTCTTTAATGTTTTTTTTTTTTTTTTTTGGTTTTTATTTAACCCACAATGCATCTGCAACACTGGGTCACGGTGGATACTGCAGTACCTGAAACGCAGTTGTTTGGCACAAATAGGATTGACGCAAGCCCAAACTAGAAAAAAAAGCTTGTTCAGAGGAGTTTCAGAGATAGAAGACGATGAAGCCCTGAAAAATAAGTGCACCAAGTAATAATTTCATCAAGTCATAAAGATTATATTTTAAAATATGACACCTCCTCAGAATAGAAATTCTGTAAATATTTAGTTTTCAAGACAAACAAAAACAGACACTGTCATCAACTAAGTGTGAGCTGGATTAAGGGGAGTGAGGGACCTACATTTATAAAGCCAGAATATGCTGAGCAGACTGATAGCTAATTGACAACCAACTACATGTGAGAGTATCAGCACTTAATTATACTGTGGCGAGTTGCTGCCACCTCTGAACAGAATAAATAATTGACAACATAAGGACCAGATCTGAATCCAGAATACCTATATTTCGGCATGCCCCCACTCTCTCTCTCTCTCTCTCTCCTTGAGAGGCTGAATTGGTCTTCTTATAATGAGCCTCTTCATTAAAATGCTCTGTGTTTCAACATGAGGCTCACTATACAGTTTTTACTGAAAAAAATGTGACTACCTACAAATGTACAGATTGCATTATCATTTAAATATATATTTGCTTGGTATAACAGAGCAGCTAATACAGCTAGCTGTTTACTCAAGAATACACTGCACACACACACATACACACATACACAACTGATGGTGGACCATACATCTTCAGCAGGCTAAACATTTAACAAAGGGCCCTTCATCTTACTGGACATTTTATTAAATTGATTTTCAATGGCAGTTCACAGGAATAATAGTAATGAGTCCAGACTGGTGTGACCCTTGTTATCCGCTGAGCACCGGTAATTACTTTCCTCTGACAGCAAAAGGCTTGCGCCAGCAGAAATGAAAGTTCAAAAAGTATGGTGCAGTGGCGTGCCCTCATGAAATGCCTCCACAAATGAAAACGTTAATGAAAGGCCATCCGCCGTCTCCTGGTTGCCCCCAGGCAGTGGGGGAAGTGGACGATGCATGGGGGTTTGAGGCACCCATGGTTCTGGAGGTGTCACAGGGACAAAAGTTGAGGACTTGTCCTTTTTCTTGAGAAAGCAGCAGCGCTCTGCTGGTATTTTGACTCTCTGTTCCTGCACAATATCAATATCTGACTGGAGAGACGTACTGAGAAAGACATGTCCACATGACTCCAACAGATGTTTTTAATAAAGATGCAATATTGATGTTGACAATAAAGTTGTGAGTTGAGGTTCATTGCCTGTCCAATGCATTTTTTGGCATTACTGCCTCTGTTCCAAAATGTTTGCGTTAAAGATGCGGAGGAACTCGTTATTTGTTACTTGAGACCCAAAGGATACTGATCATCATTCAAGTACTGAGCCACGGTGTGGGTAAGAACTTGTCACCTGTTATTCAGTTTGCTGCTGGTTGGGAGGTCCCTCTAAAACCACCATGGCATTGGATACCAGTAACCAGTGACCAGAAACTCAAAGCTTAAAGATGAAATAAAACAATTCCACATATATTGCAAAGACCATAGCAATCTTTACCATCCTTCTTCCCTCTCATTGTGAATGTGAAAGAGACAGGAGTTCTCAGAAGATATCTCACTTGTTTTCCTTGTTAACATAAAGCTATCAATGGTATAAATAAGTTGTCATAACTGGAGAGCTCTTTTGTCAGCCTGTGGTCTTTGTGTGGTCGAGAACCACAACGGTGCCACTTTGGTGCTTAGCAGACAAGGAAGCTGTATTCATGCTGATAAACAAATGACACACATTTTGTTCTTTGGAAATGGAAAAAGATGCGTTTTTGTACGAAAAAATATCCCCTCTGTTTCATTTTTATGACTCTCAGCTTGAACTGAGAAATATTCAAATGGCTAGACTCCTACTCCTCCTGCAGTTGCACTACTCAAAAATGCACACAGTGATTTATATGAGAACAAGCAGGGAATACAACATACAGATTGTGTTACTACCAGGCTGGAATACAAACATGAAAAATTACAATGATAAATACAATATAATTGTAACACATTTTTCAAAACAGTCTCAAATGCACTTTTAAAACTGTCTAAACATGACCTAATCAGATCATATTGTAATGTGAATACGCACTGTTGTTGCTGCTGCTGCTGTTGTTATTTGTGATGTGAAATACAACTAAAAGGAAAGACAGGCAAATGTCAATTGTGTAAAAAATTCTTGGGACACTAGTACACCCTTGTGGCGAAAAGAGTTGGTGCAAGACACAAGTCATAGAATGAATGTGTGTACTACAAGTGAAAATGGGCATTTAACAGGACCTGGTGCGACACCTCAACTCTGACTTAAAGAAACAAATCCACTTTACAGTATCTTAGTAATGCTTTACCTATCTGACCTGGGAGAAAAATACTCTACAAGTATATTTATTTTGCACATTTAGCCTACTGTAATGAAAGTATAGGCTATTATTCTATTTAGGGTTATTATTAGAAAATAATATATTTAATCTAGAATTCGTATATCACAAACCATATTGCATCCGCTTTCTAAAAAGTGCATTTTTCTAGTTGTTTTCCTTTAAAAAGCCATTGCCATAGATTTGTGATTTCTGCAGTAACCACCATTAGGGACACAGCTAGAATAATATGCCAAATACTAAGGTCTAAGAAATGGATACATCTCCTGAAGAATTTTCACAAATATATGTTCCTTACAATTCTACCCAACTCATGACGTTTCTTTCTCAGAACAAATTCAACTGGCATTCATAGCAGCCTCATTTCCTTCAATCCTGCCATCTTGCAAGGTGTCAGGTGAGCCCTAATGGAAATAAGACTCCATTTTTTATAAGACAGATTGAGGCGTTATCCGGTGTGAGTAAGTAGTTTTATTTCCAAGGCGAAGCCAGGCACGCCTCATTGGAACGTCTCGTCAGATAACTACACCTTCACAGGAGCAATTCATCATGGTTCCCTCTTGCTCGGTTTTGTGTTGCAGTCTCCGACGCCGCTGCATTGATAAATCAAAATCTGTTTGCGCTGCTTTCGCCACTTTCTTCCGAGAGCGACCAGAACGTGTTCAGCAACTTCCCTCACCCACGATAACACCGTAGGATTAGCACACATTAATGCAATTGGGTATTTAATCGTTTATCTTTTTTTCCATATGCAAGAAATAATTTAGCTGAATTGCTGGAACATTACGCACTTCTGTGCATCACGGAAGAACTGTAACTTTAAAATGGCCATAGTTTTTTCTACTCCAGGACCCATCTACTGTACCAAGGGGTCGTCCATGCTGTCAAAGTGAAGTGAACGACTGTTTGGTAAGGCTGAATAAGCTGATTGCCTGCCTGGTTTGGATTTTCAGTTCTCAGAGATTGATCAATGGTTAAACAGGTCATTACTGTGCATCAAGGCGAGAAATCAAAGTGGAGAAAAGGAGCAAAGAAACATTTCAAAATGTTGTGTGTTAAACGGAGAGCCAAACCTTTTTAAAAGTGCTGAGATTGCAGTCACACTTTGTAATGTTGGTTAAACTGTGTTGGAAGCTCCAACTCGTCAAGATAAAGAAAGAAAGCAAGGAACATACACACTTTAACCACAGCCCTGGAAAAATAAATAAATTAGAGTTGGAGAGACCTCAGTTGTTCTAAGGTCGCAGAACAGTCTGAAAATAAAATCAGTATTAAGTGGGGCTTATACACCCCTGTTGGGTCTATCTGGTCAAAATGATGTTGTACTAAACGGAGTCAGAGCCAAGATGTTGTGGATGTTGGTTGATCTGGTTTAAGTCCAGTGGTTCTGTTGTGGCCAGTGTATCCATATAATGCAAGGACAAGGCCACATATAATCAAATTAACTTGGAGAATACTAAATCAATTCTGGAGGCCCATGTAGGCCATGGGTGTTTATATCACAACTGCTTTGGATAATCAAACCTTACTGAATTAGTTCTCTGACAATACCAATTATATTCCAGTATATCAATGCAATCACCCCAATACTGTCCAACATAGATACACACGCCCTTAATTGAGGTTAATGATTTTAATTACACTTCACTAATTGAAGCTATAAAGATTTAACAGGGCTTGTGATGGGATGATTCCATCTAGCATAAATCCAAGAAGTTAATGGCCTTTGTCTTTATATGATTAGGTGGCAATATTGTGGGCCTTGTTTGGACCAGGCAACACATGGACAGGGCAACAGTTTGCTAAGTTGAGGATAAGAAGAAGGGGTCAAGACTGAGTACTCCAAGTCTACAACCATTTTAAGTGCTTCTTGAAACACCCCTGAATCATTACATATCACTTTAAAGATCCCACTTGCATCGGTACACCATGTTATTATAAACCAATGCATCATAGTTATGCATAATGAGGTGTGAATCCACACAGCTTGACTGTGCTAATACAGCTTGTAAGACATTTTATATGGCATTAAAAAAAAAGATCTACATTATGGGTCAGATGTAATGGTACACACTTCCCTCTCATCACAGGGCAGTCATTCAATAAAACCGTCACAAAAAGAAAATAGCACATATTCTACAAACTAACCAGATTATAAATTTGTAAACCTAACACTGAAGCATGCCAATGTGATGTATCTTATGAATATTCGTGAAGTGGTAAGTCCAAAAATAATATGGCAATGGATGTTCCGGAATAATGGAAAACTGCACCAGAAATACAGCCCAGAAATTCCTGTCACCAGCCAGAAACCTCCAGCAGTTAGGCATGTAAGAAAGAATAATATCAAAGGGTCAAATAGAGGGTAGGTTTCTATTTCTGTGCAAATTGAGTAACATTCCGAACACAACTAATTGATAAATATAAAACAGTACGACCGATTTACAAACTAATGTTGATTTCTGCATATTTAGCCATGTCCCCATCCACAGTCAGCTCCTCGTGAATTGCCAGTGTATAATTGTGGGTATTACTATTCCATTTTAATGAAAAGTATTTAGCTGGCCTCATTTTAGTCACTTTAATTTTACTTGTTTTTACTGCGTACATGCTCTAGCCGAGTGCATAGTTTTGTAACAGTGCCACAAGTGTCTGCGGATTACATAGACTCAGAAAAGAGAAGCCATTCCCCGATAGCAGATTTTATTGGAAAAGATGGTAGATGTAAAAAAAAAAAAAAAAAAAGGCTTTAGGACTGTTTTTTTTTGCTTTCATGTCTCCTCACCCTCTTTGGGAAGCTGTGACATGGCGACCCACTGAGCAGTAATGAGAACCACAATCAAAGGATATCCATTTAAGAGACAAAACCACTACTTTCCCCGTGATCAAGAGGTCTGTTCAAATCAAAGCATTAACCCACCTCCTAATTAGAAAAACGCACTGAAAGAATGCACAATTCTCCCACAAAAGCATGAAAAAAAAAAAAACAAGACCAGGTTAAGGCTGGACCAAACCGGCCGACGTCACAGACAAGCGCGGTGTAACTTTATCACTCACTCAGTCAGTCAGTCAGTCAGTCACAGACATTCGCGTTTGTAGGGCTGGCCCCGCTGTTGCGGTCCAGCCAAAAAAACTCAGAGCAGCAGGTTAATCATTACAGACTAGTAACTGTGGCTAAACTTTTTTTTTTAATTTAATCTGAACAATGTATTGTCATAAGTGAACTATGCAGGTATCCAGAAGCTTTGAGGTCTGAAACTTAAGGTCCAAAACTTTAGTTTCTTGTGACAAAGGGCCACATGAACAGAATTAAATCCAGTAACATGTAGTGGGAAATTATGATTTACTTGTCAGGTTAAAAATAAGCACAACTTTTAATAACCTTCTACTGTCCTTTTTAAAATGACATACATGTTCTCATCCTCCCCCAACCCAGGGTTTTTTTTTTTTTTTTTTTGTTCAGCTCATCAAGAGCAATCAACTAATCTTAACAAAGCAAAATATTCATCCCCAAATGCAAATGCATCATTAACCATTACTAACTTTCAACAGGATTGGTAGACAAGTCTCTAAGCAGAAAAAAAACAACTGTTTGATAAGGAACAAAATCAGTCCTGCAAATAATTTATTCCATTGCATCTGGACCTGTCCTCTGTAGCACAGTACAATGTAGTGCAATTCCATTTGACTCCACTAGAGGTCATTATTCCAGCATTGCCTCTCAACTCCGTCTCTGCGCTCCTTCTGTCAGAGTGATCAAAGACATCTCTCTGTAAATATTCATCAAGAAGGCAACCAGAGGCCTGCAAAGGATTCTGGGATGCTCAGATGAACAACTACTCTCCAGAGTCAGCTGGTAGCCTTGAGATGCAGTGTGCCTCCCTCAACTTCTAACATTGCCCTTTTTTCTCTCTCTCCCGTTTGTTTGTGTGCGCCACCCACTCCAGGCTTTCAAAGGGGCTTTCAACATGACAGGTAGCGGCAGAGTTCAGATTGACAGCCTGAGGGGTAGCGAGGGAAAGCAACACAGTCCAGTCATTCCCAGCAAGGGTGCCCTTTACTGCCGTTCTGCCACTCGCATATTTAAGTAGCGCAGTCAGTCAATAATATCTGTGTGGATCATTTTGTTATTTGCATGCCTTCTGTTTAAATTCATATCTTCTGGGCCTGCTGAGTGGCTCACTTGCTTAAGGAACCATTCAAGGATGTCCCCATGGTCTGATATTGAATCGGTTGCCAGTGCAGCTGATGGTAGTAGTACACATGGTTATCATTTTCAGCACTGCAAGGTCCCATTTAAATATTTGGCTGCTGTCATCGAGCATTAAGGTGTACCAGCGACTGACAGCTGAAAAGTTCACACTGATTTTTCAAAGGTTTACTAGTCTGTCAAACTCAGAATAATGAATATACGAGAGGCAATATGTGAAAGATAATCCATTACAAACACATTTGTGTATTTGTGGCTGATATCAGTTTTGCAAATGATGTATTTCAAGGAGCTTAGAATGTAGAAAGAACTCAGTTGAGGTGATGCTACATTCTCTTTGGCTATTTGTTTTCCACAAAGACTGCTTTAGCACCCTGGTATGAAAGATTGATTTAACCATCTTATGATACCAGAATTTAGCAAATAGCAGGTGTCAAAGTGCATGAAGAGTGAAGCAGTTTCTCTGTTTCTATGAAATGCTGAGAAACATTCAGTCATGAAATAATCGACAAATCTGTCCACCAGTAAGAAGTATTGTACCCATACCTTTAAGTCTATCTTTAAAATAAATTTCAAGATGTGTTACAGGCCAGAGGCATTTTGCGATAGAAAATCTGATTTTACTCCTTTCAGTCAACAATCTAGACAATATTTTCACCTGCTCTTTATTTTCAATTCCATTTAAGGAACACCTTTAAAGCACCGGTTGAGATGTCAGTAAGAGGTGTTGTTTTACCTCCATACCCATAACGGATGACTCAGATTAGCCCTGTAACACCAGCCAATGAATCAAAAGCAACTGAGAAACACACGTAATATACATAAATATTGTAAGGAGGCATGGTGTATTTTATTAGACCTTAGTATTCATTGATACCTGGAGACTAGCACGTGCACAGATAGACACCAACATATGTTGAAGCATATGCCCCCTGCCCTGAGACAGCACAAGTTCCCTTTCGGCTACCACAATTTTTTTATTTTTTTTTTTTTTAAACGGCAGGTCCATAGGCGCCCCCTTTGTGAAAGCGATCTCAAATATCAATCTCCTCCCACCCCTGGTCCACAATTCCTCTGCTTGGTAAAATATTAGGAGGTATATTGAACCTAAATTTAATAAGTGAATGCTTTCCCCAAGAGACGATGCAAAGTGTAAGTGAAACGGTTGCTTTCCAAAAATCTATTACGAGGCTCAATTACCAAAGCACTAAGACAAAATTGGGCGAGTGGTTACCAAGAATGCTGTAACAGAACAGAAAGTACAAACCATACAAGACCTGTTGCTTAAGTGGGCAGGGGAATGTAGCCTACATTAGGAACACGGACTAGGATTTCAGACTTGTACATATTTGACGTCTTCTGCCAAGAGGCAGTGTGAGGAATGTGATTTTGCACATACTGTATGTACTTAACAGGAACGTGAACACACTTTATATGCAGCGCGATGTCTTCGCACGTGGCAAGCTTGAGCTAATTAGCCATACTTACTGCAATCGTCTCTGGATTCGGTTCAGCATGCATGCGGCGGTGTTTCTCCGGAGAAATGCGAAAGGTTTATGCGCAGTCCAGTTGTAGCCTTAGCGTGATTTGTTATCTGACATGTAAAACCTGACAGGGTTTGCTTTTGTGATCACCCTCGTCTGTACCTCCCGTGTTGCCTGTAGGCACTGAGCTGTTCTATTATTTAGCATGAATGCGTAATCGATGACCTGCTGGAACCTTGCTGAAAGCGAAGAGTCTGCATTGTCAATCTGGTAGCGCCCTTTCTAAACAAATGATTCGGCCCTGTCTTCTACAGTGACTTTAGGCTTTAGGGGCTGACTACACAAGCACGATTAAGCTATATTTCAGCCTGTCTAAGTTTAAGCATCTATGTCATAAGATTAGTTCTGATTAAAGTACCATATTGTGATATACATGTGTGTACTATTTATAGCATTTTTCTAATTGCGTTTGTTTACACATTAACCAATAAAACAGCTGTATAAGCTCAAAGGTTTGATAGCACTACCCCATCTGTGCATTGTGTGTGTGTGTGTGTGTGCATGCATGCGTGTGTGTGTGTGTGTGTGTGTGTGTGCATGTTGTATCCTTGAGTGTGCTTGCAGGAAAAAAATTACTCTCGACCTAAAACAGTAACTAATGTTAACAACTGACAAAAAATAACAGTTATCAAAATGTTATATAAATATTTCTCCATGAGGTCGAGCAGTGTTTGGAGCAGTCACCATGGTGGTTTATCAGTTTCTTTGGATGTTAGACTGAAAATTATATGCCAGTGATGCAAAGGGAAAAGATGCACAAGCTGGCTCTTAATACTACTGAGCAGAGCCATTTCCTTTTATAAAAAAAAAAATAATGGCAGAAAGGCCAAAATTCAATTGATTTCTACTTTATGATATATGGAAATGATTGAATACTTGTGAAAACTCTCTTCTTGTTGGTAGTGTATCAGACATAAGGTACTGTATATACAGCCAACTATCCCTGAAGCAGCACTCAGGGTCAATCCAACTTACAGACTCAAATGGCCAAATGTGCTTGAGTGAATTCATGAAATCTTCTAAGTCAGTCAGTTGATTCCCTTATGAACTTTTCCACAGAATAGATATAACTAGCTGCCCGTTGTGGTTTCTGCACATAAAATCAGTCAGAGAGGCAAGTGCATGGGGGGCTTGAACCATAATGGAGGGCAGGAGAGACTTTGGGCCTCAACCTGAGGGAGCTTACTGAGCCTCTGCTCAGTTTTCAAGGTGCAACACAAAGCGCTCAAAACCCTTTTCATGTTGGGAGATAAAAAAAGATTGGTCGTGCTGAGTTTGTTTCTGCAAGTCTGAAAGTGAACAAGAAATACTCCCTTTCATTTTTTAAAACGTGATGACAAGTGTGCTTCTGCCAAGCCACTCTGCAGGTAGTCTGGCACAAATTCCCCCCATGATGCTGCACGAAGGTGTGATGGGTCTGCTGTTATCTGGCTTAGTGTCCACCGGGAATGAAAGTCTGTCAATAAATAGTTTCTGCTCACACCGTGGGTCACTTACAATATCAATAGTGTTAATAGCAAATACCTACTAGCATGTAACCATGGAGACTGGATCAGAACAGACTGAACAGAAATGTAAAATGACATCTGGATGGTGATAGAAATGTTTTTTTGAAAATTGTGAAATCAAATGCATGGGCTCATAAGCGTTGCCATTAGAGCAACACAGAGATAAATTATCTTTGCTCCAGTGCTGTGGTATTGCCTGTCCCCTCCAATACCACTGCTCGTCATGCTGGTTCTGCCACTATGACGGATAGAAAGTGTTTATTTATGCGTGGCTTCCTCAGCCACAGTCTTTTTATTCTTGGTGGTGCTAAGTGTTCTAATATGATGCATTATCTGAGGTGATCAACAGGCCTGAAATAAGCCTTAAAGGGTACAACTCTAAACCCACTCTCAGGCAACACATGGATTATCAACATGCTATCTGCACTAAGGAACACCTGATTTTTAACTGTCATAATGTCATGCTCTCCCCATGTCCGTGTGGGTTTCCTCCGGGTACTCCGGTTTCCTCCCGTAGTCCAAAGACGTGCAGGAAGGCCGATTGGAGGCCCTTAGGTATGAGGATGTGCATGAATGGTGTGTGTGCCCTGCAATAGATTGGCAGCCTGTCCAGGGTGTATTCCTGCTTCTTGCCCAATGCACGCTGGGATAGGCTCCAGCACCCCCCGCGAACCTGCTCAGTATAAGCGGGTATAGATAATGGACGGATGGATGGACAATGTCGTGCTGTTATAGTACCACAGTACACAAATCGTAGGCTACCGAGCTCATTCCTATCCCACCTCCTATGTTAATAGGCTGGCAGGTTACAGCTAGCTTTTCTGGTAGGCTCAGAGACCTGTCAGTCAGGGCTTGTTAAGGCCTACCAGACGCATTTCCAGGACATGTCCTGTGATGTAACCACAGCCTCTGAAAAAATAGAAACTGTAAGGGTTTTTTGCTATCATTGGGTTTATCAAATATTATGTACGCGATTTGTTTAGGGTCATGATGTTTTCCACATTGTATCACCTGGATCACAACGTGACTTTATGCAAGCTACGCCACTACCCTTCTTAGTTTATTTCATCATTTTGTTTGCTGATCTTTATTTTTATCTCACTGTTGGAAATCAGTACTTAAGGTCTAATCCACAGATCTTGTCCAAGTCTCTTAGTCTTCACAATTCTGTGCACAGCATGAAAATTACAGCTATCGTCTCAGAACTGTTGCCCGCAAACTCTCCTTTGGTAATTGGTAGGTACATGGTAGTTTGCATCAGAGCTTGAGTGGGGGGGGGGGGGCAGCGTCAAAAGCTGACCTGTAGAAATCCTGTCTTATTTATGACAAGATGGGAATATTAACTTTGAAAGGAAGCAGCACACCTCCCTCAGAAATTAATTACCAGCAAAAAAAGCCCCTATGGTCCATTATCAAAGATAATCTCATCATATAATATTATTGACTAATCAAATCGAATCTTTGCAATGACTTTCCAGTTGCATGGCCCTGCTATGGTGCTGAATTTTACTGGAGCATGTGGCTTAAACAGATGAGAACGAACCCATCACCCAGCTTTAGAGACTAAAAGGAACAAGTAGAAGGATAACAAGAGAGGTACTAATATGATTCAATCGCCATCTTCTTTTAGTTACTTGTATATCAAAATGGTAAGTCTGCTTTTTTATGAAATTAACTAAGTGAAATGAATGCACAAGACATTTAAAGACAAGGAAACAAGAAAGACAGAACACAGACCATGCTTCCCAAGCTCTCCTGGGCTGTGCTGAAGGGGAGAGAGACCCAATCACAGACCCAGAGGGAGAACACTGGGTTCCAGCACAACATTTTGCAGTCGGGTCCGGGGGAGTGTCACGGCTGTCCGTTCTACTGCGGTGTGACCGTTTCACAAAACTAGCTGTCACTAATCCCATTTGGCTTTCCCGGGGAACACCACATGAGCTGACAGCACTTTCCCCAGGAAGTGTTATGCAATAGGCTAACAAATCCGGTTACCCCGAGCAACCAACGCGGTTGAGATGGAAACGAAATGCGTCCGTCGTCCCACGCTCCCTGCCGGCTGGAGAGAGCGATACTAGACGGCGGCATGTGGGCCTTGGGACCAAGGCGACCGGGTAATGTTTTTGGAGCATGTCGGGCTTATTTTAAAGCACAGCTTATTCTGCCGGTGGGATCCATTCACCGCAGGGTTGAGGAAGTGGATTTTTGGGTTCAATACTGTCCACAGCACATCCAGTCACGGGTGGCAGAATGTTTGTGTGCGTGTGTGTGTGTGTGTGATAGCCCCATGTCAGGGATATGGTTTGACATGTGGTGCTGAGTGACAAGTGCAACCCCCCCAACCCACTTTGCAGATTTTAGAATGACAGTCTGATCAAAAGGTAGATGCACAGTTCTCTCAGTGCCCCTGCTAAATATTACACAGTGATAAATCAAGATACATTACCTGAAGTACTGAATGTACCAGGACTAAATAAAATGCATAAAATATAAACAGTCTTTGGATGTCTTTAATATGTAGCAGAGTGGGCGTGGAGAGTGCAGGCGAGGTTGTCATAAAGCACAGAGCGAATGAGCTTTAAGTCAAAGCACCAGTTTTCTCTCTCGCTCCATAGCACAGTGAATGTTCTACCGCAGATCCACTGTCTTATCGTGTGTCTCCAGCAAACAGACATAGCTACGCAGTAAAATGTCCACTGTTAATTCAGCACTAGCAGATAACATTTGATCTCTATTGGAGTGCAGGGATGAAGTCCATGTAAACCATGTTACTCTGGTCCATTTAAAGCATGGACCAGAGTAATTACAAAAACAAAAACTCCACTCACATGCTCGGGTATGTGCTTATTCATGTCTTCAGTAGACGACATGCTGGACACAATAAATCAGTACACAAAGATGCAAAGTACTTCTACAGTGGATTTAAATTATGACAAACCCTGTTTTTTTGTTTGTTTTGTTTTTTTTAAAACTAAAACACCAATACATATACACACCAAGATACATAGCTTCCAGAATGTCTATTCTTTTAAATGTTTGTCTGGAAAGCAGCTAAGCTATTTCATAATATATTCATATCGATTAAATTAACCACAGGGATTTTTGAGTCGGTCGTAACAGAGAGAGCTCATCTGGCAGCTGCTCTGGGTTTGAACCCGCGAACGCTCACAGGGATGAGGGGGAGGAGGGGGAAGTTAGCGGCTGAGAGCAGCGGGTGGCTTTCGCGTGATTCCACCTCCGCTTGATATTCCGCAAGGGGAGCAGGGGGACATGGCGCACCGTTGCCTGGGTGGAAATGTGGGTTAATATCGCATTCGCCGCGATGATCATTTTACACGCCGATGTCGTTCATGCGCAACCAGAGTGGATGAGGCAAAAATGAAGGCCTCTCTGCCCTCCCCCCACCCCCACCCACAAAACACAACCAGTTCAGCCATTTAGGAGGTCAGGCTACATACTGAAAACAGGCCTATGCCGGGGAGCGGTGGCTCTCTCCATCGCCGCCACGCTGTACTGTGGATGCAAAGCAATCTTTTATTACCCAACAAAGGAAAGCAAATTACGGTGAAGTAAATAAAAAATTAAAAAGGTGGCAACCACAAATTAAATACCCGTGCAGGAAGTGCTTGTTTGAAATGGCTTATTCGGATTGCTCACACATGCCACTCCTTTTAGTATTCTTAAAATCTTCTCATTAATTGGGTATAGCTACATACGAGATTAAAAAATCAGACCACCAATCACGATTTTTCTGAAAAACCTCCTCTGGGTGTGAAAGTCTTTCTAGGCTTCAGTTCAGTTTTTATAAGATGCAGGAATTTCTCCTATTCCACATCAAATACGTTTTTGAGATGAAATGGAACTTTAACAAGAAAGGGACTAAAATAATTGAAACTGTTTTCCCTACCAACTCAAAAATAAGTTTTCTGGTTGCTAAAATGAAATTATATATTTTTTTAAAACACTGCACTAAATCTCACCTTAGAATAATCACTGTGATTTTAAATATGAAAGAATGTGGCAATTAGATTCAGAAAAAAGAACAATCAGATTTGAACAGTTACAATCTCCCTCTTTTTCTCTGTCTGTACTGGCAGTACTAGTAATAAGAATGTAATAGCAGGATAATAATCACAATATGTTCCTGACTGCACTCTTTAATCAGTGATTTTTTTTGGTTTCGGTCACTTGATTGTGGTGTTCAGAGTGTTAAATTAGGATGATTGCCTCTCGTACCGCAGAGTCTGTCCTTTAAAGGTCGAGTGATTGGAATATCAAAATGAAACGTCTGCAATACAAAAGCCCACAGCAAGGAGTGCCACCATTATGTGCTGTTTATGTCTTTTGCCACTGTCTGAAGTTCGCTGGAGCAGGAATTATTAATAATCAAAGTGTCTGAGAGCTGGAGAGGAGCCAGCTGTACTTACTCACCTCTGAAGTCAGAGCTGTCAAGTGAGCAGGAGAAAAAAGGGCATCAGGAAGCTGCATGTTTAAATAGCCTCACGTGCGTGCACGCACACACCCGCACACACACACACACACACACACAAACAGGCATAAACCCGTGTACACAAACAGGCATTAAAAGATACGCACAATATCACCATGCCCCCCCGATGTTTTCCTGTATTTTCTATTTTAAAATCTCGCATTGTATAACTGAGTCCATGACCACTACACTGTCATCAACTTAATCAGCAATTCATACCACACTTTCCCCAACCCTGCAGTAAGAGCAGTCTCAGGCTTGGCTTTCCCACAACTGCTCACAGCCACACGTTGCCTCTGTCCTCAGCATTACGACATGCCCATTAAATGAGTATTCTCCACAACAGAACATCTCCGGCATGTTAAAACAGTCATAATCGCCAGAGCAGCGGCGGAGCGGAGCAATAGATTCTCCGGCAATGTGACTCTTGCAGTGCTGTAAAACGCCATATTGACTGCAGAGATAAGGGATGCCTCAGCGTTAAAAGTGGAAAGGGGACAATAAACTGGTAGATCATTCTGACAGAGTGCGGCTTCTGCCGACGGACACCGTCCTGCTCTTATCTCCCGGTGTCAGTAATATAGAGACTGAAACCGGAGTGTCACCGTGGCTATCGGCCGTGTTCCTCAAGCAATAACTGTGTAAGGGGACGAGTTTCTGCCTCTCCTGCTCAGAGTGGGAGGGCTGAAGAACACAAGAGAGTGTCACACCAGAGTGGGACTCTCAGTCTCCACAGCATACGACAGGGATTTTCTATTTAGCATTGCGGCGCAATCAGACAGTGTGGAAAAAAATGTATTTAATCAGTTGGATAGGATGTTCACAGGTGCTTTAGACTTAAAACAAACAGAGGGTTAGATGCAGAGGATTATCTTCCGTTAGAGAGCAAGGCAGTCTGGCATTAACCTCACCAAAATACTGTACAAACATGGTTTCCAGGTCCCAGCTCTCTAAAATAGATATCAAGAAGGCGTGCTCAGCCACAATGTCTGCGAATTAAATCGGTGCTCTCAAATTTCGAAACATCAGTCACCAGCATGGAATATATTAAGAGGCTCTGACAGATGGTTGACTCTGATATTTACTGAAGAAATTCAAGCAGGTCCCTCATTTTAGGATAAAACAGCAATGAACTTTCCTGGAAATTAAAACTGAAACATTCTGGTTACCAGCCCAATCAAACAATTACAAGTGAGTGGCAGCACTTGCAAAAAAAAAAAAAAAAAGATTTATTTCTATATCTTCCAACTTTCTAGATTCAACATATCACTCATAAATTTTATATACTTTTTTAAAAGTTTAATATACATGTGTTGTCAGTTCAAACAAATGTACAGTAAAACCAATCAAGAGAGTAAATGCATGGTCGGGTACAAATACAAGCTTTCTTTTCACATTTTAGGCATTTAGCAGATGAGCTTATCCAGAGCAAATCACACACCTTGCATTCCTTTACATACATTTAAACAGCGGAATATTTACTGAAGCAGTTCCATTTAAGTTCCTTGCACAACATGAGTGCTCCAACCAGAGAATCAAACATACAACCTCGGAGTTGCACAACTAGCTCCTTAACAGCTGTGCTATGCTGCAAGCCTCATTGTTTTTCAGACAGCAAGGTTCAAACTTAAAGGTGGTTGGGCCTTGTGAGTGACAGTTTCAGCAAAGGCACTCGCTCTCAATGCGCCAGGGAGCCCCGAGGACCAGAATCAAAGCCTAACTGCACCAGTGCCATTACTACAGCCAGACAAGACTGACTCCTCTCATCCATCAGGTGCTTGTGGGACCCTGCACCAGCTGCGCATGTCTTGTGCTCTGGACAACAATGGCTGCGCAGCTCAACTGGGGGACTGCAGAGTGAAAAAGAGAAAATGCACTTGCAAGTCTCTTCAAAATCATCAACAGGATGGGCCAAAAAATACAACGGTAAATTCCATCCATGCTTTACTGCTTTAAAATTCCAGATTCTGAAGAAATTCATTCAATCAATTTTAATGTACAGCAGCACCCCTGCCTGTGATTTGAACACTCGACCCTCTGGTGGCAAAGCCAGTGCCTCAACCACAGCACTACACCGCCCCTTGTATATAGCACAGTGGCATAAACCATACACAATATTTCAAGTAAAAAATTTAGAGAACCAGATATCTAGGCTGGAAAACATCCAGGCCCTGTCGAGAGTTGCAGGGATGGATACCAAACAAACCTTCTTTAATGTGAAACAGCCAATAGCATTGACCTTTCAATAAAGATGCTCTGATGAAGAGGGGGCTGTCCATGCAATCATTACTAAAAGCTCAGAAAATACCTCTGGGAATTTGGCTTCAGAAAACCGTTGGACAGTGATGCACTTCAGATAATTAAACGCCTTAATAGCCAAATGACTGCCCACTGCAGGCTCTTATTTTTTTATAATTTACAGATGTCCGTTGTTTGTACAATTCCATCATTTTTGGCTAAATCTTCACAAGCATCTGTAATGCACAGACATATGAAGAGTCAGAAACAGACCGCCTCTCAGCCGCAGGAACCTAAACGTGGTGATTTTTGCTAAGTGACACCCTTCCATGCTCTGAAGTGTTAATGGAAACTTGTCCAATTTGTCTTGGCGCTGGGAGGAGAGAGTGGAGTTAGCTCCACGTTGGACTTAATAAATCATGTTTGCGATACGTTGCCGGTGTCAGCAGTGGGAAATGCAAACGTGTGGATAAATTGATTCCTCGTGGAGTGTGCAAATGCCTCCTGGCGCCAAAGGAGTAGAGAGGTATGGGCAGAGATAGGATTGTGACGCATATCAAACCGTCAATGAAAATAATGGGTCTGCCACATACTTAATCAGTCAGTTTGACATGACACACATAAAGCGTCTCTAAAGAGGTATCAAACAAGGGCTTCGTAGCGGGATCGTGCTAGCATGTGAAACACAGTGCCTCCTGTCTCTTTAAGATGGGGCTGCACGTCTGTTTGCCCCCTGCTAGATACATCGTCAGCATGATCTCTCAACAAGGTGTGCTGTTACAGTAAAAGGCATGTGAGATTGATTTAATAAATTTTAAAAAATGAAATCCAGAGAAAGCATTTAGTCAGACATTAGTAGGACCTATTGCACAGTACCAGGCCAGATTTTAAATAGTCAACCTGGTCTAGAAGGAGTCCATCCCTCTAAGAGGTTTCAAAAAAGATATTCTATGTACATGCATAAATAAATAAATAAATGAATATTGCCGGCCAAAATCAATAGTACTGCTGATTCGCTGAGAAAAATATAGGTACATACCAACACAAGCAAAAATCACCTCCTCAATATATACTACATGCAACAATGCACTTTCGCTTCTGAACCACTAGCACGACTGTAGGCTACAGTTTGGGTATTGATGATACAGTGCTGTCAAAGGAACGACTCGATGTAACGCGCGAGGCGAGGCGAGGCGAGTCGGGGAAAATGATCCACCTTCGTGAATTGCAGCACGAAGTACAACTGCAGTGCCAAGAAATGTTCAATTCTGTGTTACGGTTTCTTTAGCATACAGGGTGCACTCTAAAGCAATGATTTCTCCTACATAAAGTACAATGCAGCATGCCCATTGATACCCATACACACAGACAAGATTTTCAGGCATAAAGCGGAAATGCGGCGGAGGAAAATAAAACGACGAAGTCACGCGAACTTACACTTAGCGCATCGTATTAAACGTATTATTATTAATAATAATAATAATAATAATAATAATAATAATAAATAAATAACATATTAAAGCAGTTCGTTATCTATTTGTTTTACATGGACTCTCAACGCACGCCCAGCTAGCTCAAAAGTATTCGTTACCTCACTGTATGTCACCTTATGCTTAACAGTAACAGTTCAGACCAATACCTCCATGACAACCATACCAGCGATGTCATAAATTGGACTATAGCACAGCAACATCTCTAGCTCATTTAAAAAAAGTTCCCATTCGTTGTTTTCTCCGAATATAACATTTGACTGTGTTAAAGTACGAACAGTATCATCGCAAGTTGATTTATATAATTTTACACACTCCAGGCTACGTGCTGAGCATGTAAAAAGCTTCACTTCTGCTATTTTATTTGGTGTATTTAGGAACGTGCATAAAAGACCTGACATTTTACAAAGACCTAAAAAACATCAGCAAGATGGAAATAATGCATGATCCATGCACGAAAGGACGTCCGTGTGTACATAAGGTGCGTGTTCCAAGCGCACTGCTTATGCGGCATTTTATTTAAATGTGGGGGAAAATATGTAATCATTTTTAGACGTAAAAACAAAACTTGTTAAAATGACATAAACCAAGGCAGCGACATGTACATTTGTTGACAATGACTGCGCAAAGAGTACAAAAAAATAACCTACACATCACGCCTCAGCTTTAAAGTTTTGATTTTGATAATAAACTTTTCTGAAGAAAATAGGCTAACTGTTCTACTGTATTGGCAATTATTTCAGGACGTGGTGGCTTTTCAAACACACAAAACCGCGGTAAGACTCAGGATAAAGGCACGATCTAAAGCCGAAAAGAAACAAAAAAATCTTACCTTGATTGCCTTGGTGGATTGGCATTTCACTTGATGGGAAACGGAGGCAGTCTGGTTCATTTTTGAACGCTTACTGTGTGCCGGTCCAAAGAGACAGCGGACAGGTACAGAAAATACAACCTTTATGCACAACCCGACTGACCATCCACTTCTGCGTGGCGCGTGAGTATCCCTTAGCTTTAAATCCCTGCTCGCTGTCACTCACAAGTAGGATTGCGCTGCGCGCGAACGCACCACTGGAATCACTTCTATCGGTCACTGCATTTCTTCCACCAAGTGCGTCCTGCACAGCATCTGGTTGCACGAAAATGCAGCACCCACCTCCACACAGAATGTCACCACACAGCTCACCAAACTAGCTAACGGGGAAACGCGTTATTAGATTGATCTTGGGTGACGTTATTTCAGATGTTCTGTTTTGTACAAACTAAGAGCAACCGTAGTTACCCATATGCACCTGAACCCAAACAACAAACGCGACGAATATCTTCTAACCTTAAATATCCATCTTCTAGTGCCAATATATTATAAAAAGCCAAACTTACTAAGGCCAGGCGACTTCAGTCTTACTAGCATATAGAAATGCCAGTAAAAGTGACCAACACTTCTACCACTAATTCAGTAACAGCCATTATAATCATAACCCTCATAACCACCATTTGCATTTAGGTATTTCCTTAAAATACAGGTTCAAAAAGAGAAGGGGAGGGTGGAATGCTAGATAAATAAACTGGTTAAGATTGTGCTTCCAGGATTATTATATATATATATATATAATATATACATATATATATATATATAGATAGATAGATACAAGACAAAAATCTTGTCTGTAGCTGCATTCTGTGTTTATCTAATAAACACTAGACTACATGAATTGGCCTTCTGCTGGATTATCTGTATTTGCTAATTATGGTACTGTGAATACACTTTCAAATGTAAGGTCTGATTCATTTTACTCAGGAATCAGTCCTTGCATGTTCAAGGCAAATACACAGAAGGTTGCCTATTAACCGATTCATCAAAATTACAGTCATGATTAACAGAGTTTAGAAATCCTTCATTATCATCATGAAAAAGAACAAGATAATGGATAGAGGCGGATATTTATGCAGTTGAAGAGGCAGGATGTAATTACACCATGAATACAAACGTTTTCCATGGCTTTTCAGGCTGATCAGCTCCCGGGTCGATGAATCGTACCATTGCGCTCTGCTCTCCATTTGCATCAACAATTGTGAAAATGATATGTTTCTTTCAAGTTCAATTCATTGTTGATTCACGGTCTCAAGGGTTATGGTGTACCTGTTCCACTATAATCCCCGAGTTTGTTCATTTTAGGACAGGCTCATATGCACTATTCATTTGGCGCTAAGAACTAAATATTTTCTGCGTAGCAACGCAACGCAAAACTAACATTTTGTGACCGGAAATAGTGGTAAAAATATGAAATATAACTTTAATATTGTGTCATTACAATCTATGTACTTACTTTAAGTATTGTAATTTTATTACATTAGCCTACCTGTAACCACCTATAGCCTACTATCTAGTGTATTTTAGCTGCCTTTACTTTATGCTTTACA
This sequence comes from Anguilla anguilla, assembly GCF_013347855.1. Taxonomy (NCBI): domain Eukaryota; kingdom Metazoa; phylum Chordata; class Actinopteri; order Anguilliformes; family Anguillidae; genus Anguilla; species Anguilla anguilla. The sequence continues at coordinate 21,322,355 of NC_049215.1, read as the reverse complement.
TTTTTTTAATATTCTGAATTGGTTTAGTTGGAAGTTGACCACAAAGTAATGATTTTTTTTTTTTTTAAATCAATAGTCAGTTTCATCATTATTATTATTATTATTATTATTATTATTATTATTATGATGACAATTCTAACCGGGTCGTTGGAGGATCAAGTTCTTGGAGGTAGACAGTGTAATTGGTCCAGTATCATTTGACAGGATAACATGGAAAAACATGGTTAAATATATGGTTAAACTGTATATATATAGATACATATGCCTATACCTATACTTACAGGTATATGTAGGCAGATTATTGGTTATTTTTGATGACAAATGCAGTTCTCATAAGACTACTACAAAATGCCACAACCAGGGCAGATTTAAAGCGCAACTAATTAGCCATAGCCTTTCTAACTCTGTATTGAATACTCTCATCACTCCCCTCCAGGGCTTGGCCCACCAAAGTTTTGTACAGACAGTTATTGAGCTTTACTTTCGCGAGCTATCTCCCTGAAAGGTCGGGATTTGAGTAATGCAATTCATTGGGTGATTAAACATTGTCCCTGGTTTACTCATACAACAAAGTTCAGGAAACATGGCTGGACTATCTTTGATGTACTGTATAATCCATATAATCCCAAAATTTACACGTTCAAGGTCCAGGAAACTGGATTCAAATTGCGGTTATGTTCCCCAGAAGTGACAACTGATTGTCTTCTTAATATTTCTTTCAATTTTTAACCCAGTTATAACTATTAAATTGTAATATACACAATTAGATTGTCGTGATCTGTTCAGCAGACAAGGACAGGGTGGGATTGTATCCTGCGCAAGTATATTGCCTCTGGCTTTAATATCATAGATCTAAATGCAGATGCCACTTTAGTCACTGTTCCTATTGAAACATTAGCTAGTTGAGCAGTCTTTGTGACTGAAGCTCCTGCCATCCATGCCTCAATAATGAACCCTCTTCCAAAGTCACTTAGATATTTTCCTCTTGCCATCTTGCTCTTGATCCAAAATCGAGGTCAACTAGGCCAGCATTTTTATACATGTCAATTGTTTAATTGTATCATGCAGTACACCTGTATGGATGAATCTGCATTTGTTATCTTTCTCCACTTATTTATTCAGGTTTTCCCTTTAATTTGTCACCCATTTGTATATACACAGTATGTATACATTTTATAAGGGTGTAGAATCTGTATAGGGTAATAATTAATTGTACTCTCTACCCACAGTAATATGGTTAGAATCTGTAGGGATTATGGTATCCAGCTTCTCTCCCCTGCGTTTCAGTCATCGCTCAGCATGAGATCAGTAGAGCCTTCTTTGATTGCAGGTGTGAAGACATTCATCACATTACAGTCATCTGCCACTTTAGAATGATTGGCAACAATGTTCCCTCACTGTCACGTGGTGCATTCAGTGTGGTTACTAGACTCACAGTGGCAGAGTAATAGTAGCACATAATGGTGTTGTGCTATATGGTATTTTTTCATCTGTGGGAGGTAGCCTACACATGTGAAAAGTGCAGTATCACCTGCTGAACAAATAATAAATAGAAGACCATTCATATTGATGAAATGATTTGCAGCAGGGGCAAGCAAATTAAAGACATGTAAATAAAAAATGGAAATAAACTAGACTATGTGAACTGAAATAACATGAAAAAATAAGGTTCACAGGAATGAATTCAATTATGGTCTATTTTTAGCACTGTGTGGTTGATGCTTGGCAATTCTTTGTGTGAGTGCATCTTTGTGCTTTGACTGAGTTGGTTGGCACAAACAAGTATCATTTTGCACAATATTTGATAAGATAACCAGGGGTAACACCCCCAGTATTTTGAAAAGTGCCATGGGATCCTTAATGACCACACTGTGTCAGGACTGTCTCATCCATTCTTCTCAGCCTTCTACAGTGCAGCAGCTTTGGGGCACTGGAATATCTTTAATGGCATTTCAATCAGAAAATTTAAACAATTTAAATTCCTAACTCTAAGGCTGAATTAGAATACTTGTCTTTTTAGAAAGCAAAACACGAATACTATTATGTGTTCAAAATTTATGTAAATGTAATTATTTTACATTGTGTGCATTCATTTATGTACTAGGTTACCTACAGTACTTGCTTATTAACTTTCCCAAAAAATATTGGACTCTATTTGGACTGTATTTACTGCATAATAATTTACTGTATACAGTTTAGGCCCCAGCCACCACCCCACCCACCTTACATTCTTTATATACAATTCAAAATTTGCCCAAAGGATAAAAAGGTCTATTAGATTCCTCCTAGCAGCAGCCATGGCTACGGGAAACCTCAAAAAGCTATTGCTTTAAAGATGTCTTTTGTTCAGGTGCTTGCTGAGTTTTCCCTTCAGGTGAATTTCTGACAGCTGAGAAGTAGACTGAAAAATGGATGCTGGATGTGCAAGATAACAGTTTAAAGGAATTGCAAATGGCCTCCTATGGTTAAGCATGCAGATATCACCCTCTTTGGTACTTCAGCATTTGAGATGTAATTGTTGTTGTTGAAAGTACCATCTTAGCACAATCTTTGCTTGTCAATCTCTCTGTGGCCATAGTTTCCATGTGCAGATATACAGTTCCTCCCTCCCTTATAAAGATGTACTTCTGATAAATAGAACCATTTACATCTTCTGCCCCTTTGCTAAAAAACATAAATGAATCAGAACAATTTAAGGAATTCGTGAAGATCTCTTAGCTTCTGAAACTACATCCGTATTTCCACTACCTCTCTCATGATAGAGAACACAACCTTAAATTACTGTATATACAAGTAAATACTGTACAAAACATGTTCAGTACAGAACTAAGGACCCAATAATGAAGCAACACAGACATGCGCTCAGGGTATTTTTCATTGCCACTTAAAACATAGTTTTTTGTGATACATTTTTCAGTAAATGAGTGTAGGTAAATATGCAAGATGAGCCATTTTTACAGAAAGAAGAGAGGATGTGGGAGATGAGGGTATTCACAAAGAGACTACAGTCTTGTCAGCTCTGAGAGATGGACAGGGGCATGTCCACAATGCAGCTCTGTTACCCCTTTATGGCCACAGGCATGAGAATAGTACAGGTCAATTCCTTGCAGGGGATGAGGGTGTACAATAAAGGTATGACTTCACTTTGACCTACCACAGCACAACAAATATGACCTATGCCCTATCTTCAGTGCAGAACTGCCAACGAGCCCTAGAAAAAATAATAATTTAGTGATGTAATTACCAACAATACATACCGTCAGTAAGGTGGGTTTCTCAGAGAACCATAGCAAAAAGCAAGCAAACAGTAAAATAAGGACACAAGGAAAAAGAAGCGAGTGGGAAGCTGAAAATACGCCTGACTGTAGCAGAAGGAATTTATACTGGAAAGGTTCATTTAATCTTCCCACACTGGAAACACTGAATGCACTATAAGTGGAAAGAAATCGCAGATATATAGATAGCTTGACTGAAACAGCTGGTGTTTCTGTGTGTTCTGAAGTAATGATAAAATTCATAACCTGCAGAGCTGTGCTTTTTGTCTTTAGCTTACATGCAAATGAAATGCACATTTTAGAAGAAAATTCACAAAATAATGTAATTATTCTCCCAGTTGCAAATGCAGAAATGCATAGAAATTAAGGTCTTAAGCCACAACCCTTTCACAATTCCCTTTTAAAAATAAAGAAGACCACCTCTTTTTGAAATCAATAATGTTGGAATTTGTCTCGCATCACCCTATTCCCACTCCTAAACCCTCGTTTGTACATAGCTAAATACTTCAGGACTGTTATGGCATGATTTACATCTTTTTCAAGCTATATGACCATGACTTTATGTGACTATGACTATGTATTTGTATTTGTACAATTTGTAGTACATTTTGCGTTATTATTGAAAGTAACAGTAACTTACATGTAATCCATAATGTGCAGTGTCGTGATAAAGTATTTGCCTCCTTCCTGATTTCCTCTATTACTGCATATTTGTCACACTGAACGGTTTCAGATTTTTAGACAAAATGTAATATGAGACAAAGTAAACAAAAAAACATGTTTTTAAGTTATTATTTCATTTATTTAAAGAAAAAAAAAAGTTATCAAACACTTATATCACCAACCTTAGTTACTCACCCAACCAATTAACCATATTTAATTGATAATTAAATTCAGCTGATTGAACACTGCCATGCTGGATTGCAGCCAGCCCTACTGAATCCAAACCTCACTCATGATACCATTAGTGTGAAGTAGTCACCACAAAGTTTATACAAACACACTATGCCACGGTCAAAGGACATTTGAAGTCATTTTTGAAGACATGAGAATTTTTAAATTTTACTTATCATCGAAAGACTAAAACACTTGATAAAACAGCTTTTTTGCAGTGTAGCTACCATTTTGCCTACATAGCAATACTCAGTATTCAGACACATTCACACAACAGACATTCAGAAGTGTCACAGTTATCAATGCGAGTAACCACTGGATAGAAAACTTGCTAGGTAGCTAAACACAAGGGAAGCAGCTTGGTCATGGGCCTCTTGCTGTTTCTTACTTACGATTATGAATGACATCATATATCCTTTCATCAGTAGTCACGCATAATCATCATCTGTGATGTCTCCTTAATCACTCCCTTGAAAGGACGAAGATGTTACTGTATCCATGGGCCCAAACATCCATTTGTCTGTTGGCCATATCAGTTGCAATAGATTGCACAAGATGAATTATTTTCAATTTATCTTGAAGGAGAAAAATGCCTTTTTATTTATTAAGTCTGGACAACTCCATGGGATTCTGCTTTCAGACATGCGAAGCATTTATTTTGGCAGAATTTGTTTGTCATTAAGGGCAGTATTAGGCCTATAACTATGCTCCCCTTATAGGACAGCTGTGTCTAACTATTTTCCATTTATTCCCTCCTGCCATATTCCACGTTTTCTCATTCATCTCAAGAATGTAGCTGATTCTCCCCTCAGAATTATGTAACTTTAATAGTATATATCTTTATTTCCCATTTTTTCCATTATTTGCTATTAGCTGCCATTATCATATTGGGATAATAAATGGCCATACTGAGTGTACAAGCTTGCTCTAAAATTACATAAACACTATGTGTTGTTCCAGTATAGCTTTAATGGAGTTTTGCAGCCTCACAATACGATTTCCTTATCTATTTGTAACACTCATTATTGTCTTGCTGTAGCAAGGTCAAACTACATTGGTGCAAAGGTTTTTTTTTTTTGTTTTTTTTTGTGTGGTACAACAGAGACCACAAAAGGAATAGTGCTAACATGCAAACATCAAAGAAGATATAAATACTATATGTTTGATGGTTGTTCTTTTGGCTCCTGTCATTTGAACTGGCCATTCCATACTAGCCTGAAATAACAATTCAAATATATGAAGTTGTACAAATAGTTATACTACAACAACTTGCAGCTTCTATCAGAGAGCATTATTATTATTTTTATTATTATTATTGTTATTATTATTAGTGCACCCCTTTAACGGTCTGATAAGACCACAGGATGGGCTCTCTAATCCCTCCCAAAGAAATTCCCCCATCATCTTGCACAACTCCTGTAATAGCATCCTGCAATCCTTTTTAGCACTGACGGGGTCTGGGTACATGTAATATTACTTTAACAGCAATACTGTTTTGAATAATCATGCAAGATGTTTACAGCCTAGGCTAGGTTACCCTCAGTCACAGCCCTTTAAAATAGAGTGCAGATTGCACATGTTGCTTTGTTCAGTAAACAGTTCCATCCATAGGTGTAGATTTCGGAGGGGACGCAGGGGATACATCCCCCTCAATATTTAGAACATGTGCACTCCCCCCCCCCCCCCCAATAAAAACATAAAAGAAGCAGAGGACTTTTAAATTGATGCAGAAAAGACACAAATTGGTGCATAAAAATCACCAGAATGCAGGAAATGAAGTGTCTGACGCTTTAAATTTCCTGGGGGAGGACCCTCAGCTTAATGTGTCCCCCCCAATGTTCAAACGAAACCTATGCCACTGGTTCGATCAAGTATATAATAATTATATATAATAATTAGGATAAAGAATTATACAGTATTTGGCTCAAGGGTACAATTACTGTGCGCAACTTGGGATATAAACTGGCACACAATCTCAGCCCCAAAATACTCTACATAGAGCTAAGAACACAGCATTCAGTTTTAAATCCTCAGGATTCAATTAAATGTACCAAAGTTTATTTAAATCAATCAGAGAAAAATGTACTTGATCAAGAGTTGATTTCACACTCAGATTTGTGTTGAGTGATGCCAGAAGAATCTGAGGCTCTTCCCTCGAACAGCAGTTTTGTGCCATTGAAAAATGAATAAAAATGAAAAATAAGATTTAAAAAAGCAAGGCTACGAAATCAATCTTTACAAATGTAATTTCTACTCGGCAACATTGGAAGGCCGATTAAATGTCTGAGGTCTAAATTAAAAACCACCTCTTTGACTTATAATGATAGCCATCTGGGAAGGGAGCGAGAAATAAATATTGTGAATAATTTGTACCTTTCACTTTTGCAATAACTGCATGCCTTGTCATTGCTTTTTTACCAGAAAAGTACTGACAAGAATTTATTCCATACACCATGTATATTACATACTGAGCATTGTGTCAATGTGCACATTTTATTATACTTTAATGCAAGCACAGGAACACAAATGGTTCTTTTATGAAAAAGTACTATTGTGTCTTATTCTATTATATCCAGCTACAATCTTTTGACACAAAGGCAGGGATTGATGAAAATTGGTGACTGCTTATGCAAGTGAATCACAGTTTTTTGGTTGAAAGAGTTTGCTTCCATCTGAATGAGATTGCAAAAACCTAATTTTGTGAAACCATTAAGCTATCTTTTTCCTATGTGCTCATGGTGAAAGATTTCTGATATATGCAGGTGGTTGAAAGCACGTATACTTTCATCAGAATACCTACATAGTGACTGACATAAGAAAGCGATATAATCTTTGCTTAACTTCATATATACAATATATGACCAAAAGTATCTGGTCACCCCTTGGTCTGGGGCTGATTGTTATGGTTTGGGCTAGGCCCCTTGGTTACACTGAAGGCAAATCTAAAAGCTACAACATACAATCACATTCTAGACAATTATGTGCTTCTCCAACACTTTTGGAAACGTCCTTTTCTGTTTCAGCATGACAATGTCCCCGGGCACATAGCAAGGTCCATGTGGAAATGGTTTTTTCAGGAATGGTGAGGAAAAACTGGACTGGCCTGCACAGATCCCTGACTTCAACCCCACCCAACACATTTGGGATCAATTGGAAAGCTAACTGCGATCTAGGCGTAATCGCCATATCAGTGGCCAACCTCACTAATCAGGCACTGATTTGGCGATTAGGCCTGGCTTGCAGTTGGCTTTCCAATTAATCCCAGGTGTTGGATAGATGGAGTTGAGGTTAGGGCTCTGTGCAGGCCAGTCAAGTTCTTCCACACCGATCTCAACAAAACCATTTATTTATGGACCTGGCTGTGTGCCCAGCGGCATTGTAATGCTGAAACAGGAATGGGCCTTTGCAAAACTGTTGCTACAAAGTTGGAAGCACAGAATCATCTAGAATGTCATTACAATAACATTTGCCTTCACTGGAACTAAGGGGCCTAGATCAAACAATGAAAATCAGCCCCAGAACAAGGAGTATCCAGATACTTTGGTCATATCGTGTATTTATCAATAACTGTTTGGCATCTGGAGCTCTTGCTTCAGTTTTTGTCTCTACAGATAGGTGAGCAATATGTATTATGTAGGGACAGGCATGACAGCCTGGTCTATTTGCTGTGGAATGACTCTTTGGTATTTTAGGAAGGTTCTGGTGATTCATCTCTATGCATTTTGTATGAAGCAAATACGAAAAACAGAATATGCTGACTTTAGCATGAATAGGTTAAAAATGTAATTCTTGATAATTTCGATCAGTATGGTAATATTCATGGCTGCACCTGCATATACTTCTATAAAAATGAAGGTTTCATACCGCATCTTAAGGGTTTTTAAAAATTATTATTATGTTCTATTCAAAGGCTAATAAGATGACATATTAGATACTGTAAATGTCGAGTTGCAATAGAGGTCACCATCATCACTACCATAATCGTCATATCATCATGGTCATCAACAAAAGCCTACACTTATGCATACTGCTCTGTGGTCGTAATAACTGTAATATTTCTCTGCACTACATTGCAAGACACTGCAAATGGCTTGCTTTGCATGTCAGATAAAACAAAATACATTTGGCATTTTATTCATGTTTAACTTTCTTCCTGGGCACCAACATCTGCCAGACCTTTTCTCAGATACCATTTTTTTTCAGATTCAAGGCAACAATTCATTTGCATGTTTCAAAAGAAAAAATAAATCCTATTTCTATTCACACAAGGTGAGCAGTTCAGATAATCACCTACAATCAATTCAACTGAACCCAAGGCCATTTGTCACTGCTCTACAGCAGTAGCATCTCTGTGAAAGTCTATAAGGCTGTACACTTTCACAGTATTTTTCACTCATTTGGAAAAGCAGTGGGAGAAGTGAAAATGAAGCACTCGTTATTAAACAGATTAAGACCTGTTTAAACATATTTTGGGCCTTGAATCTTATGGAAAACTATGGCAGGGGACAGCTGCCTTGAAGATTGAAACCAATTGAAGGAGGTAGGGGAAAGTTTAACTTCAATTCAATTCAATTTTAGTGACAGGTTTACTTTGATTTTGCATTAAGAAAAGTGCTTCAATTTGCTTTATAAAATCAAGTATGCAGTTATAATTGTTAGAAGTCACTTGTTTAGAAAAATCTTTCATCCTTGGTGTTTTGTGGCTGAAAGGTGACGCCCCTTCATAGATATGTATTATTTACTGGATCGGAACACTGAGAGTAAACAGTGTCGCACATAGAATATTCATTATGAAGAACGTGAAGCATTTAGACAGATTGTAGATAATATGTGCAATTAGTTGAAGCCAAAGCCAGGCTTAGCATGATAAGGGAGTGTAAAGGTTGTATTACTCTCTCCAAGTTGTTAATAAAACATTTAAAACTCACTGGCAGAAATACGTTTTATATAATCACCCTGAAATGAAAATTGATAATTCCAAATGATCAAAGGCTATATTCCAAGGGCCCCAATAGACCAATGCAAGGCTGTGCAATCAGATTTTGCAATTAATGGATATGAGCCAGTGAATATCCTTGTCTCATGTTGGGAATTCAAGCAGTCTGAAAACATCACCATGGACAATTAATGAGCTACTTTCATGAAAGATACACAGTCAACACCACTTCACTGATGAAGGAACCTTAGCAAAGCACTGGTATGTTAGTCTCACCTTCACAGCAGAAAAATAAAACTGTTCATTAATTTGATATACATATTGCTGTTCTTAACCTTGAGGAAAAGGTAAGAGCATACCTATATAATGCCCAGTTTTATGGCCAATTAATCAGGGACTGAAGTGCCTTTGGGTAAGTCCTGAACTCCCATTAAAAAGCATGAAAGTGTTGTGTGACACTGAAGCAATACCAGCTGGCATCTTTTAAGCATGACTTTGGGTTAAAGTGCAAACATGTTTTACACTGGCTGGATTTTATTCATTGGCAACCCACACCACCCAATCAGGTAGGTGAGCAGGGATCTCATTAGTGCATGGGTAACTGAAGAGATGGTCACATGATAGCTCACCAAGAAACATTCAGTCATGGCTGCAGGAAAATATTACCAAAGTTGTCACTGGAACACTGAATGAGTCGGTTTATGTATTGATTTGATTGAGTGATTGTAAAGGCCGGGTTTTGTTTCCTGGCGGCATGGTGGTGCAGTGAGTAGTGCTGTCACCTCACAACAAGAAGGTACCGAGTTTGAATTCCTTTGAGTACATTGGTTTCCTCCCACAGGTTTCCTCCCAGTTCCTCAGGGTACATTGGTTTCCTCCCACAGGTTTCCTCCAAGTTCCTCATGGTACTTTAGTTCCACCCCTCAGTCTGACAATTTCTTCCTTTCACCCAATGTGTACTGGGATAGGCTCCAGCCCACCCAAATTCCGACCAAGAGTAAGCAGATTAGAAATTGGATGAATGGATGAAGGTTTTGTTTCTATGTGAGCAAAGTGGTGAGAGTGCTGGCTCTCCCAATGGAAGGTTTGTCCGCGCAAAATGATTAAGTATGGAAACTGCAAGCCAACCCAGGAAAGTTGTTTATCTCCCTCAACATTAGATTTTGATTATACAAACAAGTGAACAAGGTTTTATTTTATTGTAAGGCAAACTTTACACTTTCAAAAAGGATCTGTTAATATCAAACAATCTTTTTGTGCTACTTTTGTGTTCTTCCACACCATTCTTGACAAAAACATTTCTAAATGGACCTTGCTGCGTGCCTGGGGGCAGTGTCATGCTGAAACAGGAAAGTGCTTCCCCAAACTGTTGGAGAAGTGCAAAATCATATAGAATGTCATTGTATGCTGTAGGCTGAATCAGGCCTCAGACAAATGACCCAGTCGACAACTGAAATGATAGTAATAGGGTTAACATACCTTCTTGCATTGTTTTGAATTAGCACTGGGTTTCCTGTATACATTTTAACAGCAAACCTGCCAGGACTACTTGAGAACAACAAGCAAAAAGTTCACATTAAAAGTGACACAGACTTCTTATATCTTCAAGACAAAGAGATTTCATAATGTTGCAATGATCCCAAATGTAGTCTGGGGTGGGCTGATATATTTATAACAACACGAGTTGATTAAATCCCTACATCACATTTTTTCATTCCACGTCAATTATAGACTGTGCATTTTAGAAGTTCAGACGTTATGACTGAGTACTGATGTCCAGCATAATGTACGATGCATCTTGTGAATGTGGGCAGCGCACAATTCTCAAACCATTTTGGCATAAATTCCAACCACACTTTAAGAAGTCTCATCTTCGATGTGGAAACTGTAGGTTTTTATGGGATTTTTATTTAGCTGGGGATGAGCAAACAGCATGCGACTGTACGGACAGACAAAGCCGAGAAATTCCTACGATACTGAGGGCACTCTTCGTATTATAAGCCTCGAGACCCTCCTGGCAAGCGATCAATCCAAAAGCTTTTGATAAATAACCCGTGCGGTAATCACTTCCATAATTCCCCGCGATTCTGAGCTGTGGGGCCGGCCCCTGGGAAAGACCGCTCTGTCGCAGAGCCCCCCCTGGGTATGACAATTGTTAACACTGTCACTGTACTTCGGCGGTTTGATATTTCCCAGCGGTGCGGTAACAGCGCCAGCGCGGCACGGGTTTGGAGCAAACACAATGAAGACACTCGGAGGACATCACCATAGAGTAATACACTTTACTTTTTTATGCACAGTCCTCCCTACCCCCCATTTCATCTGGAGGTTCAAAGCCTGTCGTTATGGTCTAACAAGTAGTACTGGCTGTTAGCCACTAGGGAAATTTCTTGCAGAAGAAAAAGTTGTTAAACCTATTGACTGTCTGGTTAATCTGCTGGAAAAGTACTGCATCACATTCACAAGTTGTTTGTGTACAGAAATAAAACTGAGAGGTTAATAAGTGGAACAATGCATTAGAAGAACATAGTGCATCATTGATTTGAATCAACTACCAAGATTCCTGTTGACTGTTTGTCGTGTTACATTGCGTATGCACGCTGTTCATGAGTGTTTATTTTTGTCTTTTTTGTTGACATTTTACCATTAAACAATCACATAACTATGCAGTGTCTGTCCAAGGCTTCTTTAAAAAATTGATAAATAACGTTTGAGGTAAATTGAAGTCATGCTTCTCTGATGATTAAATCCAAAAAGATGCCATAATTTTACATCTGACTGCTCAGCACTACACCCTTGAATGGTTCTTAAGAGGTTCATTTAATTGAACTTTACTTATATATTATATATATATGGTGTATTAAATACATAATATAATATGTAGTTAGTACACCACATATTATATATGCGTACAATATAATATTATTTAATACAGTGACTGACAAAATGACCAATATTGCTGTTTTGTTGCTGTTGGACCCATACAATCAGTATATCAATATAGTCACAGTGGGAAAGGAATCCACTGACTATCAGCAACAATAGACACCCACAAAGAGGTGATGGGGGCATCAGAACTGTGGACAGCGGTAGTGCTCAATATTTGGGAGACATAGTTCAGGAGGTAAGAGCGGTTGTCTGGCAGTCGGAGGACTGCCGATTCGATCCCCTGCCCTGGGCGTGTCAAAGTGTCCCTGAGCAAGACACCTAACCCCTAATTGCTCCCAATGAGCTGATTGGTACCTTGCATGGCAGCCTTTCACCATTGGTGTGTGAGTGTGTGTGTGAATGGGTGAATGAGAGGCGTCACTTGTAAAGCGCTTTGGATTAAAGCACTATACAAATTCAGTCCATTTGGTGCATGGACTTCAGCAGTATTCAGAACCATGGACAGCGGCATTATGGACAGCTGGACCATGACAGTATTCCCAGAATCGGTGCACCTGCATCTATCTGACTCACCCAGTAATTCAAATTCTACTCCTTTTTTCTATCCATAGGCTAATCTGACAGAGAAAAGCATCACCCTGTCGTGTATGAATCTGAGTTGTCGTAAGGAGGAAGAAACTTCCATCTTTTGGCAAACTTCCAAAGCCCAGCTGGTCTCTTACTGATCTCATTTTCCAGCATTGCCAGCGTGATTGTTTTTGTTGGAACCAGTTTTCTCCTCACAGTTTATTTAATGTTTCTCTGTTTCTCTTTTGCCGTCCTGCCAGAACAAATAATTTTAGCCCTCAGGATTGTTGTTGCTGCTTTACCCGCTTGTATCGCATCAGGAAGACTGTTCTGCAAACATTACGAAAGATTACCAGGTCCAACGGTACATTTCCCCTTGGCTTTATCTGTGAATTCATACAATGTTTGCCTGGGAAGTGAAACATAACTCAAGGCTCCTATCAGTTACACACACTAGATCACAGCTATCAGAATTCAGTCCTGGAGGGTGGCAGTGGCAGCTGGTTTTCGATATGTTTGAGCATCACTGATTCATCAAAGTCACTGTTTGGGTAAAAGGTCCACACACCTTGTTCTCATCACCTTAACTGGCTGCTGACTGAAAGGAAACCTCAAGAATCTGCACAAACCATGGGTCTGCAGGACCACTGCATTAGATGACAAAAGTACACTAACGGAACAATCTTTTTTTCAGTGAATTCTGGCACATATTAAATTCATGTTTCAAATTCAAATGGCATTTTGCTTTATAAATTGTAACTTTAAAAAACGTGTGTCCTAACCGTTCTTCAAGGTACTGAACACAGCCGTGAACTTGCCTTTACCCTCAGTCTTACCGTTTTCCTAACCCTAACCCTAATTTGGGCCCTTAACCCTAATTAAAGCCATTGGTAGCTTGGAAAACTTCAGATAACTCATTTAAAATTCATTAAAAATCAAGGTAAATATCACACATACAATAATACAAATGAAAAATGATATGTTTCAGGTCTTTTAAAAAGATTTTTTCCTTGAAAAATTTTTCATGTATTGCTAATTTTTTTAATGGACATAGGTACCCATGCTACAGTAGAAAATATTTGACTCATTCAAAATCATTAACAAACCTGTCTCCCAACCATTATTCAAGCTGCTGAACACAGCCGTGAACTTGCCTTTACCCTCAGTCTTACCGTTTTCCTAACCCTAACCCTAATTTGGGCCCTTAACCCTAATTAAAGCCATTGGTAGCTTGGAAAACTTCAGATAACCCATTTAAAATTCATTAAAAATCAAGGTAAATATCACACATACAATAATACAAATGAAAAATGATATGTTTCAGGTCTTTTAAAAAGATTTGTATTTCTTGAAGAAATATAAATATATTGCACGTCTTTAATGGCCATAGGTACCCATGCTACAGTAGAAAATATTTGACTCATTCAAAATCATTAACAAACCTGTCTCCTAACCATTATTCAAGCTGCTGAACACAGCCGTGAACTTGCCTTTACCCTCAGACTTACGGTTTTCCTAACCCTAACCCTAATTTGGGCCCTTAACCCTAATTAAAGCCATTGGTAGCTTGGAAAACTTCAGATAACCCATTTAAAATTCATTAAAAATCAAGGTAAATATCACACATACAATAATACAAATGCAAAATGATATGTTTCAGGTCTTTTAAAAAGATTTTTTCCTTGAAAATTTTTTTATATATTGCTAATTTTTTGATGGCCATAGGTACCCATGCTACAGTAGAAAATATTTGACTCATTCAAAATCATTAACAAACCTGTCTCCTAACCATTATTCAAGCTGCTGAACACAGCCGTGAACTTGCCTTTACCCTCAGTCTTACCGTTTTCCTAACCCTAACCCTAATTTGGGCCCTTAACCCTAATTGAAGCCATTGGTAGCTTGGGAAACTTCAGATAACCCATTTAAAATTCATTAAAAATCAAGGTAAATATCACACATACAATAATACAAATGCAAAATGATATGTTTCAGGTCTTTTAAAAAGATTTTTTCCTTGAAAAATTTTTTATATATTGCTAATTTTTTAATGGACATAGGTACCCATGCTACAGTAGAAAATATTTGACTCATTCAAAATCATTAACAAACCTGTCTCCTAACCATTATTCAAGCTGCTGAACACAGCCGTGAACTTGCCTTTACCCTCAGTCTTACCGTTTTCCTAACCCTAACCCTAATTTGGGCCCTTAACCCTAATTAAAGCCATTGGTAGCTTGGAAAACTTCAGATAACCCATTCAAAATTCATTAAAAATCAAGGTAAATATCACACATACAATAATACAAATGAAAAATGATATGTTTCAGGTCTTTTAAAAAGATTTGTATTTCTTGAAGAAATATAAATATATTGCACGTCTTTAATGGCCATAGGTACCCATGCTACAGTAGAAAATATTTGACTCATTCAAAATCATTAACAAACCTGTCTCCTAACCATTATTCAAGCTGCTGAACACAGCCGTGAACTTGCCTTTACCCTCAGACTTACGGTTTTCCTAACCCTAACCCTAATTTGGGCCCTTAACCCTAATTAAAGCCATTGGTAGCTTGGAAAACTTCAGATAACCCATTTAAAATTCATTAAAAATCAAGGTAAATATCACACATACAATAATACAAATGCAAAATGATATGTTTCAGGTCTTTTAAAAAGATTTTTTCCTTGAAAATTTTTTTATATATTGCTAATTTTTTGATGGCCATAGGTACCCATGCTACAGTAGAAAATATTTGACTCATTCAAAATCATTAACAAACCTGTCTCCTAACCATTATTCAAGCTGCTGAACACAGCCGTGAACTTGCCTTTACCCTCAGTCTTACCGTTTTCCTAACCCTAACCCTAATTTGGGCCCTTAACCCTAATTGAAGCCATTGGTAGCTTGGGAAACTTCAGATAACCCATTTAAAATTCATTAAAAATCAAGGTAAATATCACACATACAATAATACAAATGCAAAATGATATGTTTCAGGTCTTTTAAAAAGATTTTTTCCTTGAAAAATTTTTTATATATTGCTAATTTTTTAATGGACATAGGTACCCATGCTACAGTAGAAAATATTTGACTCATTCAAAATCATTAACAAACCTGTCTCCTAACCATTATTCAAGCTGCTGAACACAGCCGTGAACTTGCCTTTACCCTCAGTCTTACCGTTTTCCTAACCCTAACCCTAATTTGGGCCCTTAACCCTAATTAAAGCCATTGGTAGCTTGGAAAACTTCAGATAACCCATTCAAAATTCATTAAAAATCAAGGTAAATATCACACATACAATAATACAAATGAAAAATGATATGTTTCAGGTCTTTTAAAAAGATTTGTATTTCTTGAAGAAATATAAATATATTGCACGTCTTTAATGGCCATAGGTACCCATGCTACAGTAGAAAATATTTGACTCATTCAAAATCATTAACAAACCTGTCTCCTAACCATTATTCAAGCTGCTGAACACAGCCGTGAACTTGCCTTTACCCTCAGACTTACGGTTTTCCTAACCCTAACCCTAATTTGGGCCCCTAACCCTAATTAAAGCCATTGGAAGCTTGGAAAACTTCAGATAACCCATTTAAAATTCATTAAAAATCAAGGTAAATATCACACATACAATAATACAAATGCAAAATGATATGTTTCAGGTCTTTTAAAAAGATTTTTTCCTTGAAAATTTTTTTATATATTGCTAATTTTTTAATGGACATAGGTACCCATGCTACAGTAGAAAATATTTGACTCATTCAAAATCATTAACAAACCTGTCTCCTAACCATTATTCAAGCTGCTGAACACAGCCGTGAACTTGCCTTTACCCTCAGTCTTACCGTTTTCCTAACCCTAACCCTAATTTGGGCCCTTAACCCTAATTAAAGCCATTGGTAGCTTGGAAAACTTCAGATAACCCATTTAAAATTCATTAAAAATCAAGGTAAATATCACACATACAATAATACAAATGAAAAATGATATGTTTCAGGTCTTTTAAAAAGATTTGTATTTCTTGAAGAAATATAAATATATTGCACGTCTTTAATGGCCATAGGTACCCATGCTACAGTAGAAAATATTTGACTCATTCAAAATCATTAACAAACCTGTCTCCTAACCATTATTCAAGCTGCTGAACACAGCCGTGAACTTGCCTTTACCCTCAGTCTTACCGTTTTCCTAACCCTAACCCTAATTTGGGCCCTTAACCCTAATTAAAGCCATTGGTAGCTTGGAAAACTTCAGATAACCCATTTAAAATTCATTAAAAATCAAGGTAAATATCACACATACAATAATACAAATGAAAAATGATATGTTTCAGGTCTTTTAAAAAGATTTTTATTTCTTGAAGAAATATAAATATATTGCACGTCGTTAATGGCCATAGGTACCCATGCTACAGTAGAAAATATTTGACTCATTCAAAATCATTAACAAACCTGTCTCCTAACCATTATTCAAGCTGCTGAACACAGCCGTGAACTTGCCTTTACCCTCAGACTTACGGTTTTCCTAACCCTAACCCTAATTTGGGCCCTTAACCCTAATTAAAGCCATTGGAAGCTTGGAAAACTTCAGATAACCCATTTAAAATTCATTAAAAATCAAGGTAAATATCACACATACAATAATACAAATGCAAAATGATATGTTTCAGGTCTTTTAAAAAGATTTTTTCCTTGAAAAATTTTTCATATATTGCTAATTTTTTTAATGGACATAGGTACCCATGCTACAGTAGAAAATATTTGACTCATTCAAAATCATTAACAAACCTGTCTCCTAACCATTATTCAAGCTGCTGAACACAGCCGTGAACTTGCCTTTACCCTCAGTCTTACCGTTTTCCTAACCCTAACCCTAATTTGGGCCCTTAACCCTAATTAAAGCCATTGGTAGCTTGGAAAACTTCAGATAACCCATTTAAAATTCATTAAAAATCAAGGTAAATATCACACATACAATAATACAAATGAAAAATGATATGTTTCAGGTCTTTTAAAAAGATTTTTTCCTTGAAAATTTTTTCATATAGTGCTAATTTTTTGATGGCCATAGGTACCCATGCTACAGTAGAAAATATTTGACTCATTCAAAATCATTAACAAACCTGTCTCCTAACCATTATTCAAGCTGCTGAACACAGCCGTGAACTTGCCTTTACCCTCAGTCTTACCGTTTTTCTAACCCTAACCCTAATTTGGGCCCTTAACCCTAATTAAAGCCATTTGTAGCTTGGAAAACTTCAGATAACCCATTTAAAATTCATTAAAAATCAAGGTAAATATCACACATACAATAATACAAATGCAAAATGATATGTTTCAGGTCTTTTAAAAAGATTTTTTCCTTGAAAATATTTTTATATATTGCTAATTTTTTGATGGCCATAGGTACCCATGCTACAGTAGAAAATATTTGACTCATTCAAAATCATTAACAAACCTGTCTCCTAACCATTATTCAAGCTGCTGAACACAGCCGTGAACTTGCCTTTACCCTCAGTCTTACCGTTTTTCTAACCCTAACCCTAATTTGGGCCCTTAACCCTAATTAAAGCCATTGGTAGCTTGGAAAACTTCAGATAACCCATTTAAAATTCATTAAAAATCAAGGTAAATATCACACATACAATAATACAAATGAAAAATGATATGTTTCAGGTCTTTTAAAAAGATTTTTTCCTTGAAAATTTTTTTATATAGTGCTAATTTTTTGATGGCCATAGGTACCCATGCTACAGTAGAAAATATTTGACTCATTCAAAATCATTAACAAACCTGTCTCCTAACCATTATTCAAGCTGCTGAACACAGCCGTGAACTTGCCTTTACCCTCAGTCTTACCGTTTTCCTAACCCTAACCCTAATTTGGGCCCTTAACCCTAATTAAAGCCATTGGTAGCTTGGAAAACTTCAGATAACCCATTTAAAATTCATTAAAAATCAAGGTAAATATCACACATACAATAATACAAATGAAAAATGATATGTTTCAGGTCTTTTAAAAAGATTTGTATTTCTTGAAGAAATATAAATATATTGCACGTCTTTAATGGCCATAGGTACCCATGCTACAGTAGAAAATATTTGACTCATTCAAAATCATTAACAAACCTGTCTCCTAACCATTATTCAAGCTGCTGAACACAGCCGTGAACTTGCCTTTACCCTCAGACTTACGGTTTTCCTAACCCTAACCCTAATTTGGGCCCTTAACCCTAATTAAAGCCATTGGAAGCTTGGAAAACTTCAGATAACCCATTTAAAATTCATTAAAAATCAAGGTAACTATCACACATACAATAATACAAATGCAAAATGATATGTTTCAGGTCTTTTAAAAAGATTTTTTCCTTGAAAAATTTTTTATATATTGCTAATTTTTTAATGGACATAGGTACCCATGCTACAGTAGAAAATATTTGACTCATTCAAAATCATTAACAAACCTGTCTCCTAAGCATTATTCAAGCTGCTGAACACAGCCGTGAACTTGCCTTTACCCTCAGTCTTACCGTTGTCCTAACCCTAACCCTAATTTGGGCCCTTAACCCTAATTGAAGCCATTGGTAGCTTGGGAAACTTCAGATAACCCATTTAAAATTCATTAAAAATCAAGGTAAATATCACACATACAATAATACAAATGAAAAATGATATGTTTCAGGTCTTTTAAAAAGATTTTTTCCTTGAAAATTTTTTTATATATTGCTAATTTTTTAATGGACATAGGTACCCATGCTACAGTAGAAAATATTTGACTCATTCAAAATCATTAACAAACCTGTCTCCTAACCATTATTCAAGCTGCTGAACACAGCCGTGAACTTGCCTTTACCCTCAGTCTTACCGTTTTCCTAACCCTAACCCTAATTTGGGCCCTTAACCCTAATTAAAGCCATTGGTAGCTTGGAAAACTTCAGATAACCCATTTAAAATTCATTAAAAATCAAGGTAAATATCACACATACAATAATACAAATGCAAAATGATATGTTTCAGGTCTTTTAAAAAGATTTTTTCCTTGAAAAATTTTTTATATATTGCTAATTTTTTAATGGACATAGGTACCCATGCTACAGTAGAAAATATTTGACTCATTCAAAATCATTAACAAACCTGTCTCCTAACCATTATTCAAGCTGCTGAACACAGCCGTGAACTTGCCTTTACCCTCAGACTTACGGTTTTCCTAACCCTAACCCTAATTTGGGCCCTTAACCCTAATTAAAGCCATTGGTAGCTTGGAAAACTTCAGATAACCCATTTAAAATTCATTAAAAATCAAGGTAAATATCACACATACAATAATACAAATGCAAAATGATATGTTTCAGGTCTTTTAAAAAGATTTTTTCCTTGAAAATTTTTTTATATATTGCTAATTTTTTGATGGCCATAGGTACCCATGCTACAGTAGAAAATATTTGACTCATTCAAAATCATTAACAAACCTGTCTCCTAACCATTATTCAAGCTGCTGAACACAGCCGTGAACTTGCCTTTACCCTCAGTCTTACCGTTGTCCTAACCCTAACCCTAATTTGGGCCCTTAACCCTAATTGAAGCCATTGGTAGCTTGGGAAACTTCAGATAACCCATTTAAAATTCATTAAAAATCAAGGTAAATATCACACATACAATAATACAAATGAAAAATGATATGTTTCAGGTCTTTTAAAAAGATTTTTTCCTTGAAAATTTTTTTATATATTGCTAATTTTTTAATGGACATAGGTACCCATGCTACAGTAGAAAATATTTGACTCATTCAAAATCATTAACAAACCTGTCTCCTAACCATTATTCAAGCTGCTGAACACAGCCGTGAACTTGCCTTTACCCTCAGTCTTACCGTTTTCCTAACCCTAACCCTAATTTGGGCCCTTAACCCTAATTAAAGCCATTGGTAGCTTGGAAAACTTCAGATAACCCATTTAAAATTCATTAAAAATCAAGGTAAATATCACACATACAATAATACAAATGAAAAATGATATGTTTCAGGTCTTTTAAAAAGATTTGTATTTCTTGAAGAAATATAAATATATTGCACGTCTTTAATGGCCATAGGTACCCATGCTACAGTAGAAAATATTTGACTCATTCAAAATCATTAACAAACCTGTCTCCTAACCATTATTCAAGCTGCTGAACACAGCCGTGAACTTGCCTTTACCCTCAGACTTACGGTTTTCCTAACCCTAACCCTAATTTGGGCCCTTAACCCTAATTAAAGCCATTGGTAGCTTGGAAAACTTCAGATAACCCATTTAAAATTCATTAAAAATCAAGGTAAATATCACACATACAATAATACAAATGCAAAATGATATGTTTCAGGTCTTTTAAAAAGATTTTTTCCTTGAAAAATTTTTTATATATTGCTAATTTTTTAATGGACATAGGTACCCATGCTACAGTAGAAAATATTTGACTCATTCAAAATCATTAACAAACCTGTCTCCTAACCATTATTCAAGCTGCTGAACACAGCCGTGAACTTGCCTTTACCCTCAGTCTTACCGTTGTCCTAACCCTAACCCTAATTTGGGCCCTTAACCCTAATTGAAGCCATTGGTAGCTTGGGAAACTTCAGATAACCCATTTAAAATTCATTAAAAATCAAGGTAAATATCACACATACAATAATACAAATGCAAAATGATATGTTTCAGGTCTTTTAAAAAGATTTTTTCCTTGAAAATTTTTTTATATAGTGCTAATTTTTTGATGGCCATAGGTACCCATGCTACAGTAGAAAATATTTGACTCATTCAAAATCATTAACAAACCTGTCTCCTAACCATTATTCAAGCTGCTGAACACAGCCGTGAACTTGCCTTTACCCTCAGTCTTACCGTTTTCCTAACCCTAACCCTAATTTGGGCCCTTAACCCTAATTAAAGCCATTGGTAGCTTGGAAAACTTCAGATAACCCATTTAAAATTGATTAAAAATCAAGGTAAATATCACACATACAATAATACAAATGCAAAATGATATGTTTCAGGTCTTTTAAAAAGATTTTTTCCTTGAAAAATTTTTTATATATTGCTAATTTTTTAATGGACATAGGTACCCATGCTACAGTAGAAAATATTTGACTCATTCAAAATCATTAACAAACCTGTCTCCTAACCATTATTCAAGCTGCTGAACACAGCCGTGAACTTGCCTTTACCCTCAGTCTTACCGTTGTCCTAACCCTAACCCTAATTTGGGCCCTTAACCCTAATTGAAGCCATTGGTAGCTTGGGAAACTTCAGATAACCCATTTAAAATTCATTAAAAATCAAGGTAAATATCACACATACAATAATACAAATGCAAAATGATATGTTTCAGGTCTTTTAAAAAGATTTTTTCCTTGAAAATTTTTTTATATAGTGCTAATTTTTTGATGGCCATAGGTACCCATGCTACAGTAGAAAATATTTGACTCATTCAAAATCATTAACAAACCTGTCTCCTAACCATTATTCAAGCTGCTGAACACAGCCGTGAACTTGCCTTTACCCTCAGTCTTACCGTTTTCCTAACCCTAACCCTAATTTGGGCCCTTAACCCTAATTAAAGCCATTGGTAGCTTGGGAAACTTCAGATAACCCATTTAAAATTCATTAAAAATCAAGGTAAATATCACACATACAATAATACAAATGAAAAATGATGTTTCAGGTCTTTTAAAAAGATTTTTTCCTTGAAAATTTTTTTATATATTGCTAATTTTTTAATGGACATAGGTACCCATGCTACAGTAGAAAATATTTGACTCATTCAAAATCATTAACAAACCTGTCTCCTAACCATTATTCAAGCTGCTGAACACAGCCGTGAACTTGCCTTTACCCTCAGTCTTACCGTTGTCCTAACCCTAACCCTAATTTGGGCCCTTAACCCTAATTAAAGCCATTGGTAGCTTGGAAAACTTCAGATAACCCATTTAAAATTCATTAAAAATCAAGGTAAATATCACACATACAATAATACAAATGAAAAATGATATGTTTCAGGTCTTTTAAAAAGATTTGTATTTCTTGAAGAAATATAAATATATTGCACGTCTTTAATGGCCATAGGTACCCATGCTACAGTAGAAAATATTTGACTCATTCAAAATCATTAACAAACCTGTCTCCTAACCATTATTCAAGCTGCTGAACACAGCCGTGAACTTGCCTTTACCCTCAGTCTTACCGTTTTCCTAACCCTAACCCTAATTTGGGCCCTTAACCCTAATTAAAGCCATTGGTAGCTTGGAAAACTTCAGATAACCCATTTAAAATTCATTAAAAATCAAGGTAAATATCACACATACAATAATACAAATGTAAAATGATATGTTTCAGGTCTTTTAAAAAGATTTGTATTTCTTGAAGAAATATAAATATATTGCACGTCTTTAATGGCCATAGGTACCCATGCTACAGTAGAAAATATTTGACTCATTCAAAATCATTAACAAACCTGTCTCCTAACCATTATTCAAGCTGCTGAACACAGCCGTGAACTTGCCTTTACCCTCAGACTTACGGTTTTCCTAACCCTAACCCTAATTTGGGCCCTTAACCCTAATTAAAGCCATTGGTAGCTTGGAAAACTTCAGATAACCCATTTAAAATTCATTAAAAATCAAGGTAAATATCACACATACAATAATACAAATGCAAAATGATATGTTTCAGGTCTTTTAAAAAGATTTTTTCCTTGAAAAATTTTTTATATATTGCTAATTTTTTAATGGACATAGGTACCCATGCTACAGTAGAAAATATTTGACTCATTCAAAATCATTAACAAACCTGTCTCCTAACCATTATTCAAGCTGCTGAACACAGCCGTGAACTTGCCTTTACCCTCAGACTTACGGTTTTCCTAACCCTAACCCTAATTTGGGCCCTTAACCCTAATTAAAGCCATTGGTAGCTTGGAAAACTTCAGATAACCCATTTAAAATTCATTAAAAATCAAGGTAAATATCACACATACAATAATACAAATGCAAAATGATATGTTTCAGGTCTTTTAAAAAGATTTTTTCCTTGAAAATTTTTTTATATATTGCTAATTTTTTGATGGCCATAGGTACCCATGCTACAGTAGAAAATATTTGACTCATTCAAAATCATTAACAAACCTGTCTCCTAACCATTATTCAAGCTGCTGAACACAGCCGTGAACTTGCCTTTACCCTCAGTCTTACCGTTGTCCTAACCCTAACCCTAATTTGGGCCCTTAACCCTAATTGAAGCCATTGGTAGCTTGGGAAACTTCAGATAACCCATTTAAAATTCATTAAAAATCAAGGTAAATATCACACATACAATAATACAAATGAAAAATGATATGTTTCAGGTCTTTTAAAAAGATTTTTTCCTTGAAAATTTTTTTATATATTGCTAATTTTTTAATGGACATAGGTACCCATGCTACAGTAGAAAATATTTGACTCATTCAAAATCATTAACAAACCTGTCTCCTAACCATTATTCAAGCTGCTGAACACAGCCGTGAACTTGCCTTTACCCTCAGTCTTACCGTTTTCCTAACCCTAACCCTAATTTGGGCCCTTAACCCTAATTAAAGCCATTGGTAGCTTGGAAAACTTCAGATAACCCATTTAAAATTCATTAAAAATCAAGGTAAATATCACACATACAATAATACAAATGAAAAATGATATGTTTCAGGTCTTTTAAAAAGATTTGTATTTCTTGAAGAAATATAAATATATTGCACGTCTTTAATGGCCATAGGTACCCATGCTACAGTAGAAAATATTTGACTCATTCAAAATCATTAACAAACCTGTCTCCTAACCATTATTCAAGCTGCTGAACACAGCCGTGAACTTGCCTTTACCCTCAGACTTACGGTTTTCCTAACCCTAACCCTAATTTGGGCCCTTAACCCTAATTAAAGCCATTGGTAGCTTGGAAAACTTCAGATAACCCATTTAAAATTCATTAAAAATCAAGGTAAATATCACACATACAATAATACAAATGCAAAATGATATGTTTCAGGTCTTTTAAAAAGATTTTTTCCTTGAAAATTTTTTTATATAGTGCTAATTTTTTGATGGCCATAGGTACCCATGCTACAGTAGAAAATATTTGACTCATTCAAAATCATTAACAAACCTGTCTCCTAACCATTATTCAAGCTGCTGAACACAGCCGTGAACTTGCCTTTACCCTCAGTCTTACCGTTTTCCTAACCCTAACCCTAATTTGGGCCCTTAACCCTAATTAAAGCCATTGGTAGCTTGGAAAACTTCAGATAACCCATTTAAAATTCATTAAAAATCAAGGTAAATATCACACATACAATAATACAAATGAAAAATGATATGTTTCAGGTCATTTAAAAAGATTTTTTCCTTGAAAATTTTTTTATAAAGTGCTAATTTTTTGAGGCCATAGGTACCCATGCTACAGTAGAAAATATTTGACTCATTCAAAATCATTAACAAACCTGTCTCCTAACCATTATTCAAGCTGCTGAACACAGCCGTGAACTTGCCTTTACCCTCAGACTTACGGTTTTCCTAACCCTAACCCTAATTTGGGCCCTTAACCCTAATTAAAGCCATTGGAAGCTTGGAAAACTTCAGATAACCCATTTAAAATTCATTAAAAATCAAGGTAAATATCACACATACAATAATACAAATGCAAAATGATATGTTTCAGGTCTTTTAAAAAGATTTTTTCCTTGAAAAATTTTTTATATATTGCTAATTTTTTAATGGCCATAGGTACCCATGCTACAGTAGAAAATATTTGACTCATTCAAAATCATTAACAAACCTGTCTCCTAACCATTATTCAAGCTGCTGAACACAGCCGTGAACTTGCCTTTACCCTCAGTCTTACCGTTGTCCTAACCCTAACCCTAATTTGGGCCCTTAACCCTAATTAAAGCCATTGGTAGCTTGGAAAACTTCAGATAACCCATTTAAAATTCATTAAAAATCAAGGTAAATATCACACATACAATAATACAAATGTAAAATGATATGTTTCAGGTCTTTTAAAAAGATTTGTATTTCTTGAAGAAATATAAATATATTGCACGTCTTTAATGGCCATAGGTACCCATGCTACAGTAGAAAATATTTGACTCATTCAAAATCATTAACAAACCTGTCTCCTAACCATTATTCAAGCTGCTGAACACAGCCGTGAACTTGCCTTTACCCTCAGACTTACGGTTTTCCTAACCCTAACCCTAATTTGGGCCCTTAACCCTAATTAAAGCCATTGGTAGCTTGGAAAACTTCAGATAACCCATTTAAAATTCATTAAAAATCAAGGTAAATATCACACATACAATAATACAAATGCAAAATGATATGTTTCAGGTCTTTTAAAAAGATTTTTTCCTTGAAAATTTTTTTATATAGTGCTAATTTTTTGATGGCCATAGGTACCCATGCTACAGTAGAAAATATTTGACTCATTCAAAATCATTAACAAACCTGTCTCCTAACCATTATTCAAGCTGCTGAACACAGCCGTGAACTTGCCTTTACCCTCAGTCTTACCGTTTTCCTAACCCTAACCCTAATTTGGGCCCTTAACCCTAATTAAAGCCATTGGTAGCTTGGAAAACTTCAGATAACCCATTTAAAATTCATTAAAAATCAAGGTAAATATCACACATACAATAATACAAATGAAAAATGATATGTTTCAGGTCATTTAAAAAGATTTTTTCCTTGAAAATTTTTTTATAAAGTGCTAATTTTTTGAGGCCATAGGTACCCATGCTACAGTAGAAAATATTTGACTCATTCAAAATCATTAACAAACCTGTCTCCTAACCATTATTCAAGCTGCTGAACACAGCCGTGAACTTGCCTTTACCCTCAGACTTACGGTTTTCCTAACCCTAACCCTAATTTGGGCCCTTAACCCTAATTAAAGCCATTGGAAGCTTGGAAAACTTCAGATAACCCATTTAAAATTGATTAAAAATCAAGGTAAATATCACACATACAATAATACAAATGCAAAATGATATGTTTCAGGTCTTTTAAAAAGATTTTTTCCTTGAAAAATTTTTTATATATTGCTAATTTTTTAATGGACATAGGTACCCATGCTACAGTAGAAAATATTTGACTCATTCAAAATCATTAACAAACCTGTCTCCTAACCATTATTCAAGCTGCTGAACACAGCCGTGAACTTGCCTTTACCCTCAGTCTTACCGTTGTCCTAACCCTAACCCTAATTTGGGCCCTTAACCCTAATTGAAGCCATTGGTAGCTTGGGAAACTTCAGATAACCCATTTAAAATTCATTAAAAATCAAGGTAAATATCACACATACAATAATACAAATGAAAAATGATATGTTTCAGGTCTTTTAAAAAGATTTTTATTTCTTGAAGAAATATAAATATATTGCACGTCTTTAATGGCCATAGGTACCCATGCTACAGTAGAAAATATTTGACTCATTCAAAATCATTAACAAACCTGTCCCCTAACCATTATTCAAGCTGCTGAACACAGCCGTGAACTTGCCTTTACCCTCAGTCTTACCGTTTTCCTAACCCTAACCCTAATTTGGGCCCTTAACCCTAATTGAAGCCATTGGTAGCTTGGAAAACTTCAGATAACCCATTTAAAATGTATTAAAAATCAAGGTAAATATCAAACATACAATAATACAAATGAAAAATGATATGTTTCAGGTCATTTAAAAAGATTTTTTCCTTGAAAAATTTTTTATATATTGCTAAATGTTTAAAGGCCATAGGTTCCCATGCTACAGTAGAAAATATTTGACTCATTCAAAATCATTAACAAACCTGTCTCCTATAAATTATTCAAGCTGCTGAACACAGCCGTGAACTTACATTTACCCTCAGTCTTACCGTTTTCCTAACCCTAACCCTAATTTGGGCCCTTAACCCTAATTAAAGCCATTGGTAGCTTGGAAAACTTCAGATATCCCATTTAAAATTCATTAAAAATCAAGGTAAATATCAATAATAAAATAATACAAATGCAAAACAATATGTTTCAGGTCTTTTAAAAACATTTTTATTTCTTGAATAAATGTGAATATATTGCACGTCTTTAATGGCCATAGGTAGCCAATCTACTTTAGAAAATATTTGACTCATTCAAAATCAGTAACAAACCTGTGTCCTAACCATTATTCAAGCTGCTGAACACAGCCGTGAACTTGCCTTTACCCTCAGACTTATCGTTTTCCTAACCCTAACCCTAGTTTGGGCCCTTAACCCTAATTGAAGCCATTGGTAGATTGGAAAACTTCAGAAAACCCATTTAAAATTGATTAATAAAGAAGGTAAATATCAATAATAAAATAATACAAATGCAAAACAATATGTTTCAGGTCTTTTAAAATGATTTTTATTTCTTGAAGAAATATGAATATATTGCACGTCTTTAATGGCCATAGGAACCCATGCTACAGTAGAAACTATTTCACTCGTTCAAAATCATTAAATTGATTCAGACTTTCTTAAGTGTTTTTGAAACCTCAGCTGCAGGAAAAGTGTGCTCACCACTTCACTTCACTTCATGGTGACTTGTTAAAAGTTGCGAGAAAAGGGTTGCTTTACATCTATCTTCTCGAGACGGGGAAATTGACTTCCTGGACTAATTAATATTCATATCTTGCATGCGTAAGTTCAAACCCAGTTTGGAAGTGTGCTCAGCAAATTTTATAGTGTTGAACCAGTCCAGTGTTTCAAAGAATGGAATCATTTTGTCAAATAAGAAGAATTAAATAATGAAGAATTTATTACTGTCCCTCAATTTCAAACAGTGTTTGTTTAGATATCACTCCAGAATAAGTCCACAGTATTCAAATTAGATCTAAATAGTATCCATGTGAGAGCCAGATTAAATGAATCCACAGTGTGCTTTGCCCTTAAATTTGAATGATGAAATTAAAATGACTTTTTATTTAAATTACTTACAGAATGCTTTCTTTTTACGTCAGCAGCCGTCCAGTTTTCTCCAGCTTGACACATTTGTTTTCAGTGAAATGTAGCAGCTGTTGTTTTTAACTATATGTTAAAATGTACAACAGGTTTTCTGCTATTATTATTATTTAGCCTATATGTCTCAGTTCACATTTTCCCAAGTGACTTGAGGTTTCTTTCATCTACTTTTTCCTGTTTTTTTAACCCTTCGGGCTGTATGAAGTGGGCTGTTCAGAGATAATCCATTATCCAATTATATCTGTATACATGTGGATATATGATACAATTCAAGTACTAATGCCACAATGTAACTGCACCTACAATGCTGCTGACAATATAGAGCTGTCAAACAATGGTTTGATGTGTGAATGCTAATTGTTGTTAAAAATGACAATAGAGCATGAAAATTAATATTCAAATGTGAAAAAGAAATACAACAAATAAATTGTTTTTATTGCGGCTCACCAAAAAAAAAAAAAAAAAAAAAACAGTAAGGCATTGGATTATTGTAATATGTCCTCTAATCTGATTTCTGGTGACAGTCTGGGTCAGAAGTTATAGGTTATTGTTTTAGTTCTTGTTAGCAATGCTTTGTATACACAATGCTGTCACAATTCTGGCAAGAAGAAAAATGCATAGTCAAAATGATTCATGTGGATGAAGTTTTCACATTTGCTTTTCATAACCTCCTCTAGACAAAATTGTATATAATTTACTGCATGTGGAATGATGCATGATGAAATACACACATTAAACATGTTATTTTTGTTATTCTTTGCCAATACAACAGTGTATGTTACCACTGCCATGCATACCGTGCATCCCACATCCTTTAATATCCTGCAATAAATCAAACACACCTTTCTAGAAAGCAGGCAATACTACTGATCTGGAGGATGTAAACATGACAGTAAGTGGATGGTCATCTAACCACATCACTATATTGCATGCCAGCTCATTATTCTAGAGGGTATTTTACGTATTATATGTTATTGTAAATTATACATTTTTGAGCACATGAAGTCTTGATTAAAAAGTGTCATTGCTGTTACCTTTGAAACTACTATTGAATTGCTTTTGATCACTTGCATACTTCAGAGTGTCCTTAATAATTCAATAACTCTTCTTGGGGATTGTAAAATATATATATATATATATATATATATGTATGTATATATATATATATATATATATATATATATAGGTTCAGCATAAATCTGTGCGTGTGTGCAAATCTGTGTATACAAATTTGTGTATAAATTTTGAAGATAATGAATTTCTTGGGACAAGTTCAATCAGTGTGACCCTGACCCCATATACTATGACTGGAGTTAGTCTACTAGACCACACGGCTGAGGGATTACATTCCTCGTCTGGCTGTTAAACATTTCTCCATTACACTGAATGGACCAGCTCTCTACATGGAAAAAGAGACCTGATTATATTTTCCAAACTAATTAAAGCTGTCCATAATGTAAAGCTTGATTCATTCAAGCCAATGCTCCTTATGACACATATCTTTTTTCCTTTTTTGTACGTGTGTCATCTCCATTTCCAATTAATTACCTCCAAACAAGCTTCATTTTCAAAGGTTCAAAGGTATTTCTTTGTTCCATGGCTGTTGGTTTCCATAGCTTCTATAATGAATGAGCTTCAGAAAGCAAAGCAAATTAATTATTCCCCACCAAACTCTACAGGAGTAATGTGTAGACATGGGAAGGAAGATAATGCAAAACAAAGAGACTTCTCACTTGGCACAGGAAAAAAATCCTCTCTGGAGGCACTGCTTAACTGGAACTACACATTCAAATAATAACTTTGTATGTATTCACAATGTTTGTGCTTTATTTTATGTTTTATGGTTGATTTACGATGCATTAGTCAATTCCTCAAATTGTGAGATCTGAAGAATTTCTTAAAAAATTAATACCATCTTAGCACTACAACTCATCAAATTTCCAACCCATACATCGAGGCGGTATGCTTACTATTATCTGTGACTGACTGTCTGGCACAAAGGTTGCGTCAATCAAGAAAAATCCTGTGAAAATGCAATAATAAGATGAGTCTGTTCAGAATCCTCTTCTTGGACCTTTGATTTTATCTTGGTTATATGGTACATTAGCATGCAAGAGAGCTGCATATCTGGGAGGTTTGGAAAAGAGAAAATGACAAATGCAATTACAACATTTCCTCTCTTGAGCCGATTATGCAAATATGATAAGTGTGCTCTTGCTTTTATTTCAAATGGCAAATAAAAAGAGGCAATGCCAAGAAGTTTTCATTTAAATCGAAATCAGCTCCTTTCAGATTTAATTAAAATCTCTGCAAAATAGAAATAAGCAGTGTATTAACTTGGTAAAGCAATACAGAGTTTAATGACAACCACTTTCTATTCATTCAGTTTTAATGGCACCATGCCCATAATTTTCCCTCAGGCCCTGCTATGAAACCACACCCATTTTCCACTGTGAATTAACACACAGGGAAAGTTCAGGTCACAGAGATGGCTCTCCGTTTTCAAAAAATAAAAAATAATAGCATGGCGAGGTCACGTGCTGCCAGGGAAACACAGACTATAAGCGCCTCATATCAAAGAGTGTGCATTCCTGAGAGACAAAGTATACTCACATGCAGGCACAGCATGCAGGAGCAACAAAGCTCACTGAATGAAATGAAAAATGTTCATACAAGCTAAATCTGCGATTCATACTGTTTGAGTATATATTTTGGGGTGCCAAACAGGAAATATATCATGACACCCAATATAAATAAGTTGTTTCTTCAATATATAGATCAAAAGTTTCTAGAATATATACAGCTCTGTAAATCCCTTAAAAAACCTGCATTGCATTTTAAGTTATATACAAAAATTGCAGTTCCACAGGTTATGAATCACTTACCATAATTTCAGAACACACAAAATCACCAGCTGTTACTCTCAAGCTGCCCAGATATTTCTTTCCACTTATAGTGCATTCGGTGTTTCCAGTGTGGGCAGATTAAATGAACCTTTACAGTATAAATTCCTTCTGCTACAGTCTGGCATATTTTCAGCTTCCCACTTGCTTCTTTTTCCTTGTGTCCTTCTTATTTTACAGTTTGCTTGCTGCTTTATGCTGTGGTTCTGTAAAAAAGCACTTCAATTCAATCTTACTGAAAACAGCGGCATGTTTTGTTGATAATTACATCACCAAATGATTATTTTTCTTGGACTCTTTGGCATTTATCTACTGTTCATGAAAACCAACACAGAACAGGGCAAAAATTCTAAAACTGCTAGGAAATAGTTAGTAGTTCATACGGCACACAGTGGAACTATTGTCATTCATATGACTTCAAGCAATAAACAATCTAAGATGCAAAAGTCGTAGGGCTCTATTTTCCGGTCAGGGCCTGGCGTGTTGTGAGCCGTTGTGCCGGCAAAGTAGTAATTTTGTCATGGACTGTCATGGCCTGAGCTATTTGCTAATTTTGTGACTTGCCATCCACTAAAGTGAGAGGAGAGCTGCTGCAGGGGGTGTATCAGTCAAGATCGAGCAGCGCATTGCAATTTTATTGCAGCTCACTGCCATTTTTGCCACCTGCCTGCACAGACCAGCCACATGGAGTAAATCGCAGCCCAGCGTATGGCTAATATTGGGGCTTTACTATACAATGTGCATATGATTTAGCCAATTCAAAAGCTAATCAATGTTTTTTTGTGGATCAGAAGCTGTCATTTGTCTCTATCTTCTGACAATTGCTTTGGCAGATATCCAGGAGCTGGAACTGACCCCGCAGCTTGTTTGAGCAGGGCATGAGCATGTCACTGGCCAAAATCATTTTTTAAAAAGCCTTTATGAAGGGGTGTGGTTTAACAGCAACACAGTTTCGTTAAAGTTCTGCCCTTGCAGTCAAGAGAATAATATTAACAAATTTATTTTATGCTGGGAATTCTTTAAAATATGACCTGAAAGTTGCAGTCAACAGTGGGATTCAGTGTGTCAAAGTAATTCCCTTATTCTTCCTGCCATACAAACTCAAGGTGAATTTGCCTCAAGTAAATGGTGCTACTTGAGCAACCTTAATGAAACTGTGCTACACAACCCAAGAAGCAGACTCAACACGTGTTTTAAAACAGGACAGACTGCTATGTTAGGAAAAATCTGTATGTATATTGGGGCAGTGACACATTTTTGTCCTTTTGGCTCTGTACTCCAATACATTTCAAAATTAAAGGATTTGAAATGAAACAATTTACACAAGTTTAAACATGCGTGCTGTCAGCTTTAACTCGAGGGTATTTACATCCATATCGGGTGATCCATGTAGAACTTCCAGCCTTTAATTCATAGTCCTTCCATTTAAGTGGAGCAAAAGTAATTGGACAATTGGCTGCTCAGCTGTTTCTTGTCTAGCTGTGTGTCATTGCAGCATTAGTTCCTGTACCAGAAAGCTAACAAAATGTATAGAGTTGATTCTAGGTGTGCATTCAGTCCATTGCTGTTCTCTTTCAACATGAGGACCAAAGACGTGCCTATAAAACAGGCCATCACAAGGCTGAAAAATATGCATAAATTGATCAAAGACATAGCAAAAACACTGGGTGTGTGAAAATCAACTGTTTGATACATGTTTGGAAGCAAGAAAACACCAGTGAGCTCTGCAATAGCATACATCCTGGGAGACACGAAAGACCACTGTAGTGGGTGAAGAATAATCCATTTTTAACTGTTGAACAAGAACAGTATCCAGAATGTAGGCATAGATGAGTCAAAGACTAAAATAAAGAGATGACTACATCAGCCTAACCTCAGAGGGTTCACCGCAAGATGCAAACCACCTGTAAGCCTCAAGAACAGAGCAGCCACAGTGTATGGTAAGAAGTTCTGGAACAAATTTGTGGACAGATGAGATGAGTATTAACCTGTAACAAAGTGATGGAAAGGAGAAAAGGAGAAAGAAAGGAACTGCTCATGATCCAAAGCATCCCATGTTATGGCTAGGGCATTTTTTCCTCGAGTCGATTTGTAAGTGTCTAATTAAGATTTATATATTAATTAAGAAACATTATCAGCATGTCAGGGCTTGCAATTATTGCTGAAGCGAAAACCCAGGTAGTCAGGGGCATCTCAGGACTGAGCATCATTCCCATGTCTCTGTAAAAACTTGGAAAGCTCCAAAGCTGTTAAAACCATCATGCCTGAAACATAAAATAAGTTGTTTATTAAAAATACAAGTTTTATTGCAATCATTAGGAAATATGCAGTCATTGAATGTCTGTCAATGCAGTCAATTTCTCTAGCAACAGTCCGTAAAACTGCCATGTGGGGAGAAAATCAATAATGACAGCGTGTAATCTATGGCGCAGGTAGAGAGGTCATATTCCTCTTGTCCTCTCTATATATTACGTATCCTGTCTGCTCTTAAGAATGATGTGTGCGAAACCTGTCATACACTGTGCCAGGAACAGTATTAATGTTCTAGCAGAGCTAATCAGCTTTTGCCATTTTGATGAATTTTTGATCCTGATGCTATTTTGCTCTTGGCCCTTCTCCCTGTTAATGAATAAAGAAATCTACAGACCGTTGCGGGTCGCCGAGGTGAGACCTCAATGACATAGATGCCAATAAGCTAAACCATCTCAAAATGGGGCTGCTGGAAGGCACTGTTGTTACACATGAATCGGCACTCTTGATCTGGTATTGCGGTCAGTCTCTCTGAGAAGACCCATGCAGAGTGAGGTACAATTGCCTGAAGTCCGTGTTGAATTGGGACAACCACTTGCTCCCAATGAGGTGCTGTCCCTGTGACTACTGTGAGCAGGGAGGGGTGGGCCCGGCGCTTCCTACATCACAGAAAGAAAAAAATATTTAAAAGTCATAATTCTACCTTCTGTTTGCAGGCAAAATACTCTGGTCCTTGTGTTTAACACTGAAAGTGTACTCAGTGTCAAAATAAAAGGTCAGTGGTTTAATTTACTGGCTCACTGTGATTATTCATGGTGTCGATCAATGCTAGAACATTGATGTACTAGCTAGCACTGCAAGGTGGACGGCACCAGGACCTCCTGTTTCCAACGAGAACCTCTTTGAAAGGAAAGTACAGAATATCTTGTGAGTAAATATCTATGGGTACTATAATTTTGTCAGGTATTATCCATACCCAAGGTGTGTGTGTGTGTATGTTGGTGTGTGTATCCATAGCTTCTGTATGGTTTATACCTGAAATGGACAAAACAGAATGGTCTGAATAGTTCAAATATGAAAAAAAAACAACCATGTAATGACATAACAGGACATTACGCCTCTGATAAATGATTCATTTTGAATAAAGGGTCTTAAATTAATTCGCTATTGCTGTTTCCACTATCATTTCGATTCAGGTTTTATGGTGTCGCTAAAGTACTATGCCGTTCTGCCTTGGAAGCCACTGAAAGGGTTGCTGACTTGGAATGAGTTCAATTCTGTTCTGTTTATCTCTGGTTATCGCTTCTGTCCATGCTGCGTTTGCGCTGCGTATGTGGCAGGTTGGTTACAAGGATGCACTTCTTATGCCGTGCCAACATTTGGTATTCCGCAGGTCTCTCTCTCTCTCTTAATGATCTCCTTTGCCAAGGAGCCAATGAAGTGAGCTGAAGTGTGCGATAAGAAGGAATGTACTGTGTTGGTGTAAGGCTATGTGAATCTGAAAGAACGAAGCGATTGGTTTCTCCCCCCGGGGGGTGGACGGAGGGGTGCCGCAGCCATCTGCCAGCTTCAGAAGTATTCCCCTGCATTTTCAGCTTTACTTTTGAGGAGAAACTATGGAATAGAGGCAGGTGCTTGACTGGCAGCTGGAGCAGGGATCCAGTCCCTGTTAGCGCGGGCTCAGGTGTCCAGTCTACCTGGCACTTCGCACCCCACACACCACATCATACGCCGCTGACAGGCTCTCCATCTGAATCCTCCGCAGCCGTGCCGTGCCAGTGAACGTGTTCATCTCTTCCGCTGCGCCAGGGTTGGCTGAACCTGGAAAGTGGCACATTGTGCGCTGCGTGATTTCACAACGGGGCCCCGTCTCAGTGCTGTTTCACTCCTCCCCATGAAACAAAAAAGTACGTCTTTAAAAGGAAATGGATTCAGTGCTTGTGTGATGTAACAAATATTGGCTGATTTCAGCTGCAGAAGGAAGAATGAGTGTAAATATACAGACGGGTGCCTTAACCCCTTCGTGCAATTCCCCTAGTGGCCATGACGCCCACATCCTGAGATTGTTGAACTCAGACTTTCAGTGCTCCTGCAACCAAACTATGATTTTAAAACACAAACTGTTTTGTGTTCTTGCTTTATTAGTAGACGATTCAGGACAACTATACCAAAGACGGAGTTTTTAAGTGCTGCCATTGTCACTCTGGTCGTCCATCTACCAAGCACCCCCTTCCCTGCAGTCTCATTTGTAAATACACCCCCCATGCACACTGGAAAATATTGTCTATCTGGGCATACATAAAAACATTTTTTTACCACTAAGAATTTGTATTCCGTTATAGCAGCAAGATAAACCCAACTATAACCCTTAGATATGCCGATGCAGCAGTGAAAACGCTGCTCACTGAATAACAAAATAAATCAAGACAATTTTTTCTAAAATTATACCATGTCATTCTACTGTCAATATCTGGGACTAAATATGGAACAAAACTGAATATTGACCCATCTTGGACTAGATCTCAGTTTAGATGTTCTTATGTACTGAAAGCAGGTTTCTTTTTTGATGTATCAGGCAGCTCATCTGATTCCCTGCTAATGAAATTGTACAGGACTCTGCCTGTTGAATATGTAAACTGGAAGCCAAGTCTTTCTGCTCGTTGCTTTCACATTGATTGTGAGCCTGCCATATAGTTAATAGTCTTATACGATTTGTGTCAAAATGACGGCGACAGCTGGATAGGCTTTCAGAACATAAACTCTGCAGTGTGTCTGGCAGGACTAAGATAGGGTTTTTTATTCAGCTGTGCTTAGTTTTAAAGCAGTAAAACTCAAAGTCCAATCAGACAGAGGGTTTAGGGGACCTTTCTATACTAAATGAACATACCCTCTGAGGTCCTTTGGCTAAGAAATAAATGAGTTTATTTTATGAAGCCATTATTGTGTTCTTCTCAGTTCTTGGTCTCCATGTCATTTACTTTAGAATATATCTCCTTTGTAAACAGATCTTTAGAGAATAAAAACAGTCTCCAGGAGAGATGATTATATAATTATGCCATGATCTGGATGCACTACTTCACAATAGGCAATATAATCCCTTATGTTCTTTGTGTTAAAGCAGCTCTGACAGGCAGCATTTTACACCGAGTATAATTTATACACTTTGGTCTCAAATAAGCTCAGAGTTTTAATTAACACTGAAAATCTTTACTGCATGCATTAGCAACTTTTTAAATTCTGTGATTGTTTGTTAAGTATATAAACCTTGAATTTCAGTCACATCACAAGTCAGAGTGCCAGCATTGATCCATACAGTACATTTTTCCACTGCAATGGAGATAACCAGTGTCAGCTATAGATTGCATTGATCTAGTACATTTATATTATTAGCAGTGGTTGTACAAATGAACCACCGAGACTTCACTTCAATAGCTGCCTTTCCTAGAATATTTGCTGATCACATGCAGCTCTGGGGCAACTTACATCGGTCATGTTTTTCATTGATACAGGTAGAAAGTGAAGAATTCTTGTTCAAGCCCTGAACAGCAGATTTGTTCCCGCCCAGTAGAATATCCTATTGCCCCTGCAATATGAGATATATGAAATATAAGATTAACAAATCTCTTTACGCCAATCCTAAATTTTTACTAAGGAAAACATTGTTTTAAAAAAATAATGAAGTTTGACATGTTTGATCAAACTCAAGTACTTTATCTGAAAAAATGAAAAAGACTAGGCTGACCTGGTAAGCGATGAAACAAAAGTCTCTTAAGGTCGTAGATTCTCTTAAAGGGAATGGATGTGAATCATTCCTGTGAAAATATCAAAATATATTATAAAACACGATGCAGTCAAAAGGGATGAGATGCTCTCATTGTTTTGGTGTTGGTGGACATGTTCAATCAGAAACACTATGCATAAGTAATCCTGTTGTTACCTGTGGTGGTGGATAGAGGCAACAGCTTGTATATAAGGTTGTCAGGTTGCAGAATGGATACTATGAAATGTTTCAAAATAAAATATGCTTAATTTGTAAGACAACAGAAGAGAACATAATAGAAGTGGGAAAAAAAAAAAACAATGGGGAAGGAACATGTTTCTGTGAATAAACAATAAAAATAAACAATACAGACAATAAGCTATATTGTATCATTTACGACTCTGGGTAAGGAGGCTTGACCTTCAGTGCTATGCACTGGTAGGGGCATGGGTCAGCCTTGTTTATACAAACCCTGTCTTTGATTGCAATTTTTCCTATTGGGTGCAGAATGCAGATACCTGAACTGGCCCTGTATGCATTTCTGTGAACACACAGTCGTTTTACTGAATTTCAGTTTGACTATAAATCCCATTATTAACATAAATCATTATTTGACTGAAGCAAATAATGCGATTTTTCTTTGAAAAACAAGTTGAAATTAAACCTTTATTTTCCTCCCTTTGGGTGTGTGAT
Source organism: Anguilla anguilla (assembly GCF_013347855.1). Taxonomy (NCBI): domain Eukaryota; kingdom Metazoa; phylum Chordata; class Actinopteri; order Anguilliformes; family Anguillidae; genus Anguilla; species Anguilla anguilla. The sequence goes on along the minus strand of NC_049215.1, from coordinate 21,284,171 downwards.
GCGTTCTCTTTGCAGGAGATTCCCCATCCCCTCTCATATGAATACGTCTCTCTCTCTCTCTCTCTCTGTCCATCTCACTTCCAGGCCTGCAGCCTGCGGTCTCTGCAGGAGACGGGGCCTCCCTCTGTGCTGATCACTGCTTCAGGCAGGTTAAATATTCCCTGGCTCAGCAGTGAGCCTTTTACAGTCTTCGTAGTCACAGGTGTCGCTTCAATGCATTTGTTATTGTGACAGCCTGGTCGCACGGTCGCATGGTAGTTCATCATGCAACATTTGCATACATGCTGGTGTGTGTGTGTGTGTGTGTGTGTGAGAGAGAGAGAGAGAGATAGTGTGCGTGTGCATTCGTTTCAGTTTATTAAATGGCCTCTACATACTGTATGTATTATTCCATTGAATGAGATAGAAGCACAGCTCATCCAGAACACATGTTGTTGTAATTCAAGAAGTAGGAAATTAACAGCCAAACTATGTTTTCCCCGTTCACCCATCTCAGAAATTTTTAAGACAAAAAATAAGAGGTTGCAATTTTCAGAGTGAACAGATGTAGTTAGTACTTGGTGAATATTTCTACTTTCTCTCTGGAAAAACCCACATTTGGTTCCTCCCACTGATGGCACAGAGCTGTTCTTCCTCCCAGATTTACACCCTGCTGTGATAAGCACACTTCCAAAAAAGAGTTTGACAAAAGTAAAAACAGGTGAAAAAACATTATCAAACGGTGGAAGTGAAAGGTGCTGAAATGGACTTAAATTAGAACACATGGGGCAAAACTATGAAGGATCCAGACTGAGTATGGTGCTGTGGAAAGGGCTTGACACTATGTACTTAAATGACTAAGATGTCAACATAAATAGCAAAATACTTACAATTGCAAATATGCAAAACAGTACTGAAGTTATTAAGATATTTTACTGAACTCTATTTTGGTTTGCATGTTGTCCTTATCCTGTAAAAAATAAATATAGAGGGGAAAGTTTGATCAGATCAGATTAAATGAGGTTATATTAATGGTATGCAATGCCTTTGTAAGAGCACATTTAGTGTCCACTTCTGGGCAGCACAATATAAAAAGGACACAGAATCGCTTCCAAAAAGATAAGTTTATAGAGACACACTTAAGAATCTTCAAAGGTCATTAAAAATACCATCAGGTTTTGGGCTTAGTTTAGGTTCTTGCAGAGATTTCATGATCACATAAATGCTACTTAAATGTATGCACATCTTGTCTATGCATTATACTAAAATGTTTCCATATTTGTCACACATTTCACATTCAGGATTATAATATATAACATATAATATAATATATCTGTTTTTAGAATAATGATGAATCCACTTTTTCCCCTGAATGTCTGTGATGCATCAGATTGATTGATGGTACATCTTTAATCATTTAAAAGTTGGAAAGATGTATTTGCATTGAAAAATAGTCAATTAATGGTCCAGAGTTCAGAATGTAGACAGAATCTTGGCCTGTGTGTTTTGTGCATAAGCGTACATTTCATTGCACCTTTGGGGGAGATATGCAGCCTAGTCTTGCATAGTGAAACGTCAAGTCTCACAAGCATACTAGCTAGTCTAGAGTTTAATTCATATGAAAACATTGGGTGTGACATGTCTACCTGTCTACCCCCAAATCTATGCATATTGTTTTGTGGGTGTGATATTAGGCATAAGGCTTAGCTGTGAAAATGTGAAGTTGCTTGAAAGGACAAAGTGTAAAAGCAAAAGCAATGTTAGTGACCCAAGGCATCTAGTTGATTCATTAGACTGGACTTAATGGCCAACTTCAACAAGTTTTTTTCTACATTTATCATTATTTTTGTATGAAGTCTATAATTCCATTGTTGAGTACTTTGAGCTGCTTGTTTTCTTTGTTTCTTTGCTTGTTATTATTATTATTATCATCAATATTAATTCTTGGCCACTGCTTTGTTGCAGTTGTGCATACTAAGAGATTGAATACAGGTGTTCTGAAAGTAAATACTCCAAGCGCCTGTGTGGGCGCTTGTTTGTGCACTCTTCCCTGCAGCACCTATTCCTCCCCTCCCCGGCCAACAAAAAAAAATGCATTCCGCAGCAGCGGTTTTATAAAGTACAGTATATTAGAATGTCAGAATTATTTTTATTCAAAGATTCTTGAGTCTTCCTCAAGTAGTTCAGGGTTTCATACCTTTTTATCAGTGCCATGCACAGACTTTCATCACCAGACAATTCATTGTTTTTTTTTACACAACTGCTTTGCCTCTACAATTACCGTACTTTGTATGGTAGTCTCAAATTGAATTTTGATAGACAAGACTTATCTTTAAAGGCACATGCAGAAAATTTCACAGCCTGGACTGGATTCTTGTCTAATGCCCTGGCTGCTCCTCTTTTATCTTGTAGTTCATTTTCAGTTCGCAGGTATCGCCAAACAAGTAAACATGTGCTTGCATGGATATAATTATTAAATCAACTGCTCTGCAGATGGCAAATGGTTGTGTCGGAAACTGCATGAAAACTTGCATTCCAAATATTAAATATTATAGTCGCTTTTATTGCAATGCCAATTTTATAATTTTATTATGAGACCAAATGAGAAACAAATTCTGAGGTGTGTTTACTTGCATCATTTGACCCCAAATCACTTTTCCTAGAAAATTAATTTATGCTGCATTGTGCATTACATGCTATCAGCAGGATAACCTTAAAACAGCTCAACAGTATTGTGTAATTATCAATCTGATTGTGCTCTGAAGGAATTCAGTTTAAGGTCCCACTTGGACATTAAGCCTGTAGCCCTAGTTACAGGAAATGTATTTTGTAATCAATGTTCCTCACAAAAAGTAGACGTATTATTATTGCACCAGTTTTTTTCAATACTGCTTAATTAAAATGAAGGTAGCATTCATTTGTTAACTGCTACAAATAGCTCTATCCAAAGCTCAAAGAGATAACGAGCGTTTACATTGCATATGTTCAGATAAGTGTCCAACAAAAGCCGTCTGAGATTGATCTGTGACAATTAAAGGCCTGTATGAGCCAACCTTGGGTGACGTGCAAAGGATCCAGTGCAATAGGGAGCACCCGTTAATTAAAATCTCTTTTAATTAAAAGAAGGCTCCATGAAACAAGTGCCAATTAGACGGAATGATTCAGGATGACACCCGAGGGCAGTGCCGATGTGGAGTGCTGATTGGAACAATCAAAGGAAACCCTCAGGATGTGATTATTGTGGGAGTGATATTGTTTACAATGAATAATGGGGAAGAAACCCAAGGGTTAGGAGGAGGGATGGGGTGGGGTGGTCAGAAGGGCAGATTCAGACATGCGTTGGAGAGAAAAGAAGAGTGGTTATGTGGTGGCCCCCGGTACATTCTTATCCTTCTCGTTCCTTCCCAGCTTCTAAAACATCTATTGTCTTCAGAATGCTGGTTTTGGGGAAACACGTGGTATGCTGGTCCAGAACACTCTGAGTGAGGGCAGCTTGTATTCCTGAGTGAGGTGAAGCGATAAAAGTGTGCAACTGCAATAAACAAGTTGGGCAATGTTCAAGGTCGTGAAAATGTAAGCACCACACGTCGCCCAGGGAAGCTTGGCATTATGCAGTCCTTCAGCAGATACCCTCATTATCTACCAGGATTTACCTGACATACATATTTACTGAAGCATTTCAGGTTGCGTAGCTTGCTTAGGAGCGAAGCCACCACAAATTCCAACCTGCAACCTTCTGATTAGGAGTCCAATTCCCAACCCACAAACTGAACCCCTCTGTCAAGAGGAAGGAAATATTATATGGAAACAGGATAAGAAACATAAATAATCATAAACAGACCAGTGCAGTACAGCATTCCAGACATTTATGCTTTGCACAGCTCAGCAAAACTAATTCAAACACTTCCCTGCACTCCCTTGCACGCAAAATTAATGTTGGCATTTCTGTAGGTTTGCACAAGGTTTAAGGGCACGCCCTGCGCACATCAACCTCAGCTTTGCCCCCAACTCAGTTTTTTTAGGAACTAGAGGTGCCACTGCACTACAAAAAGCCCCCAACCCACACTTTGCATGAGCAGGCAAACCCTACAGCCAATGAGCAGTTGCATGCACTTGCAGGTGTCCATTGAAAATGAAAAGCTCTGCAACAACCATACCTGGAGCAGCAACAACCATACCCGGAGCACTACCTTAGAAAAAGATGATCGGACCATATTTGGGACTGTGAGGGCAGGTTTAAATAAATTTTTAAAAACTATATCGGCTAAAAGTTTCCAGAACTTTTCTGTTTTCTGCCTATTATTTAGAGGAGTAAAATCGACATGGGCGAATAAACCTACAGGCCGAACTTTCTTATGGTGATCCAGTTTCATGCACTGTGAAACTGCTGAACACAGACCTGCCACTTTGGCTTTAGCACTGTCCAGCCCTACATAAGAATACATCTTTATCTACTGACCAGGTGAGGGCAGCTTTAAAGACCAGTCAAAGGAAATATGAGCAAGCAACAATCCTGGAATTGCATGAGCTTCCTGTATAGACTCCAAGTTAATACACCTTATCATTCTCGAAAGAACATGCAGACCTGGGACATAGAGTCGCCCGGCAAGGTGCTAATTGCACGGTCTGCAAATGTTCCGTACTCATTATCCCAGCATCCAGGAGTTTTCAGGCACTTTCAGGAGTTCAGCTTGACCGCCTTTTAAGGGTTTCCATCTGTAAAATCAACACTGGGAAGCAGTGTATGACAACCTGAGGGTAAATTTCAATTTACAAACTATAGATCAGTTCATTGATTGAACTACAACTGTAGACTTCTTTTTTAGAGAAACCCTTCTGAAATTCTCAAACAGACCAGGATCACTGGACAGTGATTTCATTAATAAATAGAGTGTATTTTAGCCAAATGGCTGCCAGCAGCATAATTAATGCATAAATCATAGTTTGACGCCTGAAATGCATCACTGGCTTGATTAATAAAAGAATTATGACCAAATGCATCAAGCACTGATGCCATTATATACACGTACAGTTTGTGATTCTGATTGTACAGTCCCTGAATCACAGAAGAGAACCTGAATCGCTGAAGCTGGTCGTTCTGCTCAGCTTGGCAGTGCTTATGTTTCTTATCTCTTATTCAAAGTTATCAGTGCAAGCTCCTCTCTGCAACCACAGAGATTTCTTGAAGGCATTCTCTTGGATAATCCTAGCTGGCAGGATAGCAGGACAATTAGCGGGCACCACAGCATCCCAGAACAAATCATCTCGGCATCAAACAGACGGCCTCAGAAAGAACGATGTGCTAACAAAACAAAAAAAATACAGCGGATAAGCAGCCCACTCGAAACATGGTACGGATCTGAAATTATTAAAGTTTATCTGGATTTATTACACCTGGGAGAACATTAAGGCTCTTTACTGCCTTACCCTCTGAGGGTGACAGAAGGAGGGAATATGGGTGTCAGCAAACGAGAAGAAAATAAACGGAGGACAAAATTGGTTTAGGAGGAGGCAGAGGGCAGCGTGAAAAATGAGGGAGCTGAAATCCTCCAGTGCTTAAGGATGCAGAGAACAAATTTCCTTCCAGGTGAAAAATATGCAACATCTACAAGAAAGTTACAGGTGCTAGAATGGATTAGAGTAATCCATTCCAAAGGGATGGGAGGGAGATCTGTGGATTTTCATTTGACTTGTTGAGCAAACGACTATGCTTCAGCAGAGGGGCTATTAAAGAATCATCAGCAGCAGTCATCAGTGGGTGGGTAATGGGGGGGTGGGGGGTGGATCACAGGGATACCAGACACACTGGCTTAAAGTACAATGGCAACTATATGTGTATGAGTCATAAGAGTTGTCCAGTAGGTCACATGATGGATGACAGGAATGGAGCAGTTGTGTGCCATAGCAGCTGCAGAGACATCCATACCTGCAAGTTCAAACTCCAGGTGTGACACTGAGCAGCAGTTCCTGCAGACTACTAGTCACCCGTAACAAGTCGTTGGTCCACTGGCGTTACAATTTAGCAAAACCCGCATTAGCATAATGTCACAAGCTGGCTGGCTGTCAGAGAAACAGGTACACCCAGCCACTTGGAGACTGTAAGTACTTTTATTACACACTTAAATTGTGCACATCTAATGCCATATATAATGAAATGCTGAAGCAGCACACAGAGATCTGCTTAATTGTTTCAATGGTCTGCAAAAAAAAGTCTGAGAACCACTGGTCTAGAGCCAGGTCCTTAAAAATGAATTTCTTCAGTGATTCACCCATCGGCATGCTCAGCAATAACGCAATATAAAGTGGTACTGCTGTTTACAGAATAAAAATTATTTGTCTGTTGACCTTAAAGAACTTTTGTATCACTAGGGAAATCAAAGAGTTGAGATTAATATTGCATCGATTGCAAAATTATCGCAGCGTTTCACAATGCCTCTCATTCATGTAAACAAAAGAAAAATTCCCCGCAGGTATTCAGCTACCTGTCACCGACCAGCACATTTCAATGTTACCTTCTGATTGGAGAATCAGGCTGGGTCACTCTTTGTTTTATTAGGCCATTTTTACTGCCAGTAGACAAGAGTCTGGTATGCTGATGAAGTTATAAATGTAGATTTTGAAGGCAAAAGTGTAGACAAGGCCTCACATGATTACCTGAAACTATTACCTCTATAATCTTACGCCGTTGGAATTTTTCTGGGTATTCACCCTCTCATATCAACTGTTTCAAGCACCCCTCCACCTCCCCATTGTTTCTTGTTCCTCTCTATATATTTTACATCAAGCTGTGATGGCCACAACGATCCTCAACTCAACGCCCAAAATTTACAGAAAGCAATATACTGTTGCGACATCAATAAAATGTTTAAATGTTCTCCCAGGGAAACTTGTACTTTTAAATCACTTGTTAATTACTTACTTTTAAAGAAAATATAGTGAATGCAAGTACTGAGCTATTTAGATGAGACTGAAGGCCTCAGAGGTTCATGCTTTTAGTGTCTGGATAGTATTTATGCTATACGGGTGGAAAGTACTGCTCTAATGGCACCAGATTTCCATTGAACAGAAATCATTTTTCATGATGTGAGTCTGTAACGTTTGTGGAGAGTTATCCCCTTCACCCACCTCCAGTAACTGACTGAAAAGACAAATTAAATCAAAGATAAGATGATTAATTCATTTCTATAGCTCTTTGATGTCTGAAATGTAATGGGTGGCTCAGAAAAGGAACAAAGTGTTACCATGACAAGGGCGGCTGTCATGGTAATCCTGCAGCCGTGTCACCGACTGTCCTTTGACGGGTGTTCCTGTTAACATTTTTTGAGGACAGAATTCATCTCTCGCTCCCTCTCTCTCTGTGGGTGTGAACTGAGTGTGACTGTGATTTACACTCTGATTAAGAGGCTGATAATCAGTGTGATCGCAGGCAGAGTGAGATATCAGTCATTCTGTACTGTGTACTGCAGATGCTTTTAAATCTGTGCGGTAAGAGCAGTTGCATAGGGCTATTCTGCCATGTAAAACGAGTACTGTTGGCCACTGTAATGGCCTATTCTCTGCTAACAGACATTACCTGGAGGCACTCCACTACATTGCTTTAAAATCGGCACAATTGCACAATGCACATTGCACAATGCCACCACTGAATAGCCTAAAAGTCCAGGAGTTCCAAAGTGCCATTTTATCCTCTCTGTCACAATGGGCTCAATAATAAATGCTGTTGAATATTGCATTTTGACACCTGTGGTAATTCTGTCTATGTGTGTCTGTGATCTCATTAGCACGCCTTACACTTCATCCTTAGAATTTAATTAAAATGTGACTTTTGTGAATACAGTTTGGGGAGGGGGCACAGTTTAAGATGGCATTTATAAATAAATTCCGTTAAACAAAAATCTTGGTTTCAATCAGCATTTGTCCTAAACTCTGACTTGCAATTAAATGCAAGTGCAAGTCCAGCAGTCACCAAAATTTACTTTCCAAACTGTATTTGTTAAAAAATAATTGCAGGAAATGAGTTTTGTTCTTAAGTCAAAGTTAGGGGAAAAAATGCTCATTGAATCCAGGGAAGCATGCAGAGTGTGAACGCCAGAACTAAGTGTGAAAAACAGTGAGGGTGAAACAGGAAGGAGGGGTTGAAAGAGAGGAGAGATTTAACTCCAGGAGGTAGGTTTGCTACTTTTGAAACTGAATAGGGTTTTTGTCTATAATAACAGATATGGGTATGTGGAACAGAAAGCAAGAAGATGCTTTTTGGATACTTCTGCTCTGAAAGCATCTACTTACAATGAATAAATGCTTATTTTGTTGCAGCTGCCTCTTTTACCATTTACATTTAAATATTTATTTATATTTGCATTTTAATTTGTAAATTGCAAGTCCTTTCTTCATTATTAGCAAGCTAATTTACATAGCAATACCAAACAAAATCATGTCGTGAACATTTGTTAATGACAAACACTTTATGCTCAGTTGCTTAAGTATATGCACAAACACATGATTACAGATCTGCGGAACAATCATACTGCCAACACTATGAATAATTCAGCACCTCTTGACATTAATGAAATACTGTAATAAAACAATCCAGACCCCAAATCATTTTCTAACAAAAGAAAAAAAAATGTGGTTCTCCATTTCCCAAGGAGATAAAACAAACTGTGTTAGTTACAGTACAATCACATTTTTAAAATATGACTCCTATTCAAATTGAATATTACAGTGAAAATACTGCTCTAAGGATACCCACAAACACATTTTCTATTTGATCTGTAAAAAGAAGAGTGCTAAAAATACATTCATAGAGATCTACAATTCACTCCAGTTTAAAAACTGGCCACAAACGAATAAGCAGCATGACAAACTAGTAATCGGACATGCAACCAAAAGCAAAATGGGCTTATCCACATGAAATGCTCGGCAGCCCAGTGGTGATGCTAAATAAAATCATTGCTAAGCATGTGTTCCCAAGCACAGCTATTATAATTTAATTTGCTGGCAGACACACTTATCATGGGGGGTTTATTGTGCAGAGTCTGCATTTATACATATAGGAATACATACATACATACATACATGCAGTGCATGATTCTGCTGACAGTGACAGGATGTAAGTGTATTTAGAAAGTGTATTACGCATGCATACAGCCACCCCCTGGTGGCCGCAGTGGTCTTTTTCAACAAAAATATCATCCGGCCACATTGCTGCCATTGCAGTGACATCATACCTACAACAAAATGCCATAAGACTTAAATGGGTCCATCTTCCCAGCAGGATATTTGCTGAAGCATTACAGGTAACTAGCTCAAGGATACAACTGCAGCACTCCACCCAGGATTCAAAGTGCTCCTGTGCGACATCAAACCTGCAGGGTCATTTCCCAAACCACTGGCACACTGCTACCCTGTTATGAGTCACAGTTATGAGTCTGCCATTAGGTATGTTTGATGGAGTGGCCCAAAAATGATACCGTTCCAGTAATATATCAGGAACTGGGCAATATCCACTTCACCTTGAAGCAGTTCCATCTGTTTCTCATGTGGCATTTTTACTGTGGCCCTGCTACTCTATAGCAAGGTTTAATTCTGCCTGGATTCAGTAAAAGAAGCTTGCACAGATGAAGGAAAACAAAAACATTTCGATAGGATGTCTGGTCACATGACATAGGATATTTGCTTTGGTCACAGATGTGTCTGACTCTTTATGATATTTGACCTTCAACAGGCACAACTGACAAAAGACAGCATGTAGGATTATTCACAATATTTCAGAAAAGAACACTAATGAATGTTACTACTGAATAGCATTAATTATGAATAAATATCAAGGCAAATCCTTTGAACATATCCAAAATAAAGTAGGCAGTATAGTCCAAATGACATACACACATTTCAAGAAAGAACCACCGGTTAATTGAAACCCAACTTCATATAAATGTCATGCTAAGAATTTCAGCACATTTTATTGGCTTTAAACGCTCTGCATAACCATAAAGATGTCAATATCAATGCATGAGTTCAGCAGCTCAAATGTATTCAATCACAAAAGCCTATTCCACTCACGACCATGATGATGTTACCATGTGACAGTGCCAAGATGAGATGAACAGAAAAATAAAGTTGAACTCCAAATGGTCAACTGTGACGCAACCAGCGATGTGATATTTAGATGGACCAATTACAGACGGGGAGAGGTCTACAAATTAGGGGGAAGCTTGCGTTCTATTTGTGAAGTTTTTGTGCCGGGGGCTTGCAAACACCGTGTCTTTTTGTACATCTCTAGTTTGAGCCACATCGTTTCAAACAAATAGTTCTGCATCATTTTGAGAATACAATAATGAAAACTTTATTAGTACTGATTGCAACTTGCAAAGAGGTCACCATAAAAAATTAATTTAACTAGACCAGTGTCAGGCATCCCACAGTTCATCAATCTCAAATAGAGCTGCCCTGAAACCCAAAGAGAGATCTAAAAATCTGCGTTAAAGGGAAATAGCACCAGGGAAAAGGCACATGTGAAATAAAGACTTTGGGTGAAATGGGATTATCAGCAGGAGGCAAAAAGAAAAAGAGAAAAAGCACTTGAAAAAATTAGAAAAACATTTTCAGGGCTTTGAAGTGTTTTTATGACCACCAAGGATGGGCATTTCTTCAGTGTTTTTGCTCTAAAACCTTTGATTAAATATGTCACTGTTCAGGGTGTTAAACCTTGCATTGGCCTGACAAAGAGAAGCTGAATTCAGTAATGGATGAAGCATGCTAATATGGGCCTGTTCTCATGTCAAAGACATCAGTGTTTAGATAAATGGCGCTTTACCCACTAATGGGGCATAATGAGTAGTATTACTCAAAATGTGTGCCTACATATGCAAATAGGGCATGTTGTACAAACTTCTCATTGTGCAACAAACGCATTTAAAGCAAAAGCTATCAATAGGTAATTTCAAGTGCAAAAGGGTTACCATATTATGTTGTAATGGAAGAGAGGTAATCCAAACACACAGCAGTATGGTCTTGTTATCACTTTAATAACCAGCCCAGTCAAAATGTCATGTCAGTGTTATTGTGGTAGGCTGAACACTCTTTTGTGGAGATAGCAAATGGCAAAATCTAAGGCTCAGAACCATTGCAGCTTCTGACTCTATTCTGTCCAAATGGATTTCAGAAGTGTGTATTTCTAGGCACAGTAACAGAAATTCAGTGACACCATAATAGAGAGAGAGAAGTCACTTCAGACTAAGACTGGGGCTGCTAGCTTAGCAAGAAAGGTAAGAGAGTAATGGCTCTGAAGTTTGATATGCACTCAGTAAGTATCAATGCTTCAAAAATTCCCAAAACAAAGAGCATTAAGAAATCCATTGATGCAGGTTTTGTCAATACAAACACAATCATCAAGATGGATAGCCAAGTGCCTAACGACGCAGAGGGAAAGCAACGCAATCAACACTAAAGATGCGGGTACCGTGAAGCAATAATACATTTACTTTAATTAGGTCTTATTTACTGCCAGGAGATTCTCTGTTGAACAGACAACCTTTGCAATTATGCCCCAGTGACTCATGATTTTTTACCAAAAAAAAAAGAATAATAAAATGTAAGTGTCTCTGATGTTCTAATATGTTTGTAAATACTAGCATTGCTAGTGTGTTAGCCTTTGGGGAAACACAGATTTATGTCCACTGATTGGAGGGGGCCTTTATTCACCTGTTGATCCAGGTTTGAATCAGCTGCTCATTAAATCCTTCAGGAACATGAATGTTCAGGTCTGGGAGTGTACAAATCTGCACCAGAACTTTGTGAGTAACAGCAATAGAGACATTTACTGTCCTTATAAAATTTTTACATTGAGAGGACGTCAAGCAATATCTTGATCAACCTTACTTGAAATTGTTGTCTAGTGCAGCCTTTTTTGTGTCTAAAATGTTTTTGAGATGTTGCTCGGGATTTTATTGGAATGGCACCTGGCAAATAATTTTGCTGAGTGTGAGTGAAGGTATGGTTTACAGCAATGAATCAATATATACTTGTATAGATACTACCACAACAAGCATGCACATCAACATGTGGATTCAATGGAGAGAGTTGAATTCTTCCTTTAAGACTACTAAGCATACAAGAGAGAGCAGACTCCACCCTTCCTCAGTCCACCCTTCCTCTGCCAAAATACTAAGTGATTTGAATAGCAATTTGGGGATTTGATCAATCGAAATCTTAACTCATCTCAAGCTTGATGCATACACTGTATTCATTTCAATAGGAAGCACTTTAAATGGAGATGGCCAAGGGAGATGATTTAAATTTCCAATAATATAATACCTTCGGCTGAGCAGCCAACACATTAGTCACTTTGGGACAGGAACTACCTGCAGCTGCTGCGATTCCACAGATGAAATGTACTCCCTGACCTCAATTTAGTCTGTATCCATTTCAAAAATGTGCTTTTTAAAAATGTATTTATTTAACAGACGGCTTAAAAGATAACACAACAAAACATTAAATACGTATCAGAATCACACAAAGTAAAAAAGTCTAAAGTGAAGTAAATACATAGCTATCAGCAAATATAATTGAGAGCAACATATTCACTTCATACTGAAGTGAGCATAATGATGTATTAAAGCAACATTCCTTCTCTGTATATGATAGTATTCATATGATAATACTGATGATCACTGATTGCCCTTTATAGAGTTAGGAAGAAGGACTTGAGAAATGGCATGCATAAGGGAATCCACAAAAGGACTGCAGTGCTTTTGCACACGCTAATCACTTGTTCCGGAAAATTCTATAAGATTTGCAAACCACATGCAGCGAGTGGAAAGTGTGCACAACTGCACTACTAGTGAAACAGGGACACAGTGCACCATCTAGAACAAAAATGAGCAATTCTCATGCAAGCATGGCTCAATACATGCTCTGCCTGATTACAGATCATTTAAAGTACCTTCATTGAAATGTACTTTTTAAGAAAACCTAAAACCTGGCAGATTCAAGTTACTAATTACATTAATTAGATACTCAGTTTACTTAAGCCACATACTGGTAACTTAATATCCATTATAGTTGCGAGACAAAGACACTGCCAACATGTTACATGTGTTACCTCTTTTGGGTCAACAAAGACAGAAATCATTTGGCATTGTCAATACTAGAATTGTTTTATGACAAAGATTGTTTTATGAACCTGCTGCATGCAGTTTTTTTCTTGTATAATTTAAGAAGGATATTTAATTGTACTATGGCAAATATTTAGACTTACCCCAACCATGTAATTTTCAGTGCATCAAAAAAAAAAAAAAAAAAAAGGTTCAAAACCAGGCTTTTATTTTGTTACTGCAGTGGTAAATAACTTGACACCAAGACCTGTTTTTCATTTTAAAAAATGTGTTTAGACAACTGGGACAGCTTCAAAGGCACATACTTAAATGTAATTCAATGCAGCTGGGAGGATGAAACTTGGCCCAGACTTGCTCAGAAATATCTAATGAACGCTGACCTGCTAGGCAAAACATTGTTCTGCAACTAAAAATGCGACATACAACTGTATTTGTGAGCTAGTTTTGAGTCCCTAAGTTCTAAGAGGCTAGTTAAATGTGTGGCCTGTAGCCAACATTAGAATATTAGTTGACAGTAGAATAAGCATAGCAGTTGAATGCAGTACCTTGGACAGCTCCCCTAACTGCCTGCCTGAAAACATGTAGCAATGGAACTCTCCAAGGTTTGATTACTGCTTCATTTATGCGCTGCAAATAACATTATTTTGGTTCTGATGTGAAACATTCAATTTGTAAATCAAAAACAGCAAAACAACAATATTTGCAAAATGGTGTAATTTAATAAGCCTACCTTCAGTGTGCAACTTAGCAGTGTCAATACCAAACACGCAAACTACTTTTTCTGGTTCAATACTTTGTTGGACAATTTGTTTTAGACATTACTTTACATTAGATGATTACTATAGAATGAACAGAAGCTTAAATAAATTGCCTTGAGAACATTTTTTATTTACACAATGTTCCCACGAGGAGGCAAAAAAAGAACATTTTAACTAGACAGACATTGACAATTGAATAAAACCTTGGTATAGATCTAATTGCCTAAATAGCAGTAGCTTGCATCAAGCAGACCTAAAAATAATTTGTGATTATGAGATAAGAAGTACACTGCAATTATGGCTAATTGAGCACTTAGAATAAGAGGTTGGAGTAAAAATCATATGTTGTGTCCCTCTGGTTGCTGAGCATAGATCAGCACTGATTGTGTGGGTGGGATAAGGCTACTGCTGCTCTATGCAGATGGTGCCAATATGCACTGATCCAGGATCAGCTCATTTAACCTCAGTAATAATCTCAAACATTTTGTGCTAAAAAAAATGCTACTTATCCTCCTATCTTGGGCTTGGAGCCTCGCCAGATATATTCTAATGACAAAAAATGCTTTTCCTGCTACTGCCGAGAGACATTTTGAGGGGAAATGAAAAACATTAGTTGCTTGTGGGAAACAACAAAAAATAAAAATGAAAATGCTCAAATTAAACGGTGTAGAGCATTTGCAATATTACTTTTCAGCATACCATTTCTGATCAAAATGTACATTTCCAGGAATAACCACCCATGCAATATAAGAAAATGCATTAGGGGCATGCACTGAAACCTTTTTAAAAATGCAGGCTCACTCTCTCTAGCTACCTCCACATGAGGGGGAGGAAGAGGTCTGATTTTTCATTATTCATCTCCAGGCTTCAGACATCACGGTGCATGATGGCATCTGTGTACTGGTACAGTATAGATTAGATTGCATGCATTCTCAATGGCTGGTGTCTGATCAGAAGGTGAAAGGTTTCAAGTCTGGAAATGTTCTGGAAGGTGATTATCATGGACCACAATGACATTCAAAACAGGGTAGGGCTGAGTTTCTGGCCATGTGTGGCAGGATTGCAAAGCCTCTTCTGGAATTTGCATCCAGTCCTTCAAGGGAGATTGTTTATTCATTAATCTTTATTGTGTATAACACTTAATTTACAGGGACAATTTTAATAATCACCATGTGTGATTTAGCCAAGCAGCTAATTCACATCTGGCCAGAACAAATAAAAACTCAACTATAAATCCTTAAAAAAACATAGGCAAGTTCAGCTTTGTGCAAAGGCTAGACAAGTGTTAATGGCTGCTGCTCACACTCTCCCATCTCTTCCATCAGCCTGTATGCCTTTGATCTACATTGGCATTTTGTCCATTCCCAAAACTGACCGCCCTTCACCCACCACCGCCTTATGGGAGTAATAAACCCAGTCTACACAGAACATCTAGTAAAGTGCGAGATGTTGCTTCCTCCACAGCCTGCTGTAAGTTAAAGAGCCAGAGGGAGGGGAAAAAAAGCAGAAGCACGAACTGCAGCTCAAATTACGGGGATCAGACACAGCTGTACGGCTGGCCTTTTGCGAAAGTCCTCTCGCAATCAACAACATGCGACCGCAGCCTTTCCCCCCTCTCAGGGTCGAGCGGCTCTGCTCCGCCACTGTCGAGACAGACCCCCACAATTTGTGGAAGAAATAAGCCAGCAAGGTAATTACAATGGAGACCAGGATCATTTAGAGGGTATTAAGGCAGTGCCACTGGGAGGCCTGCAGCACCAAGACAATTTTACTTTTAAGCCTCTCGATAAAGGAGAGCCGATTAGCTTTCTATTTGGGTGGCAGCTCCCATAAGACTAATGTGACCCTCATATAGAGATATTGGATCATATTAAGACAAGTTTAAAAATGCACAATACAACGCCAGTAGCTTCTCTCTTTTGAGCCTCTCTTCCACCTCCAGAGCATGCATCAATGTTGACAGGATTCCACTTTATTTTTATTTTTTTTTCCATTTTATTGAGATTGCGGAAATGAATTCAGACTATTTGCCCGGGTTCCAAATGCAATCTAAGAGTGAGGAAAGGAATTGAATGCAGTTTGGGAAAGCAGAGAGGCCTCGTATTAACGTCATTACGTTGCCGATGGTTGATTGTGACCATTCGTCAAGCTGCCATTCTCAAGGTGACTTAAAATGGAATCTGCCCAGATTGTTTTCAAACAATGGCTTTCTTCTGCACAGATTTACTATGGATGAATGTTGCATGGTCCTCGAATGCATTAAAATGCTCACAGTAAAAGCCTGTGCAATTCATCCTCAGAGAGGCAAGAGAAGACATGCTTTCCATTCCAGTTTATTTATTGCTTTGGTTTTTGTTCAGCAAATACACAGGTATTGAACTTGCATGGCTGAAGATTCCAGCCACAGAGTGTAAGGACCTGAGGTCAATGCTCTTCCACCACCTCTACTAGATCATATAATTATTTCAATTCATTGTAATTTAAAGAAGGAAATATGAATTCTCATACCGGCAAGAGTTTAGAGCCACGAGTTCTCAATTTGTTCTCATATGAGGTGTGTGTGTGTGTGTGTGTGTGCTTACATAAGTATGTGCGGGCGGGTGTTTCATAAGAAAAAAAATCAGGAAGGGCGGTGGTAGCTATAGCTATGCTTTTATCCACTAGCTCATTTTTGGCACTTCCTTTAGTCCATAGCAAAACAGTATGATTGGTTTGTTTCAAAGAGTCATCAATCGCGTACGATAGAGTGCCACATTTTGAGCCCTCACCTTCTCATCACAAAATAATTTGTATGTGGTCAGAGACGAAAAAGTCACTGTGAGCCTGCCATTAAATAATAGAGAGGGGATTTGGAACTACCATTGCTGACAGATAAACATGATTCAGTGGTCTGTGGTTTACCACTCAGTTCAAGTAACTAGGAACTTAGACGGGTAATGACAGCCTTTGCTTGTCAGCTTCTGAACACAGTTTCTGTTTCATTTCCCCTAAAATTAAGACTGAAATAACTTAGATTCCTTTTGCATCTACTGTACCCATATATTACATTTTAGAAAATAAACAAATAACATTTCCTGTTTAGAACATAGATTGTGGTTGTTTTCCTCATTCTTTCATCAGTTGATTTAGCTTTCAATTGATTTCTTCAAATACATTTTAGTACGTTTCTTCAGACCACTAAACATAATAGAACTGAACAGAAGAAATGAAAACAATTACCAAGCATCATTAGGTGAAAAGCATAACAACACCTTTGGAAGACAATGACTGTTTGTTTTGGTGGGGGGGGGGGGGGGGGGGATTATTGCCTTTCTCAGGAGGAAAACAACAAAAAATTCAATCTCCTACATTTATGAATATAAGCAAGCTCCAATCATCAATATAGCTTACCCCCTTTTTTCTTGTCAAGCTCCAGAATTTAAAGGATCATGAATTGTAATGGGACAGTATATCTTTAAGTTTGTATTATCTGTTGCGATGGTGGTATATTTCATTGAAAAAATATGAAAAACAGAACAGAATTATGTGAGCACCACATCCATTTATGAAACAACCATATTTCAAACTGAATGGCAATAAACACCACAGGAATGAGTAAGTGATTGTTAATTCACTGTTGCTCTCTCACCATTGCAAAACATCATACCTCACATCTACGCATGTGTCGATAAGGGATCATTGTCAGAGTATGTTAACAGTATAAATGATTCAAATTAATTCAATTCAGAAACATTCCACAACTACTCTACATACGAGAGTGGTCCAATAGATGTGGATGCAATCAGTGATGGGGAAGTACAGATCCCATAATGAAGTGAAGCAGTCATGTGATCTCAGTCACTAAAGCAATCAAATGGCTTCACTCACCATAGCAAAACACAATGGCTCTACAAAGTGAGCTGTAAATAAAACATGATCAATGCTCCAATCATTTTTTGTGAATACAGGGGGGCTAAATGTATTTCATTTCTGAGTAGAAACATAAGCCTTATGGTCACATTTAAAGAAACATTAAAAGATCACATACCTCTGCCTCCACCGAGCTACTCTTCTGAAATGAAGGCAAGGTGTATTTTGTACCCAGGCGGTGTCCACACATGCAATTATCTCCCTCATCTGTACAGCTTCTCTCTGGCCTGCCTTTGGGTTTTCCAGGCAGTCAAGAGCAACATGCCTTTTCTCTCCATTCCCAGCCTGCTGTTGACTCACTGTTGACCTGGAATCAAGTGGCAAAAGTGGCTGTGGACAAAGAAAATGAAAGTTCAGGCTTGTTTTGATGGAAGTGCTTTTCACCTGATTCAAAGCAAAATATTAGTCAGACAAGAGGGCCTTCCACAATGGGAATGAGGCAAATGGAGGTGGTTCTGTGGTTTGGAATTTTTCAATTTCTAAAAATGGCATTTAGGTTTTGCGGTGCTGCAAATGTTCTTATTTCCCTTAGGAATGGCATTCATATGTTAATATATGCACAAAAGTACTGGAGCTTACATCTTTAAGCAGTCACTTTGTATGAAGGCTTTTTAAATCATGTCAGGAAGGGGAAATACAGAGTACACTTCGGCAAAGGTTGGATACGGTTTTATCTGAATAATCAAAGTGAAAGTTTATGGCGAAAAGTAGCAGGTGGGTAGATGCTGCCAACAGATCAAGGGGAAACACTCAAAAACAGGAATAAAGACTCAGGTGGTGGGAGTCAAGAAGGCCTGAAATGTTGACTTTCCTCGGCGCAGTTTTTTTGAGATATAAACAAAACAGATGAAACAGGTGCGATTTCAGAAGATTAGAGCAAGCGGAGGGAACTCGGGGGGGAGTGCAAGCGTAAACAAATTGGTAGCCTGCGATGCAGAACTAGCACGCAGCAAAGATTCACATTTTCATTAAGGCTGGCAAAGCAGTTGGAAAATAAGCAGATAAGGAACGACGTTAATGGGGTCGGGAGCCACCCGTCCTCTCAAATGGCAGTTGTGATCTCCATTCATTTCTCTGACAGGTCAGTGACTGGCATTTTACCGTTTCAGAAATATTTCCTCGACATCCATTGAGCTCTTTTCCATCTGTATTCCCTTTATAAATGTCATTTTGTTAAGTAGATTCCTTGCACCTTATTAAGCAAGACCAACAGCTAAATTAATAAATTTTAAATTCCATTTTACTTTTAAGAACATACTCAATCCATTGGGGGGAAATGACAAAAAGGGGTGGGATTAACCAGCCCATCGTCAAATAATTATTAGAAATACTTCAACCTTTTAAACGGGTTAAATAAAATCCCTACAGATTATGAATTACTATACTTCACCTACATTTAGAAGAAAATTGTGATGGTATATTTGTTAGTTAGTTACACACTTGATAAATGTTATGAGGGATTTGTAGGTGTGTTTTTAAATTTCACAACCATACATTGACCCAGGTTTGGACAACCTACTAGGAATGAGATGATGGTCACTATCACACCAAACCAACAACACAAAATAGCAGAACTTGCCCTGAGTGCAAAACCTACACAAAACCAGAACACATTACGGAAGTAAGATAGCCAGGATAACACTGGGCCCTACAGGTTTTGACTTTTCAAATAAGTCAAAAATAAGTTTCATTTGGGTGTCCCCTCCAAAAAGGAGGAGCCCGGGGGACTTACGCACATCCTCAAAATGTAACTGGGAAACTACTTTGGCTACTTCCAAAACAATTCTGCAAATTTATGCTAAAATGTATCCAGAGAGCATACACCACAAATTGTATCAGAAATGTTCATTTTTAAACAAAAGTAAAAAGTCAAATGGGTTGCATACACAAACTAAATTATTAGCTTAAGGTTTCATAGGAACTATTCTTTAAAAACATTTTTCAAACAACATGACAATTAAAAAAATAAAATAAAAAATTAAAGAGAAGAAATTCATTAGCTGGCAACCAGACTGGACAGTGGTGAGGTGGTCAGGTATTACTCAAAATCATTTGAGGAAGAGGGCAAAGTTCATAAAGGAGAGATGGTGGGGTGAAGGGAGTTCTTCAGTCAGGCTCCCAAGCTCACCTCCTTGAACCCGATCTGGCAGCCGAACTCATTGGCTTAGCTCCCTTGAGGACAATTACTGAGGCCATCAACAACTTTAGTGCAACTGAAATCAATGCCCCATGCACTTCCTGTTCAGTCACCAAAGTGCTCATCACAGCAAAATGGGCATGTCCCACATTTTGAGTGTATTCATATGAAAAGCTCAATTTTCCACCTTGAATGCTTAGTGTACTTTGAGTTAAGTTTTCTCCCATTTTGTGAGCTGGCGGAGTGTAACCAAAAGCAGCAAGCAGCAACATTCAGGGGCGCACAATTTATTTTGAAAAAATGGATCGCAACATTTCACTCATCCTGAACGCGACCCTGCTTCTATGGCCCAGTTTAGACTCCTCCTCCTCACAAAGCCAAGATCAATTAGAATAATTTGCATAATGAACATCGCTTTCTTTTAAAGGTTCTGTGCTTGTTTGTGAAACACATCACAGCTTTTCCTTGTGCCAGTATTTCATGAGTTTCCATGTGCCTGCAGTCACAACCTAAACATGAACAGAAGCATGTTTCATTGCTCACTGTCAGGGTTTTGCAATTACTTGCATATTCTTGAAGGTAGTTGTGCTTTGTCTTGGAGGGGGCCACCATCAGAATAATGATTGGTTCCGATTTATCTCATTCAAAGCAAGAAATTTCCTCTTAATTAAAAGCAAATTTGACCCAAATAGTTTGTTACATAGCGCAATGCCACTTCTGTGACAGATCCCATTAATCAAATGAAATTAAAACCTCCCAAACTAAATTGGATTTAATTATGAGCCAGTAACAAGGAGTTCATTGAGCCTCACACCAGTGAAGTGTAAAATTGACCTGAACGAATATAATAAAGAACATTTTCTTCAAAATGTCATATTCATGAACTAAATGGTCAAACTCCAAAACAGAACAGCTTATGATAGCACTACTTCTGATCAAATACCTTTAGATATGGTTACAAATTAGAACATTATGCAAATGCCTTTAGTTCGGGCTTGCTTTGAAATGACATGAAGTAATGAATGTACCTACGGAGTCTCAGATTTGCAAGAGCCTTGCAAACAGCAAAAACCGCCCAGACCGACATTCCATAAGATAGAGAAATATAGAGAGCTTACGTAACACAGTAAATTGAAAACACCGCATGTCAACTTGATAAATCTGCCATCCAATCACTATTTGAGTGTAATGTTGCAAATGGCAAGTGGGCCCTGGGGATGCAGTTAAATAGAACGTTTATCATAGTATGGGATAAAAAGTCCATAGCCGTTTCAAGGCTCAGTCATTAAATGCTTTCACATAGTAGCGTTAAGGAGTAATGCTTCATTACTTCTTTCAAAAGCAGAATAAATCACCATATAGCTCCCTTAGGGCCATGTCTAACGATACAACAAAAACTGTTTGACTTGATTTTGGGGTGAAACATTTGCATAATCATAATCACGCATACAATTAAACTGGTCCCTTGGTTAAATTCTTTATAAAGCGTATTGGGGTTTACTTTTTAAATTTTTTTTTTTTTTTTAAATCATCACTTGTGCAAATGACCAAAATGGTTTACACAATGGGCATGCATGAACATGAATTAACTTTTTGGCATTTGCTACAAACTAAAAGTATTACTGAGTAAAGGCTCCCTTATGAATGAGACTATTTCAAATGCAATGATTCAAGTTCATATTTAATTATTTTATTGTCCAGCATAAATTATGCATAAATTAAAACTTCAAAAACATTTCTAAACATAATATTTTCACATGGGAAATGATACCCATTTGAAATCCTCACATCTCCAATCACGTATTGCCAGTAGACTGTTCAAAAGCACTGCCATGAGCTGTTGCTCTGTCCAAGCCTGAATTCATAAAGTGATGTATTCAAACATTAAAGTTGCTCTGCAACCTACTTACTCATGACACATTGAAGCCCCATGACATAAAAGAATCTCAGAAAACAAACATAAAAATGTTCCATTCTTCACATTTCCATTAAAAAAACCTATAAAACAGCAAGTAATAATGTTCTTTGAACAGCAAATGATCACAACTACGGTGTTTGAGTGAAATTAGAAATACATTTTAATATTACACCCATACGATTTGCATCACCAACACAAAATTGAATAATGCAAAATGTTTGTCTACAGTTGCCAATGTCCCCAGATAACGCAAATAAACAAAGCTCAGTAAAATTAAGCCCCAGAAAATAATGATCTTTTTGACCAGGAGAAAATACTGAGGAAGTTAAGATAAGGTGCTCTACAAAAGGCGTAGGTAGCATTGTACTTCCCACTGCTTTGCAATGACATATGGACAGTAAATAACAGGTATTGTGTATGCTCACCTTGTTGCACAGTACTTACTTAACAGAAAACCTTGAACATTTACACTTGTGCTGCTGTACAGGTCTAACATGTGCACGATACAAGAATTCTGTTAGCCTGTTACTCTGGACCATGCCAGTGTCAACTGTGGCCAGTACTGTGCCTAACTGTATGCATCCATGTTTCATTGCTCTCTAGAAACCCCTGCTGGTCAACTGGGCGCTTGTGGACTACATATCGAAGCCGAATATGAAAAGTGTTCCACCGACTCCACACTATGTGAGCTTGGCTAGTCTTTGATGTGGAAAAAAGTAGCTGGTGACACCAGGTGTTTTGGAGGAGAACCACGGATATATACATAGTGCTGCACATGACATTCTGCAGTTCCTGCGGTTGCAGACATTCCAGATTAGGGTAGGAACAGGACACATTCAGCCCCTCAGGCACCAAATTTATTTTGAAAAAGGTTTACATGACAATTTAAGATGAAAAATGTATAGAACGAAACATTGTTCTGTATGTTTCATTACAGAGGGACAAAACCACCGTGCAACAAACCTAAATTTGGACAGTTTTTTTTTTTTTTTTTTGTCTTGGTAGACTGTGTGGCAATCCTGAAAACCCACTGGCAGCATGATTGCTAATCATAAACTCACAAAGCTGCTTCAGGAAATTGTTTGGATCACTCGCCAGAAGAGACACTGGTGCTCCTCAACCCGATTCTTCAAATATTGGCTGAGGCAACCTTAAAACCACAATGATCGCGGACGGTCACGGGTGGTCACAGGTGCTGATGGGCACTCACAGGTGGTCAGAGTTCATTTGACCATCAGGCTTCATAAACCCGTGCCCTAATGACGCTGATGGAGTTGTCCCATATCGACCGCTCATCGCCCAAGACCGCCGCTCGGGCTCACTGAGGTGAGAGATTGCTTTATTGTGTGGTGCTCGCTCTTCCCGTGAAGCAGAGAGAGAAGAGCCTGTGGAGACACGCGCTACCGGAGCTAGCGGCTCTAAATCTGACAGGGAGAAGACTGGAGCTCGCCTCCATTAACCGGAGATACCACCACTTTTTCCAGCATTAGATTTTAAGTTATATCAGTGCATACACTGAGAATACCTCACATAGAGATATAGCATTTACATGTATTTATTTTTTATTTCCTTTACCAGCCCCATGAGGTAAATTACCAGAAGTGTCCCTTACACACTTTCCGTAGAATTCATTTTACAAATGATCATTGACAATTTTGAATAAATTCTGAAGTCTATTTATGTACACACAGCAGTTATGCTGTATGTACTTGCTTGGCTTCATATATTAAGTTCAGACACCTAGGCTCTTTCAGTGGGAAACGCTCAGTTGAAACTCAGTCGTTTCCTTTTTGGAATTTCACTCTATGAATTCAAAGGATTTAGAGAGCAGATTCCAGAAAGGATATTGGGGCACAGCTGTGCTGGGGATAATTGTAATAGATTACTATATAAAGACACGCTAACATTAACATTTACATTATCGGCACTGTTTACACGCAGGCATATTCTTAGCCAATGCCTCAATTATTCCCTGTACATTGTACGGTTCTTAGTTAATTTTAAGAAGCTTGGGTTTTCAAACGGAAGGATCCATGTTTCTGAAAGTTATTTCAGTTAGTCTGTGCTCCTCAGTCTCAATACTAAACAAGCAAGGTATAGATGGTGCCTAGTACTACCTGTAACATAAGAGCAGATAAGTAGTCACATTTGATGTTGGCTGTGTGCTATGAGGTAGGGATTATCAAAGAAGCAGGAGAAGTGTTGGAGAAGCAGCTGATCCAGAGAGAAATTCCTGCACAGAGACAGCCTGCCTTCCTGTGCTCAGCGGTGCAAGCCTGTAAGCCCAGGGAGCCTTTCAGTGAGGAAGACCACAGTGTGGAGGAATAGCATGATCAATCTTCACATTCAGCAGGTAAATTATACCTTGCTATCCAAATCTATTCCAGAAAGCACAAGTGCATAAACCTTTCCACGAGCAGATCCCATTGGACAGGCCACGTGATGCACGCGTTCAGAGATCAAAGGCAGTTGTATTATTGAATGGCTTTTTTATAGTTATGAAAACTTTTCCCCATATTTGGAATCCCCAATGATACCGCTGAGCTCTTTTCACTGCTGTAATGCAGCCCATCAAAGTGAGAACTACCAAACGAGTCCACCAGCTGCCAGTTCTTTTTGCTCCACATTCCACCAGCCAAGCAGGATCTGGCACTTCCTACGCAAGCCCTTGCATGCTCTTCCTGCATGTGGTGCAAGCAGACCACAGACCAAGGAGGTGCCATCCTTGCAAAATGAGACAGGGAAATAGCTGCCAACTGTAACCTTCACTCCCTGGGTGAGCGATGGCCCACTGTGGCCAATTAAGCGCAACTTTGTGTGGCTACCAGTCAAGATTCAAATTCAGAGCTTGATTCAATTTCGGAGTAAGCCACAGTGCAGTGATCCAGTGATCCATTTATGCACCACAAAATTGCATGTGCAACATCGCTCCCTAGAGTCAGGACAACAACTTGTTGTTGCTATGTCTTTACCCCCAAGGGTCAACTGCTCTCTTTCTGGGAGCTGTGCCATGCAATACACAATAAATCATTCCACTTCAAACATTATTACATTCGGGTACAGTAACATGATTTCAAATTCTGTTTATCACCTTTCTATTAGGGAAAAGGAGAGACAAGGAAAGAAAGGTTATTAATGTTATTATGTTTGATTATTTGTTCCCCATATCATTAGAACTTTGTGATCAATTTTGCATTTCAGCCAAAACACTGGCACCTTGTTTTAAAACATCTGTTGCAGCACAGTTGCGCAAACACATCCAGTAGTTTGGATGCAGCCGATCTTTCTGACAGTAGTCGCCCACGCATTGAAGACACTCAGCAGGAGACATGTTTGTTGCTGTTGCCTGCGCCGATTCCCAGTGCTTTTAAAGAAAACTGATCTGTATATAGCCTCGGGAGCAAATAGACAGCCAGAACAGCACCTCAGAACTGAACCTAATATAAGCGGAGATGAGATGTTAGGTTTTCAAAATGAAGAAAGCTGCTCCTAACCGCTGAAGTCCATTTAGTCTGGCTCCAAAGAACGTCTGGTGAGAAAAATAGTGCATCGCTAATGACTGTTTAGCTTCAGGTGGAGAGACCAAATTCACAACATAAATTACATAGGTGAACGTGTTGGAACTTAATGGACTGCTGAAGAGATTTCTTATGAAAACACTGATGTGCGCTGAAATGAACTGTGCATTACCTGGTCAGGAAATATAACAAATATGATTATAAATTATTATAAATGAATATTTATTATTATAGTAAAATAATATAATAATAAATACAATTAGTGTGTGTCTGTGTGTGTGTGAATGCAGCCTGCTCCAAACAGCCCTACTGCACACTGGAAAACATAATGTGTGCTATTTTTATTCCATAATAAAACATTGCTTGATCCAGTCCTCACCTGAACAAAAGTAGGGCATCTTTGAGTGATTAAAGAACCAGAAGGAGATATGAAAATACCCATCATGTATTTTATATAAACTACACCTCTGTTATTGTACCGTGTTGCTTCTTAAGATACACATACAAGATATGATACAAGCTCTACAAAAAAAAAAAAGACACAGTATCATGGAATGTACTGTAATCAGGATCTCTGGCAACTCATTTTCTCCAAGAGAAACTGAGTGGGGGGAAGGTATATCACATGTAAATCTGATGTGTTAATTGTGCCCTTGTTTTAAAGGTGGAATTTCGAGGAAGTCAATCAACACTGTACTTAATCAACAAGCCTCAATCCCCGTACATTGGCCTCAGGGGCCAACAGCTTGCCTTGCTTATTAACACAGGCAGCAGGTATCTTAGTGAACTTGCCCCCCAACCCCCACCCGCGTTAAGGAAGCTGATTATGCAGAAACGACCGGAGTTCGTCAAGAATTAATGCAGAGAGTATCTGCCTCTGATGGAAATGAGAATATCACGGGCCATTTTGATATGTCATCAAAAAATGATGCTCTCCCAGAAGACGGCTTCATGTGGAAGCCTCCTCTGCTGTGTGGGATAATGCAGACAGGGGCTCCACAGCAGGCGGACGGAGATCTGAAGGGTTCCCTCCATTAATGGGCTGGCAGACGCTGAATGCCCCGTCCCAGACCGCCTGACACCCACAATGCAGAGGAGAAGCCAATCCGGTGAATTATTCTCTCACATCATATGTACAGTCGCTGTACAACTTTCAACCGTCGCTCTCAGCCATCACAAATCTCTGTACTTTTTCCCCCCACCATTTTAAAGTCTCCCAGAGAACACCAATTAAAAATATTCTGGTCTATCTCCAAATCTATGATATCAATGGGTCTGCAATTGTATTTCAGAACTGTGTAAAATAGTGCATGGGTTCTCACTTTCAGATTGGGTTTGAGGCAAATGGAAAAAAAGAGTTTGTCTGGGATAACGATTTAGAGGTGTATAAAGTTTTTTTTTTTATTCTTTCCCTTGGATAAACAGCTTTTATCTCCGGGACAACAGTAGGATTGATTTTCAATTGAGAGTGCTGCGCTGCTGAGCTCCCCTAGCCAACCTGAGAAAGAGGGACCATCAATCCCAGCTGCCTTCCCCTGCTTTGTACACTTTACACTGATAGACATCTACCTCTCCTCTGAGTTACAGTTCAGACAAGCCACGCCTTGGAAGGGCACTCTGAACCGCACTCAGAGCAAGGCCTAATCCCATTTCCATTTCCCTCACAGATATCACCACTTCCAGCGCACTTCATGTGGTGAAGAGGACGGGGGGGAAGCGGGCTCGGGGAAAAGCTGCAGTTTAAAATACCAGCTGGAGCGATGCTGAGCCACCGGGGAGGATAATGAGCCCAAATGTGTGAAATACGAGCGCCGAGGGTGCACACTGAGGAAAATTATTTGAATAAATAAATCCAAGCAACAGCAAATAGGAAAGTTCAGGTGGCTATGGATTTTTACGAGGATAAAAATTTAACTGCGGAGACAAAGCACCACAGTAACTCGCAGTATGTACACACACACATCCACACACTACATACAGTACGCATATATACATATTATAATACTTTTTTGGTGAGTGTGTGGTGTGTGTGTTGTACATATGTATGGTCTATACAAGTACAACGTTCAAAAACACAATTAATCACTTAATTGTGACGCAAATATCATTATGTGGCCAGAAAATTTTCCATTAGGCATATAAGCATGTACAGTATATTGTCCTCCGTGAATTCTCTGTAAATCTAACTCATTCTCATTAAGGCAATTTGCTAAATAAATAAAAAATAATCAATAACAACAGTGTGTCTGAGAGAGAGATTCTGGATCAATCACACAGACCTCTGCAGCCCCTCAGGCAGGGCAGCCCTAGAGGTAGAACAGACGGGCTCTGAAAGCGGGGTCGAACACGGAGTAAACAGCGCCCCAGCCTGCCGCAGCCGTGGGGTGCGGGGCATGGGGTGCGGGGCGTGGGGCGCGGGGCGCGGCGGCTCAACGGCGGGAGACTGACGGGAGGCTCAAAGTGACGCAGACGGGAGCGGTCGTAGCAGAGGCTTTGAGAACGCGACTTCTGCTCAAAATAGAAATGAAATGTTGCGTCAGTTTAAAATAAGAAAAGCTAAGGAAGGAAACACATCTGTCCGGGTTGGTTTTTGCAGGAAGAATCTGGACTGTGAAGTGGGTGTGCAGAAGGGTTAAGGAACTGAGCCGTCACTCCCGTACCCTGGGGAAAGATAACCTGAACTGGAATAAGTGTGCTCCTGTACAAGTAGATCATTTACAAGCAGGTACATTTATTTACTAGTAATAATAATAATATGTACCTTGTGCAATTTGCTTGTACTGTAAAGAAACGCAGGAGCACATAAAAAACGGGGATTGAAGATAAGCGGGTAAAAGAAAAGCAAGAGCACACTGACTACCAGCGCAGCCTCCAGCAGTCCTGTCTGCTGCAGTCACAGGTGGCCTGACCGCTGGCTGTTCATGCACCCTCTCTGTGAAGCACCCCAATGAGCGCAGCTCTGCATGAAAGCAGCTGTTCTGCAGGAGGTGCAGGAAGGGGGTCTCGTGGAGTGCTGCTGTTGAGGAGCACAAGCGTTCCACAGGAGAGGAATGGGGAGCTCTGGTGCAAAGAGGGAGAAAGAGCACGAGAGGAGAGGAATAAAGAGAAGGCTGTGGGAGAAGTGTACAGATAAAATGGTTGACTTCTGGAGGTCGAGACAAAGCTGATGGCAGTTTGTCCAGAAGGGAGATATATCGGAGCGACAGGCTGAGATTCAGGAGAAGATGGGAGTCTGGTGGGGTGGGTGGTGCTGGGGGGGGGGGGCAGCACAGTGGGGGGGAAATGAAAGGGAAAGATTCGTTCATCTGCTGCAGAAGAACTGATTGGGGAAACAGCAGGGAGGAAAAGAGGAGAGATTCCTGAGAGTAGCTGTGAAATTCAGTACCATCCTGCTCTTGTCCCTTCTCCTGTTCCTACTAGTGGCCGTGGAACAGCCCGGCGGCAGGGGTAGGGGGCGCCGTAAAAAAAAAACGCGGACAGCCGTGGCCGATGGCTTCGGCGAGCGACATAGCCCTTCTGCTCTGCTCTGCCACGCCGGCGCACACATTGGAATAAGTTCGCTCTGAGACCTCAGGAAACAAAGCATCACACCGCAGAGGATGTATATTTCAACTTATAATTACTTGTGTGGACGTATGTCAAATGAGATGCACGAAACTGCATTTTCAATGCATGTGTTGTCAACACCCCTTTGCTTGTGCTAGCCCGATGCAGAACACATCCACTGGAAAGATATTTGGACAGATAAAGTAATCTAATGTGACTGAAAGCCTCATAGATTTTTATAGCAAGCAAGGATATTGGAACAATTTACTCCACAATGGAAAATAACTGTTTACAGACAAAAGCGCATAAAATGAATCATTCTTTGAAGTTTCAAATGTTGCTGATGAGTTTATTTTAGGATCGACTGCTCTCTCCTTTAATGTATTTATTGAATAGATGTATGCTTCATAAATTTAAGAGCTTTACTTTTGTGTGTCACATTGTTTTGTAATGTCATTTAAACAAATTATGTAACATTATCTGGCAAATGAAACATGGTTTTAAAACCATGTAGAAAAGCAAAACCAAAAGCCCCTCTCATTCAATTATGGGAGCAAAAAGACATTAAGAAAATACAGTGTTGAGAGGCCACGATACATTAAGCTATCGATTTCTGCCGTTGAAGGAGGGAAAATTGCAGCCTAGGCCTGGGTAAAATGATCAAGTCATCAATAAGTGAAATGACTTTCTGGAGAACCCTTGAGCTCCAAACAATACATGAAGTTCAAGCACGCACCAAAAACAGGGACACTGATAAGAATCAAGAGTGTGTGTGCGTGTGCGTGCGTGTGTGTGCACGTGCATGTGTGTGCGTGCATGCAAGCATGCAAGATAGATGCCTCAGTTCTGGGCTGTCATTAATGCCAAATTAATTTATATTTTTTTAAATGCACCGGTGATTAAAGAAAAAGGCCCTGAGCAGGTTTTTGTGGATAATGCAGCCAGCTGTGAGCTACTGTAAAGCACACTGCCCAGAAGACTATGGGTTTAATTCTGTCCAGAGGAGATAGAAGGTTCCAGCAGCAGCGTGTCACTCTGACGTGCTCTGTCGCTCCAGTGTCAGTCCTGCTATTGTTACACACGACTCGCCGCTACAGAGAATCGGCAGGGGCGCGAGAGGGAAGGGGAATTTTAATGCACGGCCAGGTGATCGTGTCCGAACGATCCAAAATTGTGCCCTGCCTGAAAATTCTTCTGATTCTGATGTTCTGCCAGATGCGGTTTTAAATCTTTTCTTTTTTTTTTCACTGAACAGATGAACTTGACCTGTGGGCAGTGTGCATTTTCTAATGTGCCAGGTAATGCTTCCCGTGTGATTTTCTGAGAGGGAGGGGTGTTTTCTGGACAGATTTCAAATATTACCCTGTCACATTACATTACAATACATAACATCTACTTGGCAGATGCTTTTATCCAAAGCGACATTCAATAAGTGCATACCAAAGGTCACTGGAACACCTATAAAATACAGGTCCGGTACGGTAGAAGACTCATTATGTAACAGTGATTCATAGCCATGAAAACATTAAGTCCAGTTCGCACAGTAAGCATAGGCTAGGTCAGAAAGATATTGTAAGTCAAACTAGGAGGCATGACACAATGCAGCTGGATTACTGCTTATGACAGGATGACAGGCATCCATGACAGAATATGCCAATTGGAAAAATATATATAAATATTGACTTACATATTTACACATGTATGCATATAATTAACTATATTTTTTCTGTGGGCAATAAAATATATTTATAGTCCATGGCATTTTCTGCAATGTATGTTCTAAAATATTACATAGGACTGTCATTACAACTATGTCATAACATCTGAAAATGAATATATTAGCAATATGCTGTAAAATGTTTACGTGCATTAAAAATATGTTCCTTACCTTTTTGAATTCTTTGAAATGCATGTTTGTCTATGACAAAGTGACATTCCTACAATAGCAATTTTCCAGTTCCAGACAATCTGCGGTCAGAGCTTAAATACATTTTGTTTCGGTAAACACTGCAGTGATAAAAGTAGGGGAAATAAACATGAACATTTCCCACATTTTCATTTGGGGCCCGAGTGGAGTTACACCTTTTATCAAAGTGCATCAGCAAAGTCCATTACGCTCAAAGGCATGCGTCGGTCTCTGCTAACGAGGCAATAAAAGCGTTTAAAATGCATTATGTGCATTAAATGCGGATTGGGCTCCCTTGCAGCTCATTAGTTAAAAGCCATGTCAAACATGGGGGACGAGTCCATTCAGAATCGGAGCCGATTACGCTCAGCCAGATAAGAGCAAGCCAGGGTCCGCCATGCTTAGAGGTCTCCACTGGACAGTTTCCATCACGTTAGATTTTGCAGAAGGGTAGGGGTAGTAACCTTTATGTTCTGGTCAAATTCCCCACAAAAACTGGCTCACTACTAATCTGGCCACTGCCTAATCCTGGCTACACTTTGTGTTCCCCAGAAACCTTTAAGCACCATTTAAAGCAATAACAGAATGGGGAAATCTATTCTCTGGATTCTGATTTATAAAATGTTGATGTCGTTGTGCTTTTTGGAATAGGTATGGCAGTTTCAAGCACTGAAATGGTATCGCTAAATGTATTCACACATTTTATTAAATCTCTGCTAGATAGGTTTGTGAATTCAGCACGGCTTTTAAATCCCCTCCATGATAAATTCCATCAAATAGCCCCGGTTCTATGGGATTGCCACTGCATAAAACATATTGCATCATTTCTCTAATGGTATGAGTGTGCCCTTGCGAGTCTGAACAGAATCGTAGGATTAAAGTGCTGAAAGATACGTCAAATTCCTGAAGGACCCATTACTTGACCGTGACTGTGATAAGTCACAGCTGAAAGATGCAGTGTCCTGGGCTGATATCCCTTGGTACAGTTTTACTGTTGTGGATTTCAGGATATTTGCACGTGTAAATACACAAATCTAGGACACTAACTGCACCAATTAAGTAAGGGGATTTGAATTTTAAACTGAGAGACTAATTAATTCATTAGAACTAACAAGCACCCTCCAGCAACTTAATTTTACATGGGGTGAGTTAATTAGGCATAAAGTAAACTTGTGGAATGACGGGGAACTCTAGTTAGAGGCTGCTGGAGGTTCACTTTTCAACTCAAGACCTCTCCATCAATCAACCCCTCTTTGAAGTGATTTTTTTGTATTTGCATTTTCAAATTACCCACGGTGTAGCTATTGGACAGGACAGTGCGAGTTTTTTTAAATGTGCATTTTGGAAGAAAAAATAAAATAGTGCTAAAAGATTTGTGAAAACATCCAGACAGCAGCCTTAGCTAAAGAAGGGGTGCATAGTTAACGTCAGGCAGTTCACACCATTGTTACCATATGCTTACCAGTTTGGTATGGAATTTGGCTAGGGGCTATCAATATATGAGGGGATGGTTGATAGCCATTTTATACTTAAGAAACTAAGCAGTAATGCTTCATTTACCTATAACCTGAGGCAGACGTGACTTTAATGGAAGTTAAGTTCCAGCAGGGAGACTACCAGGTAATTTCAATGTTATTCCCTCATGTCCACCGACCCAAACTCAATTAATCAAACAAGGAAGTAGCCACAACAAAACCATGAGGGCCATTCCCTCTGCAACCAAAAAGGCATCAGTAACCTCACAAAAGGTCACACCTGCCTGGCCTCTGCGGCTTCAGCCATTCATCCTCATCCCCTCCCTTGGCCCTGCTGCCAAGAGCTCGGGCCCCGCCGTCCATGTGGGGTGCCCTACCCTGCCCTCGCCCGCCTCCACTTCAAAGCAGACGTGTGGTCTTGCGCCCCCCTAGACCTCAGCAGGGTTGCACCACCCTCAAGGTGAGGTCCGTACCGAAACGTGCCCCTCGAGTGGCCCTGTCCCGATTACATCAATCCCGATTCAATCCAATAAAATGTACCCATTCTGAAGTCTGCCTGGTTGCAGTTTGATTAAGAGAACACAACGTTTACCGCCGTCCACAAACCAAATTCATCGGAGTAGATTTCCTGGTCAGCATCCCTGATTTGACAGGGAGCTGCTTATCGCATAACAGCATAATTTAATTACACAGAATAAATGCGATTAGAAAGGAATCACAAAATTAAAATCTTATCGATGTTTAAAGGGAAGTGACTCTGCAGATCAGTACGTACCATTGGGCTCACTGTTTGGACAGCCTCTTTCTGTGTTGATAACCAAAATATGTTTTCCCCAAAAGATCAGCTTATTCTATCGAATTCACCATCGTTATCTACACTCACCATGCAGCTCCAACTCAGTTTGGGGTACTTGAGAAAGTACACTAGATCATAGAAACTCTGCTCACAGTTGAAAGCAGTTAAGGTGATAAATTATTTTTCATTTAGGGAAACTACTGCCAGACGCCCTTTGTTTTGACTTCTTGTCTTAACTATGGAGAATTTCCAGTGGAAACTATGAAAGCTGTGCTGACTTCACTGATATTGCTGAAAGAACACCTTTTTGTAGGGTCCCTCTAAAGCAATTCATCATACAAAAATATAATCACAATGGCACTACAAGGGCTACCAGGAGAAGGCACTGTACAGTGCCTTAAGGAGTAAGGCATTGTTCAGGGAACTTAACGAGCAAACAGCTGTTGCAGTAGCTACATTTCCATTAGCCATAATTTATGCGACTCTAAAATAACTAGTCCCAGTTATGTGCAAAGTTCCCAATGGAAATTTAGCATTGGGCCAAAAAATGAAACGCAGGCAAGTTTTTTTTTACTACGTGTTTGGGTAACAATTCACATGACTGCTACAAGCACGTTCACGTTCCACAAGCACACGGACTTTGAAGTGAAGTGGTGGTTATGGGATATGTGCTCATGAAGAGACAGCACGGTTGTCTGTGCTCTCCCAAATCAACAGAGGATGCTGCCGTGAGGAGAGAGGCCTGCAGATACAACTCCACGTTCAAAAGTGTGAGAAAAGAAACAAAAAAAAAAGAGGTCAAATTTGGTTTAAAAGAAAATCACCTCTTTAGGTGTGGAAAAAGACATTCCCTTGTGATGATATGAAAAGGCTCATTACTGGTAAACTCAGAATGACTAAAAATTACATAAAAAATAAGAATAATAAATCAATCCATTCATTATCTATACCCAGTTATTCCTGGTCAGGGCGGGGGGTGATGAAGCCTTTCCCAGCATGCATTGGGCGAGAGGCAGGAATACACCCTGGACAGGTTGCCAATCTATCGCAGGGCACACACAATATTCACTCATACCTACGGGCAATTATGAGTCTCCAATTAGCCTACCTGCATGTTGTTAGACTGCGGGAGGAAATCGGACATGGTGAGAATATGCAAACTCAACACAGAAAGGCCCAGGCTGGGATTCAAACCTATGACCTTCTATAATAATAATAATAATAATAATAATAATAATAATAATAATAATAATACACTTTTTTAATGCACCCTTCATATAATCGTTATCACCCAAAGTACATACCTTACAAATAAAAATCAAATCAAAGAAAGCTTTTTAAATTATGTAAATTAAAACAAAGGCATAGCTTTTACCAGCTGGTTTAAATCCCACAATCAGAAGGATAGAAATCAGCTACTGAGTACTGGCAACATCAGTTTGAAAATCACTGGTACCCCCCAGAGAAATCTCACTGAGTTTCACTGCCAACAGACCCCATCAGAGACACACATTCTGCAACCTCACTGCAGGATTAACTGGAGAAACAACATGTTTGTTTCACAAGCAATCAGAATTTAAAATGGACACCGTACAGTCCTCTTTCATCATCATTATGCACTGAGGAGCAAGCTGGAGTTTTGCCCTTTAAAATCTGTGTTTTTAACCACTCTGTGACATGTTTGATTTGTATGTACTAATGTATATGTCTGCCACTATTGAATGCTGTCTTGCGGTGTTATTATTTTGAAATCAGCGTGATGTTTTTTCTCACAAAATTGCCCAGTTCAAGTCCTGTTGAATTAAACTGAACTGAATTGATAAAACAGCATGTAGCGTACAATGACCACAACAGTTAAGAGCTAGTGATACAGATGCAACAGAAAATGATCCAACACACTGAAGCCAAAGCGTGAGGTAGTGATGACCCTGCGGAGGGGCTGAGCGGCAATGCTGGCCATACTGCGGTCTGAAAGCTGTGATGAATTTCCCACCAAACTCAGTTTGCCCACATGCTTGAACACTCGTTTATGTTCCAAGTGCCCCCCACCCCCCCACTGCACACCACCCCATCAACAATCAGAATCAAAGTTGCAAAGCCAAATGAATAGGCCCCCCTCAAAATGAAAATGTCCAAAATACCCTAGCACCTACCCTGCCTGTAGAAGGCCCACCTTAAAGCCAAACTAAGACTGAGGAATTGGGGCCAACTTCAGCCACTCTCAATACAACGCATAAGAACAAAGCTGGGAAAACCATTTAGTTGGTGGTCAAACCCACAAAGATTAGAAATACAAGCACTGCATTATCATGTTTTATTATATATTATGAGCAATGTTTCTTTCCATTTAGGTTACCCCTAATGTTTTTTCTTTGTTATATAAGTTGTGCAAATAAACTCTGGGGTTTTTGATAGTTGTTTACCACCATCTATCTCACTGCTTCAGAAAACCTCCCAAAATCCCTTACATACTCCTAGCCATTTAAATACACACTTTAATACATTTCATTTATCATTTATTAGGATCCCCATTAGCTCCAGCAGAAGCAGTAGCTATTCTTCCTGGGGTCCTCACAAGACACAGCATTAAGTACATTTTCAGACTAAACGAAGACAACAAAAACCAACCAAAACAACACCACACAATTCATTTCTCCATTCCAAAAAGCCAGCAAGATGCTTTCCAGAGAGAGAGAACAAAATAACAGATAAAAAATAAATAAATAAACCAAACCCACTTCTACACAGCAGGTGGTCTGTAGAGCTCTCTGTTCTCTCTCTATTATTTCCTGAAATAATTAATCAATTTGTCATTTGTCATGCGTTTTCTTCGCCGTATTCTTTTCCCAATATTGATTTATCTTATGTTTATGACATCTGATTTTGTTTTTTGTTTTTTTGGGCTTTCCTCTTTTTTAATAAAAAATAAAAACAGTGGGGAGTGCAAGTCCATCTGGCAGTAAGGTGGTAGATGTTGGGGTAGCGGGGTTCTGCTGTGTGTGAGATTCACAGCAGGGGCAAACTTGAAGTGAGGACATAAGATTATATATCTGTGTGAACAGCCCTCTAGTTTGATGTATATAGGGCTGCTGTTGTCTGTACATGCTTAAGTTTAAATTCTAGCATAAATCTGTGAATTTGAAAAACACGTCACCTCTTCATAGCTTCAAGACCAGCTGGAAAGATGGCCGATATTTTAGTCAAATAAAGTTATTCTATCTACATTGTTGTTTCCCTGTGTGAAGTGTATTTAATTTCTCCAGTGTCACCATTTCAATTGCCAGATATTCCCCTTCGATCATAAACATCTGCAGATGATTTAAAACACTCAGGTTATTTTGTTTTAGTTCCTATGTTGTTGAGAATTTAGTAGCCCTTATCCCTGTGTAATAGGTATACCTTCTAATATTGGTTTTGCTTTGCATCTACCCTGTAATTGTAATCACTTTAACAGATTAAATTCACCTGATCCATGAAATTAAATTAGCAGCTTTTCTTAGAGTTATTAACCAAATCAGAGATATGTTTTCTAGAAATGTGTAAAAAGCAGAGATTAGGCAGAAATGCATAGCAAGCCAAATTAAGATATGAAAATGCATGTTCTGTGATTCTGTAGTCTCACAGAAACCGTTGCTGGCATGAAATAAACAGGTCAGCCTTCTGAACAGTTTTAGAAGGCATTTTTTGTCATTCTTGTAACAGAGCTGGTTGCATGTTGTCTGCACATTGTTTGCATCTCTCTCCTTCTCCCTCGCTCACTTCTCTCGTTATTTCTTTTGTCAGGGTTCTGCTTGCCTCTCTGGATTAGGCCTCTATTAGAAGTGATTTGTTTTTCATCTCTGTTGTGAAGTGCTTTGGCCTGTGGGGACAATGTGAGGCAGAGGTTCAATCAAGACAAACGAGCGAGAAAACAAACCTGGAATTAAGTGCCCTAAAGGGGGGTTTTGCACTGATAACCGTTTCATACTAAACAAGAGTGAAAATCAGCTTTGAAAATCAAGTCGGGTCCTTGGCATGACTGTCCACGCTGGTTATGCAGAACAAACAAAAAAAACATTCATTCATTCATTATTTTCATACGGCGGTTATTTAGCAGGGCTGATTGTGGATGGTTCATCCACATGCATCATTTTAGAAACAACAAAAAGAGGCTGCAGTTTTTTCCATAATTTTGTCATTATGGTCATTAAGAATAGCTCATTAGTTTTGTTCCCTAGGTTCCCCTGGAACGCCTGTATTATCCGATTGTCCTTGGGTATCGGTGCGTGAACGAGATTATATCTGATCTGATTGATAAGACAACACCTCATGACCTCCTGATCACACTACTTGGTGATGACTCCGAATTGAATCTATCTGCATTCAAGCGCCAAACCTGGCTTGCAGGAGTCACAGCAGCAAAAAATGATTATAGTACAAAGATGGCTCTCACCTTACCTGTTATCAATTAAACATTGGCTATGGCTATTGTGCTATAAAGACATACATTATTTTCCACAGCCATGATAAATAGGCACGACACTCGAAAATCACAGATTATTACTTGTGCTGTCACTAGCATATCTCCAGGACTGGGAAACCGACCTGTGTGATTTATTTTATATACTCACCTTGTCTGTACCATTACTATTATTTCTTTAAGTTTACTGTTTCTCTTATATGTCAGTCCTACTTAATTTTATGTTGCAGATTGTTTTTTGTTTTTTTTTCCCCACTTCACGTGAATTGATATGTATGTACACGTGTACATGTGAAGGCGTGCATGTTTTTTTGCCATGTATATAACTGCATACAAGTAGAAATAATGTATTAGATGTAGCCTACTTGTTATCATGGATGGACTGTCTGGATTGCTGGGGTGGGAGGAGGGGTTTTGTTACTTTATAAGGTGGAATGTTATTGTTTTCTTGAACTATTGGAAAACTAAATTCAAAAAGTTAATCACAAAAATATAATAGCACATCAGGCCCACTGCTCTATAAAGAGTGTTGTTGATGTTACATCATGGCTTGGAGTTTAGTCTCATTTATGAAAAAGCAGCTCAGTCCATGATTTACTCAGCTCTCATTAAAGCACTGGCAGGCCTACTGTAAAACCCAGTGAGAGATGCTGAACTACTCAAAACAAAACTGAACACTCATTAGTTCATTCACATGGTTAAGAGATTCAGCTGCCCTGCCACTGGACAAACACACTTGCAGTAAATATAGCTTTTGTTTGGTATTAAATTAATCAGATGATTGAATATAGGCCTACTTCATGGGCATGAGTCAAAATCCAAGTCTATCCAAGAACCACATCCTTCCGGTGATCTATTAAATAGTTGACTGAATTTGATTATTAATATTTGTATTAATTATTAACTAAATTTGCAAATTTGTGGTTGTATATTCAAGATAAAAGTAACTTCACAAGACTGATCTCTAATCGTGCGGTTATACTGCTGCACCATACATAAGTGGTGCCCAGTGTGAGAATATGGAGGTATATTCCCTAAATAAGTGGTGCCCGTGTAAGACTATAGTTATCCCCTTCACAGGGGTGCCAATAATTGTAACACACATTTTTTTCAGATGAAAAACGATTGAAATGATGTCCAAAGATTTTTTTTTTTTTTTTTCCAGAGCAATGGTATCGTAATAGGTTTATATAGAATATTCTCATATTGCTCAGCACAGAAAACATTTGATAAAACAAGTGATATTTTATCCAGTATTTCGTTCATGTTGAGCATGTCAATAATTCCGTGTTCCGTTAGACTGAAAGAAATCTAATTTTCACCAGTCATTTTAAACCTCCCCCCTCCAATTAAAATATTCATTTCACAGATATTTATTACACTTAATAATGCACTCCATTTTATACATTCTATTACACCATTAGGCCAATGTATATTGTACCATCTAGCACTCAGCCACATCTCATTTGCTGTGGAAAGATCCTTCTACTGGTTGATGAAAGAACAACCTAATCATAGCTGCTGTATTGATGTTATTGTTTCTTAAATTATTGTTCTTAAAATTATTTATTTGGCAGCCTCCTTCATCACAGGCAATTTCACAGAAATAAACACAAGTGTAAAGCACAAAATCCAATTTAAAAGCAAATAAAAACACAAATTGTGAAGCGCACTTGCAACAAATAGCCATCTAACCCACAATTACCAAGGCAGCTCCACTGCTACAGCACATGTAATTCCCCAGAGGGTTAGTCTCAAAGTCACACAGGTCCACACACAAATCAAAGCTGGGGGAACCGGGGTTCAGTCGGAGCCCAGCCATGCTAATGAGAGTAAGGAGGTGTGACTCCCTCAGCCACCACTAGAAGCGCAAAGCTGAGAATGTTCCGGTCCTGGGGACCAGCGGTACGGACAGAGCTCTACAGGACTTCTGGACATAGGCATGGAAAAAGGCAGTGATTTTGTTTAAGTGGATAGCCTTTAATTTGCCTACGGTATTTTAATATAAATAAAAATTATTCAAAATCAGCAAGCTGTTTTGCCTCATACAGCACACAGGCCTTTCTACATCAGCACTGCCGTTCTCTCATGCATCGACGGCAGAGGAGAGCACACTAAAGAAAATGGGGCTGACACAGCAACCTCCCTTCACTCCGCCTCTTCTTTTCAGTCTTCTTGTTTCATTTAGAGGAAATGGAGTAATGGTGCTGTGAGCTCCAGTGGGTAGTGCACCGATGCAATGAGACTCCCAACTATTTGATTAGAGGCGTGTTTGCTTTCAAAGCTGTACATTGCCTCTAAAATGAGAGATTCGGTTTTTTCCCCATCCTTTAAATAAACAATTTGAGCAAGAACAGCATGAACCTACATGAACCTCACTACTCAGTTCTCTTCTCTCTGTCACTCTCTTTTTCTTTCTCTTTGCAGGGGTCCCCAGTTCACCCATCCAGGATTCCAGGGACAGTGAAAGTAGGATCAGGTATGTTTGTTCCCATTTTTTTTGAGGGAAGAGCATTTAGGAGGCTTTCAGATAATTTGTCAATCGACTTAGCAGAAAGGGTCACTAATTTTAGCATTGCATTGCAGTGGGTTGAGGCGGTCTGACCAGACACTGAACATATTACTGCCTTGGAAGGCGTGTTCACTACAGTCAGTGCCATGCAGAGAAGACCTGGCCACTGAGATTCATCCAGCAATTTATAGACTTCACATGATGTGTGTATCCAGTTGGGTACCAAAACATACTGTATGAAGGTGATGAGCAACGTAGTGAGGAATGTTTTAATAAAATGGACACTTATGGTGGAGAGTTTGACTTTTAACATGCAGAATGAGAATGGGAAGACTGAAACTAAAGCACTCACTAGAGCAGCAGTCAGTTTAGGGTGGCAAAAGTGGGAGAGGGAGACAAAAACATTGGCATTTATATAATATGCAGCCAACAGCTGAGGGGATGACAGTCAAAGAGAAACGCAGAACAAATGAGACAATAACAAGGTGATAAGATTTGGTCACTTGGGGTTTAAATATTCAAGATAAGAAACAAGTCGTTGTCCACAATGTGGCACCTTGTCCTGACTTGTCCTGAAGCGGCAGAGACGAATCTGATAGCCGACTTTGATGCTAGGGAGTTGACAACACACACTCGTACATCAGGTGGGAATATAACCCCGTGACGTTTAGCTGTGAAAAAGCAGCTGTATAATTGCAATGTAAATGCTATGTAGAAAGTTGTGTAAGTCGCTCTGTATAAGAGCGTCTTCTAAATGCTCGTAATGTAATGCAAATCTTAAGTGCTGAGAGTCCGTAGTTATTTCTCTGAGAAACCACAAAAAGTGCCA
This sequence comes from Anguilla anguilla, assembly GCF_013347855.1. Classification (NCBI taxonomy): domain Eukaryota; kingdom Metazoa; phylum Chordata; class Actinopteri; order Anguilliformes; family Anguillidae; genus Anguilla; species Anguilla anguilla. The sequence continues at coordinate 21,243,314 of NC_049215.1, read as the reverse complement.
CACTGTCAGTGCTGTACGCATGGGACATGCCTAGCAAAGCCGTAACTACTGTAACTGGGGGATGACATTAAGCCTGTACTTTTCCTTTCATTAAATCAATACAAATTCATTTTTATATTGTATTTTGTCATGATAGGTAGCCTATTTAGCTTGCTAGCTCCAGCTATCACAACACGAGTGGACCAAAATGACGGGAAACATTCGCTGGTCAATTAATAGTTTTTGAATTAACTTCTGTAGCAACGATTCTGGGACCGATGTGTGGTGGTGGTGGTGTATAACGCGACTGACGTTAGCTAGTTGGCTACCACAGCTACGTAGTGTCAGTTATACTATCACTCACCAAGACATGTCCAACTCCCCAAAAGTTATCTCCAGAGATCACATTTCAGTCGTGCCGATCACCGTTAATTCTCCTCCTCGCCTGTTCTCAGTCCTTTGGACGCCTTGCAGATCAAAATGGCAAGGTAGTTGTTCTTCCTGTTCACAATTCATAGCATATTTGACCTCGCCTGTCTCTACTGTGGGATTTCTGTTCTCGTAACTGAACCGTAGTTATCTGAACACTGAACTGTTACTATGGTCGCGTCTGAAACAGCGCACTTACTGTTGAGTACACGTTCCCTAAGCTGTAGGCAACCGTTAGGACACGGCCTACCTTACCATACGGAACCCTGTTTCTGGAGATCGCCCGTCCTCTAGGTTATCACACCAACCCTGTCAAATCATACTTTATTCAACAGTTCTCGCTGAGCAGCTAATTAGTAGAATCAGGTGTGCCAAATTAGAGATGAAACGAAAACCTACTGCCTACAAGGTAGACATGCAGCAACAGGGTTGCGCCACAGTGGCTGGGCAGCCCTATGCTACATCATCATTTCCGGTTTTCACCTTGCTCTGGTTAATGACATAACACAACCAAGTCCAGCTGTAAATAAAAGTGTCAATAAATAAATAAATAAATAAAACGTGAAATCCAGTTCAAACACAATTTTCCTACACATTATTTCCCTTCGCAATACTTAAGTCACAGTCTAACCTTTAAACAATTAAACCGTTGTGCTTTGGTTATGTCTGGAGCCCCGGATTACCCCATTGGTGTAGTGTGAATTGGATCCATCAAAAGTGCATCACATGGTTGGGCCAAAGAGAGTGGCAAATCATCGTTCAATGTAAACATTTCCTTTCGGTCTGATTAACCTCCCAGAGGAGTAATCACATTCTATATAATTGGGGTCAGCAAACTGCATGTTCTGTGTGTCTCGCTGTTTAGTAAAGTACCAAACATCTTAAGGCACAGTTTTTCTGTATTAATGTAGTCAAATATTGAAGAGTAAGATAATTAAGAGTGTGAAGGAAGCAAAAATAAATTGTCCCAGGAGCATTTCAGTACATTGTTCCCCTATTCTTGCCTCAGAAACTCTTTTTAATGCCAATTCAAGCCAGACTCACAACTCCAGACTTTCAACACCGGCATTGGCTGTATCCATGAAATATGCCTGGCAATTCAGTTTTTTCTTATTGAGAGTGGGATGTATTTACTCGACCCTGGATGGCAAAACACAGCAAAAATGTAAAAGGTGCAAATTGAAACACAGTATCACCAATTCATTTTGAAAGCTGTGAAATAAAAAAAAAAGCATATGATTAAAAAAAGAACAGCAATTTAACAGCGAATCTCACCGCAATGCATTCAGATTCCCTAATCTCTCATGCTAGCCGGCTCACTGCCACAATGATAAATCTGTTCTGTCCTTCAGAGACAACGTGCAGTACACTGAGCCTTGCTTGTACCTGTTTGTGCAAACAATGCAATCGGAAAATTACTCATTTAAGCCCAAATTGATTTTCTACCTCCTTGCACCTTCCAGTCTAAATTTCTCTCAATGTGTTTGATTCTGAAGACAACTTTTTTTTTTTTTTTTGTTTCAGAGAAAACCTATTATTTGAGCATAATGCATAACCGCCTCCTCTCCATTTAAATGTGGGCTCTGTTTTCAGGCTTGTCTTGCTCGGACATTGCAGTCTCCAGATGCTGAGAAGGTTCTTTTTTTTCTAATTGAGAGACCTGGCTGCCTTGCCAATACAAAATAAAATGTCTATAGAACATTTGCAGGTATAATTGGGACCATTAAACTCCTCTTGGGGGCATTCGGGGACCCTGAAGAGGACCCCGTGGAGCGAGATAAGGAAAATGACTTTCCAGATCCTGGTCCCATCATTACTCCACAGAACCACATAAAAATGTCCCTGGAATAAGCCTTTTCCTCAGCGATACATTTCTAAGCACTCCCTCATTCATCATATTCAATTTCCACTTCCGCACACTTTATTGTTGGCATTTATCTCTCATGGAGGGCTGGGCTCAGCATTTTTTGGGAGGAAATGGTGCCAGATGAAAAAGCAAGGTTTTCCCATTTTTGAGGGCCATTCTGTCCATGTAGAGAGAATGGCTCTTTCTTTGAATCCCGCCAAGGTTTTATAATTATTTGAAATTAATTCTAAAATTTCTGAGGGTACATAATTCTTTTGATCAATGTGCCTCTGTTTTCACCGTTGATTTACAGATACCAGTAATCATGAATGCCCTAACTGAAAATAGAGGCTCTGATCAGTAGTTCCTCTCTATTCAGCTTGTACACCTGTGGTGACACTGTAAAGTTTGGTGGACAAGACTGCCATCAGCATTTCATTGATTAAGGCAATGTGTGGACATGTTTGAATCAATTAGCCTCACCATAAATAAAAACATATAGAGCCAATCTTTCCTGCATGTAATTATATAATTAGATAATTATATGTTTACGAATTAATATCATAATTTGAGTTAGTATTAGACGTACCAGCAGCCTCAACTGTTGTACTAGTTCTACTGCTATGCTAGGAGCACTAGTTATGGCTGTAATAGAGGGAACCATAGAATAACAGTCATATTCATAATCTTTGAGGCAGCAGCAATAGTAGTTTAAACAGTAATAATAATTTTAGCACTAGTATTAGTAGTGCTAGTATAAGCACTCCTGTACCATAGCACTCTCTTCCTTGGCAGGCCCTACACTAGTGTATCTACACTAGATTTACACGTTAGAATACCTGAACACATTCCATGTAGTATGAAAATAAAAATTCTATTAATCTTCATGAAATGGGAATAAGATGTAAAAACACATGATGATGAACACTATGAACAGGAGAAAATGTGCCACTTGAAGAGCACACTCCAAGTATAGACCATTAACTGGATGAACGCAACAAAGTTAAATGCAGAAATTTTACCAAAACAAGGCATATCCTCAGAGTGTGCTGTACACCAATACATGTTTAAATGAAAGACATTTCCATTCAGAGGCAGCCAATTTATCTCATTATTATTGGATTACGATGTGTGTGTGTGTGTGTGTGTGTGTGTCTGTCTGTCTGTCTGTCTGTCTCTGTGTGTCTGTCTGTGTGTAGGTGTGGGTACAGGGGGATTAAACCACTGACCAAGAGTCTAGAGAAATTGAACAACTCCAAAGGCTGCCCAGAAATCCAGTTTCACACAGACTTTTTAAAATGTTTTTTTGGAGATAAAAAGAGTCGCACTTCTCTAAATTGCATATTCCAAATGTCATCTTGTGAAGATGTAATCGTTTTCCTTACTGCATCATGGAATTAGCTGCAACCTGAAAGGAAACTGTGAAAATGAAAGAAAAATGGGCCAGAAGAGAACTAGACCATTCTTAGGAGGAAACCTTTTATATTTCCACAGCCACGGTAAATTGAGCTAAAGATTCAAAAGAACGAGATGTTCTATACTGCAGAACTGACCAAAAGAAGCGCAACCACCTGAACACAATAGATTTCCTTGCTCGACCCAGACCATGTCCACCTCAAAGAGTTATAGAAGAAGAAGAGAAAAAAAGAAGACAAGCAAATACAGAGGAAACAAAGTGGGGAACAAACAATTTATTTTGTCAATTTGACCAAAATAATTGGACACAACCGAGTGCGTCAACATTTCCTGCAGTCTGCACTCCTATTTATAGTGGTCGTCAATTTCGCAGGCACAAGGGAAGGGGACCTTTCTAGGCTTTCTGGCAATGGAACAGTCTGAAGGAGATCCAAGACAGATAAAGGGGAACAGCTGCACAAAACACCACAAATGAACTGCACTAATAACATCTGGGAAAGAAAAAAAAATCCCAGACAAAAGAGTAGAAATGACTTTTCCGCCTTTATTGGAATGTCGCTGGGCATTAAATACATGGATTTGATCTTTTAAATCATTTGGTATGTAATCAAAAACAATAACGAGGTTCTAGCCTACAATACTGGTCCGACAGTCATTTCAGTTATAATCATCTCCATTATTAGTAATAGTAGTAAAAAAAAAATGCAGTTAAAAAATAACAACAGAAAGGGCAAGGGCATTCAAGCAAGGGCAAGAGAGAACATTTCAAAAGATAAATTCCAAAAAAAAAAAAAAAAAATCATTGTGCTGGGCAGATTGTGGTACAGCAAAAAGGATTTCTTTATGTTCAGATTTCCATTTGGGAAATTCCTACCTGTGTTGAAGCTGCTTTGTGGTTTTAAATGATGTGACCTCGTAATCAGTACATAATTTATGGTTTCTCATTTCCCCAGCTTTACATATAAAAACTTTGTATGAAATATAAACAAGCTCCTGCCTAGTACACAGAGAATTGCATTTGAAGTAAAACAGAGCAGATGACTAAATTATTCGAACCCTGTAGCGATCTGGACACCCTCTCGACATGCTAAGTCGGGCACGTCCGCTTACATCACCACCAACGGCATTTTGTGACTCTCGTCCTCGCCGACACGTTTTTACCACAATGTTTTTTTCCCTCCGCACGTGCTAAACTCAACGTCGTTTTGGTTTAGAAACTAAATTTCCCTCGTTTTTCTAGACGTTTGCGACAATTAACTTCCCCCCCAGCGCCACTGCGTTTGGTCTGTCGTTTCCGTTTTCTTTTTTAAATCTCGATACTTTCAGCCGTGGCAGCCCGGCCAGGCCGAAGAAGCGATCAAAGCGCGAACCTCCCCCGCCCCCCCCGCCCCCCACCCCAGAATCCTTTTCTAAAGTCAGCACAGAAGGCAGGTTTAGGACATGACCCCAAACACGGGGTTGTGGCGACAGATGCTGGGCCCAATCTCCTCGTAGTCCTTTTTGGTGTGGCACACTTGGTAGAATTCCGGCTAAAAAGGACAAAATATTACAATATAATCACTGTCATCATAAAAATTAAAAATAATAAAAATGGAACTGAAGCATAATGATACAAAATATAAAGCTTAATACCACTAAAAGACAAACATACTGTGTATATATATATACATATATATATATATATATGCATCATCCAATAAATAACTGTCTACAGCACATAACTACATAGAGGACAAACCGGTGCACACACAACTTGAAATAAATATGCTCAGCTTTTAAATGACTGGCATACCCATATGAACTGAACTGGCAGCAAACAATTCATATATCACATTTATCCAGGCATTCATCACAAAGATGCACATTGCAAGTGCTTTATATCTGAATATAGACATGGCAAAATATTTTTCAATAATTACTTTTTCTTCGCATTCCAAAATAAACAATCCGTGCGCAAAGAACTGATCCAGTTAAACTGAACTTCCTACATAAGCCAACACACGATTCGTGCTACAGTCGCCCAGGAACGAAGGGGTTCAGTTGCCAGGGATGAAAGTCTCACTGCTCACTATTGACCCCTAGTGGTCAATTGGGCGCCCACAAGTCTGCAAGTCAAGATGCGTATGAAGCATCTTCCGCCAGCTTGTGTCTATGCGAGCCCGATTTCACGGCGATAGGTAGCGGCAGCTGACATCACATGCTTCAGAGGAGGGCATGTGCTTGTCTCCGTTCTCCGCACTGATATCGGAGGTTGTGGAAATGACCGCTGATGATAATTATGACCGGGCATTCCAAAGTGGGCGGAGAAACAAGGATTGGCATGAAAAATGAAATGACATTTTTGATATAACACAGTGAAGATGGGAAGGGCTGAAATGCTACTCACTGTAGAGGCTAACATGGAGCCGCCGAACCAAACGGCGTATCTCTGCATGTGATGAGTGATGACCTGCACGTCGATCGGCTTCGGCTACAACACAAAACACAGGAAACCCACTTCAGCGCGGTGCGTTTAAAAAATGACCATCTTACAGAACAAAATGCAGGACCTAAACTTCACAGGAGAAAAATTTACTTAAAATGCAAAGTAAGTAGCTTTCAGCTTGACAAGTCAAACGTGTTAAGTGTGAGAAGAAAGCTACCAGGAGTTCTAATTGAGTACCTTATATCCCAAATCACTACATTACACAGGTTCTTAAAAATTTAGTTTGCTTGCTGAATGCCACTAAAACTGGTGCAGTCTGCAGTAAATGCTTAAGGCATGGTTTATGGGAGTAAATTAACTTGCAATCACTTCCAATCACTGTTACCAGGGTAAAATTTCCCCCGTCTGAGAGAAGTCAGCAGTAAGTGAAAAAGCTGGAAGCCTGCTCCAAGGTGCCTCATTTAGCATCAGGCCCCATCTGTGGTGGGAGTAATCGGGGAGCGGGGCGCGCCCCCTGGCCTCTCGCAGCTGCTCTGCGTCCAGCGGCGCGCCCGTCGCGTGGCCCCGGGTCGGCCCCCTCACCTTCAGCTTCCCGCCGCTCAGCTCCTCGCTCATCTTCAGCCGCGCGTCCACCGTCCTCTTCAGGTCCCTCTGCATGCGCCGGCCGAAGTCCCGGAACATGGTGGAGCCGCCCGAGAGGACGATGTTCTGAGGAAGAGAGGACGGGCAGGCGTGAGAGAGACATTACAGAGAGACACACACACAAGCACACACACACAAATAAAACACTCACACACGCACACACACACAAATAACACACACACACACGCACACACACACACACGCACACACAAATAAAACACTCACACACAAGCACACACACACAAAACACTCTCACACACACACACAAATAAAACACTCACACACACACGCACACACAAATAAAACACTCACACACACGCACACACACAAAAATAAAACACTCATACATACACACACACGCACACACACACAAATAAAACACTCACACACTCACACACACACACACAAATAACACACACACACAAGCACACACACACGCACACGCAAATAAAACACACACACGCACACACACACACAAATAAAACACTCATACACACACACACACGCACACACACAAATAAAACACTCACACACACGCACACAAATAAAACACTCACACACACACACGTACACACAAATAAAACACTCTCACACACACACACAATCTCTTGAAAGAGAGATGTAGCCATATAACCCATAACCTCTGAAAGTATATTTTGTATTCTGTGCAACGGCTGAAAGAATAAAGGTTCAGCAGCAAGCTCTGTAACAGCTTAAAAGCATAGTTTGTGAAGTAATTTAAATGCAAGTGTAAAAGTATACATTTTACAAGCTCTAAGAGCAGAAAAGCATAAAGTTCTGCTCTTCCTTCCCCTGAGAAGCATGCAAAACAGCATCAGAAATCAATCCCGCAGCGATGGTCTGACCTTGTACAGGGGGCGTCTGACATCGATGGGGCAGTTCTGTATGACCTCGTCCACCACCTCTGAGATGGGCTGGGTGAAGTCCGGGTTTGCAAACTACCAGAAACAAGGGATGCATTCATTCATTCAGGTAACATGAGGACATCAGCGCCTGCACCTACAATCCCTATCAAGAAACCTCAAAACTCAAAGCAGTACTCAACCTCAAAATGCTCCTTGACGTGTAAACCATTCCAGGGTCCTTAGTATGCACTACTTGCATTAGCAATTCATCATTTTTAAGTCAAATAACTGTACTGGCCTATACAGGAGGACAAAGCTCAAGAACAAAAGAGGTAGTGTTTAGCCAGCTAGATAGCAAGCAAACCACTTGTCAATCACCCATCAAAGGTAAATTTGGAAATTATTCACACGGGTCTCCTCCCTGTGAATTAGAGCAGTGTCCCAACTATGAAGAATGACTCTAGCCAGATAGTCAATGTTACCTAATGAAACGCTAGCTACTTATAAGCTTCATTTTGAATGTCATCCTTTTTGTCTTGGATTGAAAGATCTTCTTAATTACACAATCTTTTATATGATCCCACAAGCTGGTATCTTGTACTGAGCTCTTCAAGCCTCTTCAAGCCTAATGAAAGTATTAATCAAATAATTTGAGCACAATGGGGAAGGATGGGATGAAAGTGCATGTGCAAAGAACATTTTCATCATCAGAATAATAAACCCCTACTCTAAGTCTTTCCTTGCCTTCCCATGCCTAGTGCTTCAGGAATTGTGGGCCATGTTGTGGTGATGCATTTATGATGCCGGTGTCTAGACAAGATATTTAACTTAGAACTAACAACAAACTTGAAAATGTGTCAGTCCTTGTGTGTGAGTGTGGGGTGTCTTTAAATCTAGAATGAAATGATTAAACTGGAACACAACCTGCTGGAACCGATGGACTGCAGCACAGCATATATAACCAGGCTGTAACCCATAGGTCTGTCCCACCCCCAGCCTCTCCAGGACCGTACCTCCGGATGGAAGAAGATCTCGGGGCCCAGGAAGCGCTCGTAGCCCACGTCGATGGTGAACTCCTTCTTGCTGATGGAGTTGATGCCGGTGTACTGCTTGATCCATTTGGATCCGTCTGTGTCGTACTTGCTGAACTCTTTCACCAAATCAGGGCACACGTAACTGAAGCGTTCCTAGAACACCGGGAAGGGGGGGGGGGGGGGGGGGGGGGGGGTCAAGCCAGCATAAAGCTCTATTTACCATCACTGCACCCACTAGGGCATGTAGCTAGGACCTGCACGGACAGGCGCTACTGGGCTACATACCATAAACATAGTTATAAAAAGGAGAACAGAATCATACAGAACAGACGGTATCTAAGTAGAAAACAGAAGCTCACTGCTACGGTTCAAACAGTTCACTGCTAAAGTAGCAGATAATCACGCACATCAAGTCTTCCCAAATGGGGCACGACTGAAAGAAAAAATAGAAAAGCCTGAAAACTACTCCCGACGTCTCACATTTTACAACACATTATAACGGCACAGCAGCAATGTGTAGAGCATTTCTTTTTCACATTTATGTGCATTAGTTGCCCTGTATACTTGTATAAGAGGCAAGTGCATTTCCCTGTGGTTTATAATGACTGTGGCTGCATTCATTTGAAAACAAAAGCGCAACTTTCATTTTTGTCATTTTTCTTTTTTTTTATTGCGCTGTTGGCAGTCGCTGCAAAAATAACGATTCCATTACCATTTCATGAGATCTTCTGTGATAAGAAGCTAGTTTAATCACAATGTACATCTTCCTGTACTATATCCAGCCAGCGCAAAAATAAATTGCTGCGTGACTGTAAACTTGTCTGCAATACAGTGGAAAAGAAATAAGTTTGATCATTAAAAATGAGAGAAGAGCCAGTGAGTGTCACAAGTCAGTGGTGTAGCTGCAGTGCCATCTGCTGTCCACTCAGAGACACAGCAACTGAGATGCCCCTCTGAACCCAGTAGCTTCTCTCCTTTTCACTTGAAACCAGTTTTTTATGCAGTGCAATTATTTGCCTTTTTGCCATCAGGCAGAGGAGAGACTTCCAGACCCACAGCACCATATTAGCGGTCTGTTCTTTTTAGGGGTCTTCTGAATTCTGCTTAAATGTTTGTGGGCAAGTCCTGTCCGCAGCTGTTTAAATATTAATATCCAGTGAATCTCCCAACACTTTTCTCGTTAAAAAAAAAAAGAAGAAGATTTTTTTTTTCTTTTGTAGAATGTCCTTGTGTGTGAGCGCTTCAACTGCGGACATGTCGCAAAGTGTTTGCACACGTCCTCTCAGCAATGCAAAGCAAACACTGGGGGCTTAAGGAGTCAAACTGTGTAGGATGAATTTTAAGTGGACTGAACTGGATATTAATGGGCCTGGGATATTAATGGAGTTGGATATTAATGACTCAGCAGTGGCATAGTAAAATTATTAACAGATTATTTCTCGTAATGGACGAATGGCCTGGAGCTGTGAGGGCGGATTTTAATTGGATGACATTCTCTATTGTTGATTTTTGACTGGCTGTGGAGCTGTACTTCTGAATTTTGATTAGATGTGCTACTCTGTTGTTGGATTTTGATTGGACATGGGACTGTACTGGTGAAAGTTGACTGGATGTGTTACTCTGTTGCTGGATTGTGACTTGAAATGGAGCTGTACTGCAGGAGTACGACTGCCATTAAGCTTCTTTGGTAGATTACAGTAAGTGGGTCTGGTTAGGAGACAGCACACCAATGCAGACTTACAGCAGGCCAGGAACAAAACGTGTGCTGTGCGAGAGGATGCGAGACCGCATTAGCGGGTGGATACAGGATTCATTTGGCTGAATCCTTATGCATTGGTGTATTATGACTGAGTGGAACACAGTGATTGTGACATGCCAAGAAATGCGACGGTACGGTGCACCGGATTGTGAAAGACGAGGCACAACAGCAGGGGATTCTGAGTGATGTGAGGCGAAGTGAATGGGGAGTGTGTGTGTGTGTGCGTGTGTGTGTGCGCGTGGACGTGCGTGGGTGTGTGTGTGTGTGTGCGTGGACATGCGTGGGTGTGTGTGCACGTGTACGTGTGTGTGTGTGTGCGCGTGTGTACATACGCACGTGCACCCTACCTTCACTGCTTTGGCAGTCTCCAGGGACTGCTCTGGTGGGATCCCCACCTCCCTCTCCCTCAGAAGCTGCTGGGTAAAGTAGGTTATGTCCCGTCCAGCAATGGGGATGTGCTTTATACAGCTGCCAATCACATACCCCTCTGCCTGGAGGAAAAAAAACAGCAAAGGAGCCATCATGCCCTGAGCCGCTACAACCCTCCCAAACTGGTGTAACCATCAACCTAGCAGAAGTACTTTAATACAATCAGCACCCTATGCAATAACCACATAGCACGTAAAAAGCCAGCCAACGCATTTGTAAAATAAAATTATAAGATATATATAATGTTAATTATTACAATGTTATATATATATGTATTTATTTATTTTAATCAAACAATGAGGTTCTGTGTTTCCCCCAGTATTAGGAAATGTTAGAAATGTTTGAGTTAGTCACCAACTCAAAGCATAAATATAAGACTGCGCAGCTTGTGAAAACCGTGATGTTGCTTAAAAAGCTGTAGGCATTTGAATGATAATTCTTGTAATTAGGGTGAGTATAATTGCTATTGATTCACACATTAAAATGCACATTAAGTGCACTTGCTGTTTAATATTGCTTTGAGTGCACCTCTTAAGTGGTTTACAGTGCCTACATCTACCAGGCCAGCCCCTACTTCCTCTACTGGTAGAAAAGCCTGACTCGTCACAATTGCTTGCAAAACACATTCAAAATAACTCTAAATGATGTAGCCCTTGGCAGTAATTTCTGCTGACAAGTTTTTTTTTTTTTACAATTCTAACCCACATCCTGAAAAGCTCAACCATTCCTTCTGTATTCCTTCTATATTTACTAAGCACAACAGCCCCATTTACAGTGCTACACTGCATTAAATACTGACATAAATTTGGTTAGATTTTGATTACATCAATGACGCCGTTATTTCTTAGAGGACTTGTTCATTATACTAATTCTAAAATGAGTGTGAATGGATAAGTTGCAGACAGTACTCCAAAAATGAGAATCAGGTGTACAATTACAGGGACATGCTGGGTCACTGTGCTGAGACCAGCTGTCTCTCAGAGGTAAAGAAATAATAATGAGAATAATTAATAAAATAGAAGAATTTTAATTGAAGAACTTTAATTGGCCATATGAATTATTTTGAACAGTAATCAAAAACTTCATAATTAAACTACAGAAAGAACTCTAGTGATTTTTCTTCCTCTGGTCAAGAAGAACCCAAGAGCTCATTACAAAGAAATGGAATTTAACCAGAGTGTAGGGGATAGGGTTGGATAGGGAAAGGTCACTTATTTGACCTTGAGTACCGTAGGATATTGGCTTTTTAATGATTACGGGGAGATTAACGCAAATTCAGGGTCCTAATTGGAGGTCTGCAGGCGGGCGTTGCCATAGAGATGCTCACCACTGGGATGACGTGAGTGACCCCGTCCCCGCTGTCAATCACAGTCCCTGTAAGAGTCCTCTCTCCAACCTGTCTGGATGTCCAGGATGCCGCCAGAGCAAGGACTGCCTGAGGAAGGAGGGAGGAGGAGAGAGAGAGAGGAGGGGGAGAGGGGGAGAGAGAGATAGAGAGAGGGGGAGGGGGGGGAGAGAGAGAGAAGAGGAGCCTTTACGGTCTGCTTTCAGGTATTACAGGAACTGGAGACTATATAAATCACTACAATACAGACAGGGTGTGATTTCTAAACTGTGGGCCATGCACTGCACTAGTTACATTACTAATACCCCATTTGAACATGTCAGGCAACATTTTATGTACGGGGGGGGCACAGTAAATGCATTTATTCATTAATAAAGTTTGGGAACCACTACTGTAAGATTAATACCAAAGATAACCATGTTAAACCATTGGTGTATACAATAACATAACATTCACACAGAACTTCCAATAACAATGTATTATTACGAAAATGTTTGTCAACCACACAGATTAATCAAACTCATGACCAGGAGCAGGAGATCAGAGAAACCAAATGGTGATTGTGATATACAGACATACAGCTACCAGACCGGTTGCAATATTTCATCATGTTCACCACTCCATGGCATTGTCGAAGTGGATTTCACTGTGGTTATAGATACGACAACAAAATTTATTGTGAATTCATTCCTAAAGCACTGACGTAGACGGGAATCTATCCAAGCCAATCTGGAAGGGAAGACTGCATGCATCGGACTGTTACTTCCTATCGAGCCATTACACAACTACACTGAGGTCCTTATCCGTTAAAAAGAAATAGGCTGTGTTCTTACTGCAGCCCTTCACCTGAAGTGCAGATATAAAAGCACTTCTATTTAAAATGTACATTACTTTTTGGACTTTGTGCCAACAGTTAAATTCTCATTAATAGCCTTCCTAAACACGCAGGCTCCAACTAGTCATTCCGCTCTTATTAACCTGACACTCTAGAGTGGGGTATATAAAACATATATACGGCAACCCTTTAATATCGTTATACAAGCCTTTGTAAAGCTGAGTCAACAGAACTTTCTAAATTTCTAAAATATCTAAAATATCCTGCTTCACATACGTCTTTCTGGGCCAACTGAACGCATACAATCAAAATGAAATTATATTTTAAAAACCGAGAAAGTGAATTGTCCATAAAAAGTGATGCACCAACAACGTTGATCATCTCCACATATTTTTATTTATTTGTTTTTTATTATATATTTTTTAGCATATTTCCATAATATTGTGAAATATGAAAAAATGTACATATAATGTTGAAGTTTGTTGGGGATATGTGCTTTTATGGATTACGCTAAATGGTCCCAATCTGCTCATATGCATATTATAGGGCTTAGGGAAGAAATTAGCTGTATCTGCCCCCAAAATAATGGGAGCATGTATGAACAAAACCATTGGGGCTGATTGACAACACCATCGATACATGCAATCAACTGTATAAAGAAATGCTGAACGGGAGCATGGTCCTTACCTGTACTGCGATGTACAGTCCCGGGACGTTGAAGGACTCGAACATGATCTCTGCCGTGTATTCCCGGTTCTCCGGCGTGTTCAATGGAGGCTCTGTCTGCAGGGCAAATCGCACGTCACATGACCGCATGAGTCAGACCCAGCACCGTGGCACAATGGCGGTCATTCATCGGTGTCTTTGCGGTGTAAATTCAGCCAGCATGGTCAGAGGGCATAGGGACCATGAGGCAAGCCCTGTACTGTAGTACAAAGGGAGCCCTATCGCACTGTAATTACAGTGTAAATATTACAAGAAGGGTCAGGAATCATAATGGCCACGGATGTGAACAGGCCAGTAGAGGAGACGTCTTTTCTAAATATATATCAACAGTGTGATTTCAGTGGGAAAGATAACAACCATGAATTGTGAGTCAAGCTTGGTGATAAACATACGTTTATCTGCAACCTTCACTGTGTATGGACGGTCAGATGGCACACGTTATCATCCATAAGTGTCGCTTCAGGCTCTTACCAATAGGAAGTAGTGGTCTTCAGGTTCTGCCCGCAGGTACTTGAAGATGACCTGTTCCATGAATCTCTCCATCAAGTCCCAGTCTTCCACGATGCCGTGACGGATCGGCCACTGTTCAGAGAGAAGCCACGAGAATCAGGCCGTTAAGGCACTTATCATCTCAGTGCCTGGCTTTTACATTACTGCTGCATTTAATTAAAAAAATAATTACAAGAGAGTATCCTGGATCAAAGGCATTGTCCCACTAACTGTTTTTGGTGCATCCAACCAAACCTGTCCCCTGAGTTTATTGTCTCAGAGTTGAAACCCAAGGTGCCTTTTAACCGGTAAAAAGATTAAGCAAATTTACTCAAAAACCACAAGCGCTCCCAGCTCTGAAGGGTGGGAACCCCCATTCCTAGTGGCCGTGGTGGTGGCAGCAGGGCCTGCTCGTTACCTTCGTGGCATATGTGGGTTTGTCTATAGCCTCGTCACCGATGAAGAAGTCCAGGTCGTCCACCCCCTTCATCATCCTGCGCTGGGCCTGGTCGCCGACCTTGGCCGACTCTTTGATGGCAATACCTGGGGGAGACACACTGGCGTGAGTATTAAGGCTCACATGTTAAACTTCCCAAATACACCTCTTCCAAAGGCCACTTGCAGGACAGCCATAGCCACCCACAAGGATAATTAGTCCATACTAAAAAAGAATCACTCGTTAAAAAACCAGGACATGTCTGACACTCTCGGACCAGGGTTGCCTACCCTCAAGTTAAATATATACATAAAACACCTGGTTGCCGGCTCTTGATTTAGATATATCTAAAACACCTGCAAGTACCAGCCTCAATGTACTCACCCCAAGTTTACGCTGGGTTTAAGTAAGGTTTATGTTCCATGAAGGTAACAATGGCACACAACTTTTTTTATTGTACAATGTTCAAATTGACCTTCATGCAAAAATGTTTTTTCAAACTACCCACATTTAATAAGACAAAATGTCCATACATAAAGAACAATAGCAAGACTCAGATTGAATTACAGTTTAAATTACCGCATATCCTCCTTTGAATGATTCTACCACACAAATGTATTAAATTGATTAGAAACATGGTGACTAACATTAAGGCAGACAAGCAAAACATGGTCAATTCACACACAGCAGTTTCATTAAATTTAGGAGAAAGCAACACTGGTTTGGATGTAGATACTAATAAATAGATTGCCCTCAGACAAAGATAAAAAGAGAGAGAGAACGAGAGTTACCTACTCAAATCTGCACTTAACAACCTCTTCTGGTCCCATCACATAGCAGCCCTTGGCCTCAAAGTACTCAACAAAAAAAGCCATCAGCTATATTTAACTTCAAACGAACATCCGCTGAATAGGCATGGGAAGGAAAAAATGCCGAACTCTTCTCAGGACAGAGAGAGAGAGCCATTAAACGACTTCCTGAAGACTGTAATAAGTGATTAACTGTATTCTTTTATTTGTATTCCAAAACACGGTATGTAGGCTACCCAAAGTGCTCTCACATGCTCAAACTGTTTTACCAGAAAAATCTGTATTTCCTCCATAAATGTGAGCTCTCCACACGCACTTTGTAATGGTTTCATTTAACCAGTTTTTCCCCCAACCATGCCAACAAAGCAGAGTCTCACTGTGCAAGTGATTCCTTTATCCATTCACACTGTACTTCACAACAGTTTATTAACAATAACGACAATTTTAAAGATGGTTTCATCATCTAGGCTATATGGAGTACGGTACGTACGGTAGACAACAGATTAATCTGTAGAGGCAAAAGTGCCAACTGCTAAAATATGAAATTCTTTACCTGATACAGAAAACAAATAACCCAAGAAGCCATTTAAAAATGAAATGCACCGAATGTGTCCTGAACATACATACACTGAATTCACTGCATGTGCATTTTGTTATGTGAAATGCATGTTAAATATTAAACACCAGCGATACCGAATGAACAGCAGTTCTGCCTGTGGGTGAATGTACATAATGCCATATGTTGTTTGGCTTGAGGTGACGCCATGGCATTATTTTCTACATCTATGAGGACTGGGAGGTGAAAATGCGCAGTTGAGCTTGCACAGGCAGCCAGCGTATCTTTCCACTCTGCGGTCCAGCGCCTGGACTGCGCAGCCAGTGTGCCTGAGTCACTCACTCAGCAGAGCCGCTGGGACTTACAAGAGCAGAGAACGTCAGCGCTGGTCTCAGGAAGACAATAGCACGAACATCCTGAGGGGCTGATGACTCAGCACGGTGAGATACACTAGGCACTGAAACACTCTGCTACAGGGACGCTACAGCCAATAGTGTGCCACCATGAGGGACTCACAATACTGATTTAAAAAGATATTTAATCTAATACAGCAGACATATTCAAGCACAGCTCAGCTGTACCTGGACAGCGGTAAGAATTCTCTTCGCAAGTGAAAGAAAACCTTGTTGTAGCAGTGAGATCCACTTCCTGTTCTCTGAAACAACACTTAGGCCTCCGTAAGTCCTGTCTAAGCATGACTAGACATTTCTGCAGTGGAGCACATATTCTATTGATAAAAATGTACTTACATGATGGAACAATGAACTGTGGCTCTGTGTTCCCTGCATAGCCCAGTTTTGTGTATCTGAAAGAAAAACAAATGAACGTTAATGTAGTCTACTGTAAGCAATCTTGTCATATTTTGTGTAGGAACTGACAGGTAAAGCACTGCACATTTTTAACTAGACTGTGATTAGCAAAACTGTGCACACCTGCTTCAACTGGGTTTCTAAGTGGAAAACGTGTCAGAGTAACCAGCTGGCCTTCGTATGGTGTGCTTGGGGGAGGTTTGCACTGGTTGCTCACTCAGATATTTCTTGTTACAGAAGACCAATGCTTTACTTGCGGAGTGCACTTTATAAATGTAAAATATTCATGGAACCATCAAGGACAAATCTAAGAGTCGCCTCTGTGAGACTGTAGCAGTCAGCCCAGGCAGCACCTGAATAAGCGTGGCTGTGCGGTGTGGAGTGCTAGCAAACAGACAGTAAGCTGTAGATGTAAGGACCTACGCTTTGTGGAGAATGAAGGACATCTTTTGCAAGTAGGCTAATACACACAAGTACAACCTCTAAAGTGCTGCTATACAAGTAAGAGTTATCTGAAGTATATTTTCTTATTTTGGATCATCCGAAACTTCAGCAAGTAGCCTACATACAATATCCGTCAATGCACAAACTAGAAAAACAGCTGGGGCCAATCGAAAACCACAAAAAAGTGAACTATCCCTTTCACGGTTGTGAAAAAAAAGCCTCTCTCTCGCGGCACAACACAGCAAAAGTACGATTGACCTCATCCAGTGGTTTTGGGGTTGGTAATGCAAAATTGACAAAACCCACAAAAACTCAAACAGCCGATGACTTTGTGTGTAATATTGGCGCACCAGGTTCACAGCACAGACACAACAAAATGTTCAGCCTGATTGCAGCTGAAAGCACATAATGGCAATTTTATTGGCAGACTTCAATGATTTTGATGAAAATCATTTGGAAACCCAAAGGCCTTATCGGTCCAGCGCTGAGTTAACTGGCGTCTACGCAACAAGGCTGAAGCATACTTTACTCATTACCACCAAAGACTGAGCATTCTGAGGAATTGAACGACCTTCAGAGCGCTTCCCTGTGTAGTATTTTATGGCCAGCCACATGTTGCCCAGATGTGAAGTGAGCTTCTCTCTCCTGTGGAGCAAAGCTGACCTGCACAGACTGGTTAGAGGAACACTGAAAGGCCACACAGTTCACTGCTTGGTTTCTCTCTGACAGCGCTGGGCTATATCAAGCACAAATAAAGCTTTAATAAAAGAGTTCCAAGAAAAGGCAATGACAGATGTGTTGGCCTAATTCAGAATGTGAGAATTCAGCCTTTCAGGTTGTATCTTGATCGGGTATATATATACATAAGGGGGGAGTAACAGAGTATTGTAATGTGTGAAAACACTGAATTTCAAACAAGGAGTGGAAGTAGGTGATGGTGACAGTAAAAGTTTATTTATGGATTTACAGATCACCTTATTATTAAGAGGTACTCAAAATTCTAATGTCATGAAACTTATACATAGATGACAGGACCTCCAAGCCAGTGTACAAGAAACAAAAATGGACATGGAGCTTAAAAAATAAAATAAAAACACACATGTATCCAGGTAGCCTACAGTATAACAGTAAAAATGCCCAACTATTTATTCTTAAAAACAGAACAGTTAGGCCTACATGACACTCAAGTGAACTGAAAGCCTAACAATGATTACAGAATGCTCAGGCACAATGACGCAAGGCCTAAAAATGTCCCTCACCAAATTATAAAGTGAGTGTTCGATTCTAACACTGGAGTGCATTTCACCTGGTATGGGCGGGGCAAGACCGCATTCCAGGGTAAATTCCTGACTTGCCTGAAACAGTCACCTGCTTGGCCTACCTGTTGAAACAGGCGTCTGGTGTCAGGCTGCAAGACAATCCTGAACCCTTGTTTTTTCAGGCATTTCAGCAAATACCTGTACTCTATATTGCCACCCCTGTATAATATCATATAAATACATTTTTAAAATGTGTGCCTCTGCCTGTATCAATTAACGAATCATTTCAGAAAGGCGTTGTCATGTAAACAGTTTCTCGGGGCAATGGTAAACATGGTCGGGCGTGCACGTACTAAAGTGACAAGCTTTGCATGCTTTACTTGCCAGGCAGAACATGTACACTGCTTACACTGTTCTAAAAACATCCAATCTGTGTCACATATGAGAAATTGGGTCACTTTTAGCTGCAGTCTTTATGTAGCCTTTGTGGGGAATGAGCAAAAACGTTCCCAAAATAAACAGAAGGAAGGGGGGTTTTTTAATGACCGAGATGAAGCTGAGCTTGCAATCAGCTTAAAACTGAAGGCCTTTGCTATCTATGAAAACAGAGCAAAGACATCATCACAACGCATGGACTGGTAAAGTATAGTGATGGGTAAGTGAAGCTTAGTGAACCAATAATTGGTATAGGCTACTTTCCATGAGCTATCAATGAACGAATCAAAACACTTTGGGCTCAAAACATGATTGATTCAAATGAGTCACTGAAGACATGCAATGGCTCTGCCCAATAAGGTGAAGTGAAGGGTTTCAAAATGAATTTTGCCTTCTTGGATGACATGAGCACCAAAAAAACAAGAAGTTAGCATTAGTTGATGACCAAAACAGCTACAGAAGCCATTTAAGGCAGTGGATGCCTGCTTAGCCATTAGCCTCCATATTTCTAAATTCAAAGGGGTGACTCATGTCCTGTGGTCAGGCCTTAGAATCTTGGTTATTCCTTATGCTTTCACACTGCCTTCCTCCAAAGAAGAGAAATTAAATCACATCTTTTTTTTATTTAACAATTTACCTCCAGAATGAAGACAAAGTTCAAAAGAAGCCAAAGGCTGGGTCAAATATTTTGCAAGAAAAAAGAATCAGCGTGTCACAATCCAACCTCAACTGCCTTCTAAATACATTTTCACAGTGGTCCCTAAAACGTTTATCTAGCCTACTCATACAGTTAATAACCTACAAGATCTCTAAAACTAAACTGCCCCATCAATCTTTTAGAGGATTTCTCCATACAGCAATGTAGTTTAATCATATCGTAATTGCTCTTATGCTGCTATCATATCCAATTTCTCATTCACTTTATCTTGTTGACCCAAAGTTTTCAACCAACGAGATATGGAAAATTATGCAATCGCTATGCTATAAATAATAGAGAAGTGTAAAGCTTTTCCTGAGTCAGACACATGTGGCTGGGGCACCCTGTGGTAAGGATGTGAGGACTGAAGGGGCTTTGGGGTTCCAGAAGAAGGCAAACTTTAAGTAAAATTGTCGACAGAGGTCACGCTCATTTGGTGGCTTGTCAGGGTGAGTCCTTTGCACTGAAACATGACCGCTCATACACAAAAGGGTTGAAACCACAGGAGGTTTCAAGACATTATCGAAGCTCCTATGGTGAACACAACTGAAAATAAAAACATGGATGAACATATTTGTACTCAGAAGCACACGTTCCTTCCTCTTCTCAAAAACAACATTGGTTAAATATTGCAAAACAACAACTGTAAAGAAATGCCAGACCATCAATTGTGGTAAATGAGTCGATACATACCTAATGGAAACAAATAAGGTGTGAAATACAAGGTGTTCAAAATAAAAACAATACAGGTAATTCAATCTCATGCAGTGTGGGTGGGCCAAAAGAATATACAATACGGAATGAAGAAAGGCCAGCCTGCAACAGGCCAATGGGCCCACTCATCTGCTCTGAACAAATTCTCTATTCAAATAAAAACAAGACTTCATACATACAGGCATACACTGCATACTTAAAAGGAACAATGAACAAAGCGTTAGTACATTTGTAAGAAAATGTAATACAGAAACCAGGCTACACTACCACAGCACACAGATTCAGTAAAGTGCATATTTGAAGGTCAGAAATACATCTCTTTTTTTGGAAGAAGTGCTGTCTGACTATGTTGTGGTAGTTTCTCAATGCAAGCTATCTGCTTTACTGTTTTCCCCCCCACCTTTATTCCCTGACAATTATAAATAAGATAAGGTATTTATATTGAAAATGACAGCTTCGCTACAGCAGACCACTTCCCAAGCACCACCTGCTCTAATATTCTGTTCACATGGTACAGTTTGTTTAAAAGCTTCCATGTAAACGATGTATTCATGCACAATATCTAAATGTAGTTATAATAAACTTGTGGCTTGTCCAAAACTTACTAGCACAAGCAATGCAAGATTCGACATCCCTATGACAACCTGGCAAAAGAACTGTCAGACAAACTAGCGCTGTTTTATTTTGCATGGTACAACTGTTTTGGATAACTCACTCTGAAGAAGCCAGCCAGCCAGCCAGCCAGCTATCTAGTCATGTGGACCTGTTACCAACATTGTTACTGTTAGATATACATTTTCGAACAGCTAACTAGCTAAGCTGCCATATTCAGAGAGCACAGCTACCTGGCTAAGTTACCTAAATGAATTTGGATACCGAAACAGCCATATATGGAATAAAAAGACTCAGGTTAACAGCAGCTGAATGAGGAAGAGGATTCTGACAAACCTAGGAAGTCGTTTTGCGCGTGCACGTACCGGGTTGGTCACAAAAAGAAATTCTAACTTAAAAGATGGGTGTTCACTCTTCCTCACAATACTAATAACGAATATGACAACCTCAACCTCTTTCCCCACGCCTGCTTATAAAACAAGCAACTGTATGTCGTCGCGTTTTTTTTAATGTTAGCTACGATCGTTTAGCTTCCCTAGTTTGTGCAGAGTTCTGGGTGGACCCTTCTTCGGTGAAAACGTCCTCAGACAGGAAAAAAGATCATTTTCTGATGATGAAAGCAAAGAGCTAGCTAGCTAACATGCTAAGCCCGCTAATCAATTGCACGTTATAAGCTACTTCTTCTATTCGTTCAGCGTCAAATATCCTCTAATTAATAGTAACATTGGCGTGCAAACGACATTCCACGCCCGGAAAGATTACCGCAAATGAATGAACGAAGCGTATTCACCGAACCCTCCGTGCACAGCTAGTACCATACACACCCCGGCAGCTGCTGAGAAAAGGCAAAGACAGCTCAAAGCGTACACACAAAATTACCGCTCCACCTAGAGTGCAGCTTGCTCCTCAATGATGTTAAATTGCTTACCCTGTACCACAGTCCACTACACATGCCGGCAACCGTCCAGCCATCTCTTGTGTGCTTTAGGAGTAGTATTTAAGGGTGCGATTTTGATGGAAACTAATCTGTGACGGGCAGAGAGCTGCTGTCTGATGATCCAGGCGGAACCCTGCACCCGCACAGTGAAGTTTCCACTTCCGCACTCCTGCTAAGAGGCAGACAAGGGGAGGCAAGATGGCCGACGCTGAGCAATCACACACAGGCAGAGCCGAAGCGCAGTCAATCACGGGTGTTGTTCTTTTTTCTTCTGAGATAAGGCCCACCGGACCTTGGATGAGTTTCTTTTTGCTTCGCGGAAAACGCGTTTCTTGCTGATTGGTTAAAGTAGCCAACTGATCATCTCAGAACACTAACAGCCTATGCGTATTATCTGCGAAGAAAAAAGAAACGTGTTCCTCATGCAACCGATGAGGCGAAGATGACAACAGCAGTTTTAGTGAAATATAAGGCTGTTTTCTCATACAGTTATTTTAAAATGAACCAAACTCTTTTAAAGTGATCCGAAAGGTGAACCTGCTGCAAGCAAACTCAGTATTTTTGTGGTCACACTGTGAGTGGACTTGAAGGAGGACTAGGCTCTCTTTCTGGCCCACTTAAGCATTGATGAGAACTCAAAACCACTTTTTCACACAACAGCTCCTTTAGAACTCCAACCCCACTGCTGTAACATTGGATTATAGCACCATTATGACATAAATCTTTTTCCCATTAATGCATACCTATGTACCACTAATGTCAACCCCTGATTATGGCTAGTTTTCTTCAAGATGGCCTCTGCTGATGTGTTTATCATTTGGTTGTGCAACATTTTGAGGAAGCTGATGCAAGAAGAGAACAGGTTCTTTCTGACCACACAATCCCCCAAACACCACTAGCAGTCATTCTGCAATTTATTTTTATGCTCAGAAGTCCCTGCAGCCGCATAGAATCAACGTATGGCAAGTCTCAAGGTATTGAAGTGTACTGCAAAATGCAAAGTGGACTGGGGTCGCTTTGTATTCACAATGCACAAATCAAGTGGACCTCGAAAAGAACCACAAATCAACTTTGATGAGCTGAGTTTAGTTCATTTTAGAGGGGTCTGAGTTTGTTTGGCGAGTTCATAAATGAGTCCACTTCAGAGACTGAAATTAACCAAGTGTGAAAACACTGTATCTCTGCTCCTTGTTAAAAGCAATTGGTGATTATGTTCACTAATCACAATTAAATAACACTTTATGGTTAAATAGTTAATTATAGTTCTGTGCTTTAGTATAGTTTGTTCATTTGTTATTCATCATATTTATTTATCACTTTCATATTATTTTTCTCTAATTTATTTAATTGCTTCTAACACTATTTATTGTGTTAGACATTGTTGTAATATATGTTCTGTATTTTTATTTTTATTTTGTACCAACTAAGCTATTATGTTAAAACGGATTTAATTAAATTTACTCATTCAACTTTGCAGAACACCCTATAGCCTGTATTGAATCAACATGTGACTAACTAGTAGTACATTACATTACAGGCATTTAGCAGGTGCTCTTATCCAGAGGGACTTACACACCCGAGTTGGACACTGCCCAGTTACAAGCCCAGTTCCTTACCCATTATACTACACTGCCATCCCAATTGCATTTTTTTTTTCATAAACTCAGTTGGGAAAGTTAGTTTTATTAATTGCTCAACTTGTCTAACTGTATTTTATTTTTACTAATATTTATGAACAAATTTTGATTGAATCCCAGAAATAACTTTTTTTGGAAGTGAAAAATATTAAAACGATGATTGGTTGATTGATTGATTTTCTGATTGACTGATTTAGCTGTTGACATTATACAATTTAAAAAAAAAAAAAAGAATTTTTTAATAAAGGTATATAAGTGCCATCAATGTCATTGATAATTATGGTTGACAGACAGGGACATGGGAAATTTCCATATACAACCACCACACATAAACAAAATTAATCCAAAACGTATGGAATTTCTTTACAAAGACAAATAAAATAAGCTCTGATCATGTTTAAGATGTGACATCTAATATTATGTCATCTTTCAGATGACATGCCCATGAATTTATGAGAATGTCACAAATATTGCAGTTGGTATGGGTGCGGACATAGAAACTAGACTTAGCAGACAATACATGTAAAAATGGTTTCAATACTGAGCCAATCTCCAGCAGCAAATTAGTGGAAGCTGAGACCTTCAAATGAAGCGTAATTCGAAAATGAAATACTACATTGCACGTGTAAAAAACACGGGTTAGTAACAGCATATTTCTTGAGTTATTTATTATTTTTATTTATTTTGTGGACATTATTATACGATACCAAAGTATTCTTTGAATAGAGGTTTCAGTATTATTATTATTATTATTATTATTATTATTATTATTATTATTATTAATAGTTGACATCTGACACCGTGCGCATTCGTTTCTGATTGGCCCGGGTTCAGCGTATATCATGTGATATGTTGTAATGGTCTCCTGGGAAGTGAAGTTTTACTATTCAAAACACAAGGCATCGGAAAATGCATTTGAGCAGACGAAAGACTACATGACCCAGAAGCCCCGAAAATTAAATTAGCTTTTCGCACTAACTGAAGTCACCTGAGCAGGAAGCAAAGCAGAAGGAGAGAGAATGTTTACAAGGTAGCTGGCTGGTCATCAAATGTCAAAATATGTTTCTATCGAAGACACAGATACCACTTTACTGAAGAAGTGGCGTCCACTAATATTAAGGAGTGGTGCGCACACCAGCGTTTGGGTAAATGCATTTTTATTAATGCAGCTATGTTGCTCATTCCGATTGCTAATATTCCTTTCCCTTTCCATGTCAATAATTGGCTTGGATAACTAGTTAATATTTTGTGTGCAACCTAGAAAGGTCATTCTCAATACAGCTAACTAAGCTTACATCGGAGTTAGATATTGTGATAGTGATACAATAGCGTTAACATTCGCTTATTTTGTTGCTGTCTGACTTGTATGAGAGAATTGTGTGTAATGTATTGGCTGTAACCATGCTTATTCGGGTCGGTTCGGTTGTTGAAGCGAAATGCACTATTAACAACCTGACTTTAGCTGGCTAAATAGTCAGATCAATATGTAGTTAACGTTCGCCAGTCGTGCTGTTTTTGTAAACTATCTAACTAGATAAGAGGCGTTGGTCAGCCGGTGAAGTATGCCATTGAAAGTCGGACTGGTCCTTGGACATGCAGCGATTGATAAAAGCTTCTGGTTTTGCAAGCTTAACTTGATTGAAAGAAAGCGTCATACAATGACCCGCAAGCTACACACGTCCCCAAGGAGGTGGGAGTTGGTGTGAGAAATCCTATCAATTGTAATTAGATGTGCAGTTACACTTAATCCTATATACGCATAGTCGGCAGATATGATCACACACGGCGTAGCTGACCTGCTAGTCTAAGGTATTTGTCTCCCGAATCGTAGTAGCTGACTTTATGAGAAATTGAATGATAAAGTAATGAACTAAGTACTGTGGGCAACATCCTACTGAGATAATATGTTGGTGATTAGACAGTATCCGACAGCAAGCCAGTTATCTGGCAAAATAGAATGCGGGCATGTGTAAAATGAATCAACATTTTAAAAAAGAAAACTTGGGCGGGCACTTAAGCTAAAACCTTGCCCTTTGTTTAGAAGAAAAAAAAACAGCTACTCAAAGGATTCTTAAGATGCTATTAAATTATATATTTATATATTTTATCAATACATGTTGGCTACACAAATTAGTCAGGGAAATTTGATTGGAGAGTGTTTGTGTAAAGTACAGCACTATTAATTGGTTATTCCACTCAAAGTTTTGCATATGTACTCTATGTTAGAACTAACCAACCCATAGGGCTTTTGCTGGGATACTCTAGTGAGGTTTGCTGTGAGTGTGGGACAGATAGCTCTGATATACTTTGGTTGGTTATTGGTGCTTAAACTGCTAGTCAAGAGAAAGGTAATTGTGATAAATGATGTGCGGGAGCCAATAGATGTGTACTTCTTGAGACTCTCATCTTATTAAAGTAACAATGTACTGTAGTGGACAGTATATATTGTGCTTGTCTGTTGAACAGCTGAATGTGATGCTCCAGCGCTCAGTCAGCTCACTCTACTGGACCGTACTGGGGGACCTGGCTGAGAGTGGAAAGGAGGGGACCACAGGGCCCAGCCCAGAGACCACGCGGTGCAGTACGTCCTGCATTTTTAGCATTCGCATCTATTCACTGTGACTGCTCGCAATGGGAGAGTGAAACCGTAAACCCGAAAAAACGGGCGGAGCTCTAATTGCTTTCAGTGACTCCCTTAACCTTAATCTAAGCAATCACCACACAGCAAGGCATTACTACACAGCTGAACTTCTTGCTTTTACCTTTTTTTTCCCTTTTACACAGTTGGGTGTTTAATGAAGTAATTCAGGTTAAGTACTTTGCACAATGGCAGTGGCACGCCTTGGATTTGAACAAGCCCAGTTTCTTAACTACTGTGCCATGCTTAATATTTGTCTGTAAGATCAGGATCAGCATTCAGAATAGTAAATGAATACAGATAAATAAAAATCACTATTATATATATATATATATATATATATATATAATATTGCATATATGGAACTAAAATACACATCCCTAATAAGCTGCCAGATTAGTTATATATGCACATTTGAAGAGATTCCACTAACACGATACTGCAGCTACAATAGCACATGCTCAACTTTCCCACTCCCTCAGTACATGCAAGTTGTATTCCAATAAAAACTTTACGCATACCAACAAAAAAATGTCCCAATCTGAACCACCAATAACCCTTGGCATTGCTCAGCTTTGTATTACCAACGTGCTTGATTATTGGTGGAGCTCCTTTAAGGTTCTATGTAATTTGGGGACAGGATCCTCAATTAAGGATCTCAAATGAGGTGTTAACTAACTATAATTAAGCCTTAAAGGGCTGTGTGCCCTGCTATGTGTGAATCTTCTTGGTTTGTGCTTTCTTGAATGCTTTTCAATGTGTGATAAGTTGCAGTGTAGACTCACATACATCCACTGTGGTTTTATTTTTCTGCTGTTCTAGTCTGTAGCCTGTGTGACACTTTGTGTTTCAGATTCCAGCCCAGTGGAGTTGAAGAGACTACGAAAGTGATAGAGAAAAATTGAACCTTCTGTCAAAGCCATACGGGTAAAGTAAATTAACTTCAAGTCCAGAACTGATGGGTTCAATCACTGGGAATTTTTCCATTTTAATCAGGACCGCCTTAAATGCTCCAAGTGCTCGATAGTCACAACCCAGTCATTGGCAGGGCGAGAAACTTGTGCACGCCTCTCTGTCACAAGACATGGAGCTCCTGCCCACTGAGAAACAGCACAGAGTCGCCTTGTTAAGCCTACCGCTGCTTTTCTGTCCAGTCTGCTTAATGATGTTTCACAGTCAAGATCACCGCTCTCCTACACGTACCTTCGACTTCACACGTGTCTTTTGTGCCGCGTGTCAATATATGAAGCTGTTGTCTTTCTGACCACTTTTCTTTCTCCTCTCTGGCTCCATGCGTAAGTGGGATAACATTGTTTTCACCCACGGTGTGGTTTGAGGTTATTGCACTTCTCAGCACTGGGATCTGAAGTCATTGTGTTCTGGTTCCCCTCAGAGCTGAGTAACTGGAGCCCACAGCTAATGGGATTACTGTAATTGCCCTGCGCCACAATGTGACGTTTTGTGTTTTCTGGCATCGGGTGGTTGTTGACTCCATTAGCTGTCACTGGGAGGATACGTTTGGATGGCTTATTGCAAGCAGTATATGAAGTTTGGTATTACACTTCATGGCCACTAGATGGAGCCATCTGTAGTTATACAGTCAGCGTAAGTCCTGTCACAGTATTCTTGGTTAAATAAGAAGTGCTGGATTATTCATATCTAATTTCTTTTCTCACTTTGATCATTACTGGCTATAAGTTGGATTTCATTTTTTTAAATAATAGCACTGAAAGTGTGTAGCATTTTCATATGATAAGCATTAATGAGCTGGGAGAATTCTGAATGGAGGGTTGAACCTGAATGAAGAAAAAGGGGCTTTGTGCAGTGCCTCTTGGGAACTGCAGTTTCATATTACAAGTACCATACAGTTTTTTTACCAGGTCTTAATCAAAGCAGGTTTATGTGCAGATTGTAAGCATCCAAAGGGCTAATTATGCTGGCCTGCTTGTTGTGAAAGCTTGTACCACTACGTAGTCGGAGAGAGAATTTTATCATTGGATAAAGGAGAAGGAATGATAATGACAGTGGTGTAACTGGGGGCTAGTTGGTGCCTCATCCTGTTAAGGCACTGTTCTAGAATGTGGATGGCCCCACAGTCTGGTTCCAAAGCCGGACCGTTCCAGTGGTGATTGTAGCCCACAGCCCCAGAGGGCGACTCACAGTTTACTGTGGTGTTGCTCAGGGAGGGGGAGTTTCGCTCAGCCAGGTTGACAGCGTCTCATTAGTTACACCCATTTTTGTCTGTTGAGCTCCACATTAAGTGTATTCCTCTGACTCGCGTCTGCCCAAGCCCGACTTGTAGCAGTGTGATAAGATTTGGCAGCTAACATGATGTACTTGAGAGGAGAGTCGGTATCTCTCGAGTCGGTAGTGCAGGCTACAGCAATGAGTGCTGAGAAAGAATATGACAAGCGTGTAATAAGAACAGCTTAGAAAAAGATAACTGCATAACAGGTAAGGCCCATGGGGACCAAAGTGGACATAAAAGAGCATAAAGGGCATAAGAAGTGAATTACCAAGTAGGTTTGGTCGCAGACAGAAGACAAGCAAGGACCTTTTGATGTTCGTTCTCGGAAAACACATACATTGATAAATACGACCAGTTCTGTTTTAAAAAGAAATGGGAAGTTAAAATAAGTTTGAAATAAAAGCCTCTGTAGTTTGAGAATATTCTGGTCTGAATTTAAACTGATGTTTTTCTGTGAATGGAGTGTATGTCTCTCTTCTGTGCATTGGCATAGGATAGCATAGCATCTGGAGTGGGCATATCTCTCACAGGATTGAAAGTGGATGCGTCAGTTTTACAGGTCTGATGGAGTGGGCGTGTCTCTTACAGTGCTCTGATGGAGTGGGCGTGTCTCTTACAGGTGTGATGGAGTGGGTGTGTCTCTTACACTGCTCTGATGGAGTGGGCGTGTCTCTTACAGGTGTGATGGAGTGGGCGTGTCTCTTACAGTGCTCTGATGGAGTGGGTGTGTCTCTTACAGGTGTGATGGAGTGGGTTTTTGTGATGAACAGGATGAGCTCCCAGAGCAGCTCTCTGGCTCAGCGTCGGCGCATGGCTCTGGGCGTGCTCATCCTCCTGATCGTGGACATCATCTGGGTGGCCTCTTCAGAGCTCACCTCGGTAGGGTCCTGATCTTACATGCCACGCTCACATCCATCTCCCTCAATCATACACTATGTGACCAAAAGCATCTGGACACCCCTTGGTCTGGGGCTGTTTTTCGTGGGTTGGGCTAGTCTCCTTAGTTCCAGTGAAGGCAAATGTTAATGCTACAGCATACCATCACATTCTAGACAATTCTGTGCTTCTCCAACAGTTTGGGGATGGCCCATTTCTGTTTCAGCATGACAATGCCTTTGGGCGCACAGTGAGGTCCATATAGAAATGCTTTTGTCAAGAACGGTGTGGAAGAACTTGACTGGCCTGCACAGAGTCCTGACCTCACCCCTATCCAACACCTTTTCAATCAATTGGAAAAAGCCAACAGCGAGCCAGGCCTAATTGCTCTATCAATGCCTGACCTCATTAATGCTCTTCTGGCTGAATGGAAGCAAATCCCTGCAGCAATGCTCCTACATCTAGTAGTGGAGGTTGTTATAGCTGCAAAGGGTGGACCAACTCCATATTAATACCTAAAATTTTGGATGAAATCTTGGTTGTCAGGTGTCCACATACTTTTGGCCATGTTGTGTACAGTATCTTCCCTCTTTTCTCCCATACCAATACATTTTATCAGCATAATTAAATGCTCTCTTGGAAATAAAGGTATAGAATTTTGCTTTTACATTGGTTTTAGTGCAAGGATTCTCACCACTTGGTCCTGCTGTACAACTTTGGTTTCAATCTAGTTTTTAATTTGTGTTTAATTGCACTTTGACTTGAATACAGATCTGGATCAGACATGTTTTTTGTTGCAAGCACATATAGTCTAGACAGAAATTATCTCCAGGAGGTCAATGAAAGTAAAAGTGTTGTTCAAATCATCCTGCTAATATTGGCCCTTTAATAATGGGCAGCCTCAATTGATTAAGCCTTACTGGGAATTTAATCAATCTCTTTTAGCACTTAATTTGACATTTAATTAGGCACATCTGACTTGAGTATGCTGCACTGCTGATTCATTTGAGGTGCACAGTTGTATGCAAAATGTGTCTATAAAGATCTCATACAGGATCTATCTTCCTTTAAGGATTTGCAGAAGATTATTCCACACACATGTCAAATACAGAGAGGCTCGATCAAATCAAATAATTTGACCATTTTGTTAGAAAATAATACAGAAAAGGCATGTGATAATACATTACCAGACCAGGGTCCAGTAACAGTTGCAGAGCTTATATAAAGAGATGGGTAATCCATAACAAACTTCCATTCATAGCATCTAATAACTTGCTTCACTTTTTTACCATTATGTAAAGAGGTAATTATTTCAATAACCCAAAACCAGAACACACTCTGTAACCTTACATTTGATCTGTCTAAGGATGCAGGCTTTCCTAACACTGACCTTCCAGTTGCTGAGGCCCTTCTCTGTTGCCTCATTTTGATTGGCAGTATATCTTCAAGCGCCAAGACTACAACAAGCCTTTCTTCAGCACCTTTGCCAAAACGTCCATGTTTGTGCTCTACCTGCTGGGCTTCCTGGTGTGGAGGCCCTGGAGGCAGATGTGTACCAGGAGGCTACGAGGCCGACACGCTGCTTTTGTAAGTCCACGCCTGCGACGGGTTTGCTATTTTTACTCATTTCAAATGCATTTGAATAAAGGGGAAATAACACGTGTCTCTGAAGTATAATTACATTAATTATAAAACCAGAGTCAAAAGAAATAACTGCAGTAGCAGTGAATGGGAAATTTGTAATGGACTTATCAAGACACACCCCATATTGTTAATATAAATTCACAATTTACCAAAGATTAAGCATATTGTTAATACATTTAAGCATTTAAGCAAGTAAAGTGTAATGGTGTGTTTTCACGTATTTGAAGGTCTGTTAAGCCACAGACATTTTACAGGTGGAGTGCAAACAGAAGCTACCCACTTCTGTTTGCTTAGCATTCAGCACTAGAATGGGTGGATTGTGGGTAATGTTCCTGCCGTAGGTTAGAGTCAGTCCCCAGCTGAGTCATACCAGAGATTCTTAAAGCGCTACCGATTGCCTCTGTGCTGTAGATGAGGTGGATTGTGGTTTTGATGTTCTGTCCGGGGGGTGCACTCGAACATGGCCTGCCTCAGTCCTCAGAGCAGTAAAACTGATCTCCTGAGTCACCCTGGCTCAGATATGGCTCTCTTCTGTGACATTCAGGAGATTTTGGGTAGTTAGTTGTGAACAGCTTTTTAATTAGGAAAGGTGCTACTTAAATGCAGTCTGTTATTACCAATCCATTCTAAATGAAGCATAATAATAATAATAATAATAATTATTATTATTATTATTATTATTATTATGATGGCAGCTGTAGTGCCAAGAGTTTGGCATCTTTATGTATACTGTAATGTTGACATGTTTTGGTTCAATAATTTATTGAGTTCATTCCCGGTACCAGATGGGCCTGCTTTCCAGAGGGTGCACTTTCAACATTAGATGGATTTACAGATTAGCCCTTAACAGCAAAACGATAACATCACTGCAGCTTTTCTTTAAATGTCAAGCTAGATGAGATTTATTATATTTTTCTGTTTTCTTTTTTCCAGTTTGCAGATGCCGAGGCATATTTTACTGCCTGCACTACAGACAACAGTCTGAACAACTCTTTAGTGAGTATTATTGCATTTATTTATGAAAATGGGTTATTTAACAGCGGCATGATATTTTGCTAGTCTTTGCTCTTTAATTGAGTGCTAATGAGGACAGTTCCAGTGCTGATTCTTGGTGATAATGGTCGGAACAACAGTAATGATGATCGTTGGCCATTAGAAAGACAAGTCAGTGGTTGATTGACGAAGTGCAATTGGGGCTACTGTTTCTTTCCTCTTCATAAACAGTGACAGCACATCATACAGTCTAATGAAATGGCTCCATTGAGTCTAACCATAATGCATTTTTTTGGTTTACTTTGAGTACTGAACTGAAGCAAGTGGTATGCAATGTACTTTGCAGTCCTGCAGTTAGTAAAGTTATAAACGGAGACTAAACTGATCAGTGATCAGTAACAAGGCCGTGTAGCCCTGGTAGGTTATTGCAGAGGACACACAGAGACTGTCCTGAAGCCTGTGGCCTGGCAGTGATGTTAAACGGTGACTTCCTGCTCTTTCAGAGTGAACCCCTCTATGTCCCTGTGAAGTTTCAGGATGTGTCTGAACAGTCCCAGAATTCCAATGGAGACTGTCACACGTGTAAGTATCTCAACATGGTCAACAGAGTAGGGAGAACAGAAACTGTCAGGATGTGAACCGATTATCAAAGGAGACTGGTCTCAATCCCCCCTTCCCTGGGATTGAGACTGGTCTCAATCCCACTCTATGACCCAGTGTTTCTAATAAAATGTAGGTGATTTGATTCACTTAATCCACTTCTTGTATTGAATAACTTAACTTTGAATTAAAGGTTTAAAGCTATTTTGCATGTTACAGAACAATGTAATGCATTTAATCTAGTAAATGAATGGAACAGTATGTCACATTCATGAAAAAAGGGAACACTTTCTAAATTCTGTTGATATTCCATATCAGTGGGGACGACATTAGTCTTAGCTGGATCAAAAGCAAAATCGAAAGAAATGGATAAGATTGCCTTTCAACTGAGATGGGAATAAGAAACAAAAGCCTCCAATTTACTACTGCAATTGGATTCTTTCATAGAATTGAACCGTTTTGTCCTCTAAAATTTTAAACATAACCTGTTACCTCAGATGTGCATTAGAGGGCACAATTGAGCTATAATGGAATATTTGTGGAAGGGTTTTGCACTGCCTGCAGTAAGTGGTTGTTAAAGCATAATGATATAAAATGCATGATTGAAGGTACTCATTCACAAAAATATTCATCCAATTCCAAACATTAAGGCGCTCTGTGTATTGACCTATAATCCACAGCATGTGTGCTATTCAGCTTGTTTTACAAGTATGAACTGAATTCATTATGGAAAATCAGAATGGATGAATATACAGAGCATCCATTTGCCCCCAGATGTTCACGTGGTTGCTTCCAAGAATCTAAATTGTGGTTGTGCTATTGAACTTTGAGCTCAAGCTCATTCTCAGTATTTCTTCTTTATGGCAATGGATCGATAAAATGAAAACGTTCATCACGAATTGAAAATACTATGAATCATTTGTATAATTCCTGATCTGCTGCCATTTTTCTTCACCCCAAAGGAAGATCAAAATCTTAAAACAATTCTAATTAAGTTTCCGGTTATATTTAAACATGGTAATATTTCTTATTTAGTACCTTTCATTGTTTGACACAAGTGATAATTTAAATTATGTTATTAATTTGCTTAGTAGATGCTTTTGTCCAGGGAAAATTGCAGGTTCAGCATTGCTACCCATTTATACAGCTGGATATTTTAATGAAGTGATTCAGATTAAGTGCCTTACACGTACCGCACTTGAGAATCAAACCTGCAGCCTCCTGGAAAAGAATAACAGCCAATAGTGTAAAAGTTAACACACCTTATGTATTTTTGGGAGCAATAAAAAAATCTTTACAATCCAGCACCTGCTCACACCCATCTATTACAGTGCCACGGCCAAAATTCACCCTCAAAATCACGAGGAACAGCAGAATGACAGTAGAAACGGCCTGGCCGCAAGTGTTCGGTGGTTGTGTGAGGACAGGCCACTCTGCGGTGGGCCACGTGTAGCATTATTTAATTAGCTTGGTCACTTTTAAAACATTGTCTGCATTCTGATTTAGTTCCTTCAGTTTATGCAAGACAAGGCCATAAAATCAAAGGTTCACCACCATACTGTATATTACTTTAGGTACATGGTCCTTTTCAGCATTCATGTCCATCTGACACCAAATCCATTGTTGGTGTGCTTGACCAAATACCTCTATTTTCATTGGAACGTAACACCTATTTCCAATCAGTGTTAAGCAGTCACTGACTTTGTTATCTGCTGGTCCTGAGGCTCCTTTTAAGGTAAATGGAATCAAATTCCAAGTGTCAAGACACTTTGGCCAAGAACCTAGTATCCCCTACCAGAATGCTCAAACTTGGCCACAGATGGATCTGCAAGATTGTAATCCTCAGCATACCTCAACATCAACCAAGGAATGGTTAACTGACTATACACTTACTGTTCTGCAATGACAATCGAGGTCTCTAGTTTTATGAGTTCTTACTGTATGTCATTAAACAATGGAGGGAATAGTGTGTGTGTGTGTAAAATATATATTTTTTTAATGTGAGTGAGTGATGTTTTGTTAAGAGAAATACCCAGCTGTAGTGAACTTTGGATAAGGCATCCACTGTATAAAATATTGAATTTATTTATTAATTCATACAGCCAAGATGCAGTGGTGACATGCCATTTTTCTCATTTGAAGTGGGCAAGCCAGATTAATCGAGTGTTCAGGAACTGTCAAATGATTGTCTTCATTTAGTGAATGAATAGTTACTTTTTTCACAACTACTTTTTTTCCAGCCCCTAAAAAGCACCGGGTTCGATTCAGCAACATCATGGAGGTTCGGCAGTTGCCTTCTACGCAGGCCCTGGAGGCCAAGCTGTCCCGCATGGCCTACCCGGTGGCCAAGGATCATGAGTCCATGCTGAAGACCGTGGGCAAGCTGACCGTGACCGAAGTGGCCAAAATAAGCTTCTTCTTCTGCTTTGTGGTATGTCTCCAACTACAGGGTACCAGAATCCACCATACCCCCACACATGTGTCTTGCAGACAAGCGCACATTTACTTAGCTGAGTATCCATCTTGCGTGACCAAAAGTATTAATTGGGAAATAGTTCTGCATGTAGCTGTAGCTTTAAATGCCTACCTAAAACTGTGGATTGGAAAAATATACAGCTCAGTTTTTCTGTAGCTGCGGAATGTTCTGGAAACTGCTGAGGAATGATAATGATCCATTTCACTGTGTGAAAGAGCATCCGCGTACTGAAAACTGAAGGAGATGATGATTTTATGCAGCTTTTGGATTGAAATGGCTGTATAATTCAGCACTGGTATGGTGCAGTGACAGGTTAGACTGTAATCTGCCTCTGTTCTCTCTGGCAGTGGTTCCTGGCCAATCTCTCCTACCAGGAAGCACTGTCTGATACACAAGTTGCCATCGTGAACATTTTATCCTCCACTTCGGGTGAGTAAACACTATCTGGCATGTATAATCTAAATAAACAGACACTCCCAGTTATTTCACAATGTTTGTGGAGAAATAGACAAACACGCCCTTGTGCATTTTAACTTTAAACGTAGAGCTAGAAGAAACTGTCTCCAAATGTTTCAGTTCACAAACCAAATATTTCAGATAGCCTTCTTCAATACTATAAAAATGGAAAAACAACTTTTGTAGCATAAAGCTGTTGGTAAAGTATGGTGATGGGTCTGCATACACATGGAAAAATAAAGATGAACTGCCTGTGTGCTAATTCTTCCTTCTATCCCATAATCCCCTAGGCCTCTTCACTCTTATTCTGGCTGCCATATTCCCGAGCAATAGCAGTGACCGGTTCACACTGTCCAAACTTTTAGCTGTGGTTCTGAGGTGAGACAACTTACAACCCAGGTACCTCTACAGGGAGATTTTGGCAGTGGTACAGGCACCACGTTAGCCCTGAAATTAAAAACATTTCCTTTGCCCCTGCACATGACTTCAGTCACATGGCCTCAACTCTCTGTACTGGAACCCGATGGAAACGTACTGCATAGTTGAGTTCACTTTTGTATGTAACTGCATCACTTAGAGTTGAGTTTACATGCTTTGTGGTATATCATTTCTCCCATAGATTTCCTTTTGTGTGTGTATATATCCAAACAATTATTTCCCTGGTTTGTGCTTTGAACTGTACATCCAACCAAACCCAATGCTTAGGTTAAATTTTTTAAACTAAAGAATTAAATCTAAATGCAACTAATTACATGTAATGTAATATTTA
This sequence comes from Anguilla anguilla, assembly GCF_013347855.1. Taxonomy (NCBI): domain Eukaryota; kingdom Metazoa; phylum Chordata; class Actinopteri; order Anguilliformes; family Anguillidae; genus Anguilla; species Anguilla anguilla. Next base: position 21,207,049 of record NC_049215.1, on the reverse strand, counting down.
CAAATACTATATTTTTTATCCTTAATATTGACTGTAAATGTAAGCATCAGTTTTTTCAGTTCCTTTTTTTAGAACAGTTACATCCCCTTTGGGACTGCCTAGCCAATGGATAAAATGAATATCTTCTGACAGCAGTCAATACTAATGGAGGAAAGAATTCCAAATGAAATAAAACTCCCAAAATTCTCTGTGTTATGTTGGGGTTTTGCTTTTCCCATGAGTTGACTGACAAGGCTTTTGTGCTGACTGTGTTGTGGACTGTGTTCCAATCCTCACAGCATGGGGGGCGTGGCACTGGTGAGCCTGTCAAGCTCGGACGACCCAGATGACAAGGGGGCCCTAGGTATGCGTTTTTTTATTACTGAGTACTGCTCAATTTCTGCTGTCCATTGCTGGAGGGTTATTACTAGTGTTATAAAAAGCCCTTATACATATAGACATGATAATTGCATGCTCTACTTCACTGCATAGCTTTTAACACTTTCATATGTGGATAAATATGATGAAATGTCTTGTTTACATATGCATTTCTGAAATCATTCTACCATATATCATTTGTTACAAATGTTAATCTGAGCATGATTTTTTTTCTTGTTCTTGAAATGGTTTGTTTAGAAGTGAATAAAATTAAATAGTATTGTGATATTTTAATCATTTGTGAATACAGATGGCTTGGAGACATGCAAGTATTTTTCCACCTCTCAATGCCATTTTTTTAAAAGTGTTTTTATTTATTTATTTAGTGTTGTATTTAATGAGCTCTGTCAGACCACTTGACACTGGAGGCTGCAGCTGCCAGTGTGAGCAGTCTGTTAGTTACCCAGCTACTCAGTTGTGACCTGACAGGAGATATCCATCACCAGCGTAGCCCACTTCTGCTCAGCCACCCTGCCCTGCGCACAGACGATACCATTGATTTTTAAACCCCTCCCAGTCCGAGTCGCCAAGACGCCCCCCGCCCACCCAGTCTGGAGGGCCACAGATAAAGAAGATTTATTGGCACAAACAAATCCAAAAAGCAGGGTATGAAGGAAGTGCAGGATCAATCACAAAGGAGGAGGGGAAAGTTAGGCCATGGACAGTATGGTGTGGCTGAAGATGCCAATTGTATAGAGAAAACTGTCTTTTCTTACTGTTAGTCTCTACAAAAGTTTCTCACTTTGTTTCTCTCCTTTGCTCTCTCTTGCTCTTTTACTCTCTTTATAAAGGGTGGCTCTTTTTGTCTTGTCTGTCTCAGTGAATAAAGGGGTTTCCCTTTTCACACCCAGTATTCCAAAATATTCAGCATTCTCTGTATTTCAAGGGCGCTATCCTGTCTTTATGTGTGAATACACTCCTCTCTGTGAATACAGGTTCTCTCCTCTCTCTGTGGATACAGATTCTCTCTTCTTTCTCTGTGAATACAGGTTCTCTCCTCTCTCTGTGAATACAGGTTCTCTCCTCTTTCTGTGTGAATACAGGTTCTCTCCTCTCTCTCTGTGAATACAGGTTCTCTCCTCTCTCTCTGTGAATACAGGTTCTCTCCTCCTTCTCTGTGAATACAGGTTCTCTCCTCTGTCTCTGTGAATACAGGTTCTCTCCTCTCTCTCTGTGAATACAGGTTCTCTCCTCTGTCTCTGTGAATACAGGTTCTCTCCTCTCTCTCTGTGAATACAGGTTCTCTCCTCTCTCTCTGTGAATACAGGTTCTCTCCTCTTTCTCTGTGAATACAGGTTCTCTCCTCTTTCTCTGTGAATACAGGTTCTCTCCTCTTTCTCTGTGAATGCAGGTTCCCTCATTCTCTGTGAATGCAGGTTCTCTCCTCTTTCTCTGTGAATACAGGTTCTCTCCTCTCTCTCTCTCTCTCTATGAATACAGGTTCTCTCCTCTCTCTCTCTCTCTGTGAATACAGGTTCTCCTTTCTCTCTGTGTACACAGGTTCTTTCTGGGCGCTGGCTGGAGCCGTCCTCTATGCCGTTTACATTGTGATGATCAAGCGGAAGGTGGAGCGTGAGGACAAGCTGGACATCCCCATGTTTTTTGGTGAGGAATCTTCTAAACCCTGTACCGGAAAAAAGAACTGATCCAGAATCCAATCTGTATTCAGACCTCAGCCATTATGTGGGGGAAAGTGATTCAGGGTCAGTGCGTTTGGAGCAGAATCTTCTTGGGGGCTGTGCTGCATGCTGGGTGCCAGGATCCCTTTTATTACCTAATTAGCACTAATGGGTTATTACTTAATTAGAGAAAAGGATTCGCACAGCTTGACATTTTCAGAGAACACATAACAGGTGAAAGTTTTCGCCCCCTTATCTCTGGAGATATTTTGATCGGAAATTGATTTGACATATTTGTTCACAGTTGATTGAGTTACTGACAATCTCATTATACTTACTTGACTTGTGATAATGAACTCATTAATCAGTGTGCACTGGCTGCAAGCAAAAAAGACCAGAATCTATTAGGGTCCAGGAGCAAGGTATGTTTGAATGGCCTGCAGGGTGCAGTGTGGGTGTATACCACCCTGATCCACAGCATCAGTTTTTCACCTATATTGAAACCATCTAATGCTGTAATATTTGGGGAAGGAGTGTATATATTTTTTTGCTTAAGACATTGGTTTGTTTATTCATGTGGTCAACTGTCCAGTGCTCATGCAGGTGCTGCCGCCCTCTAGAATATGGGTTTAGTGGCCCTACAGTCACTGTGGCCCTGCAGCACTTGGGTGTAGTGGCCCTGCAGTCACTGTGGCCCTGCAGCACTTGGGTGTAGTGGCCCTGCAGTCACTGTGGCCCTGCAGCACTTGGGTGTAGTGGCCCTGCAGTCACTGTGGCCCTGCAGCACTTGGGTGTAGTGGCCCTGCAGTCGCTGTGGCCCTGCAGCACTTGGGTTTACTGGCCATACATGCATTGCATTGATTTGCTGAGGTCCCTGTGTCCTGTTCTTCCTCTGTGTGCCAGGATTCGTGGGCCTGTTTAACCTCCTGCTCCTCTGGCCTGGCTTTTTCTTGCTACATTACACCGGGTTCGAGGCCTTCGAGCTGCCCAGCAAGCTGGTGTGGATTTACATCATCATCAACGGCCTCATCGGAACGGTGCTGTCCGAGTTTCTGTGGCTCTGGTTAGTCAGCCCCGGCAGAAAGCAGTTGTTTTATTCACCAAACGCACAGCGCCTCAAGTTCAGACTCGCTGCTTCAGGTAGGAAGACTCATGAGTAGAGGAGGATGAAGGTCCTGCTTTATGGGGACCAAGACCCCTCAAATTGTGGAGCATTCATACGACGTGCCCAGGCTACCCTGTTTTCTCAGATTTATGGGAAGAGGCTTATTTTCTCAGTTTCAGTACCGTTTCCAGTCTTCAGGTTTACAGATTAATCATTTCCGCGCCGTGAATAGTATTACTAAAGAAGGTGCACTGCAAATTTACTAAAGCACAAATTATGTGCTTGGCTGGTACAACAGAAAAAACTACTGCCAAATCAGTCAGGTAAAATTATCTTTTATTGTTGTAAAGGTTAACTCAAATACATAATGCAAAATTAAATTGAAATCTTTCTCTGAAATTCAACTGTCTGAAAACAGTTGTAGTTGTTATCTCATGAGCAGTACCATATAACAGGAACTATTATTAAATGGTTATTTTTCTTCATGAAGTTTCGTTCTTACTTTTTTTTTTTGGTCATCAAACTACTGTAACTAACATTTGACCCACTTCCAAAACCTTAAACCTTGCCCAAAAGAAGGCTAGACCGTCTGACTGACTTATGTCTGCAATATTACATTGCTTTCAGAAAGCGGACCATTTTTTAAATTAGAGCGCTTTGTGCAAGGAACTTCTCCTAATCTTATATTGGGTCTCTCAACATAATGAACCTGAACAGTTTGACATTGTCTTCAGCATTAATGGTTCAATAAAGGTCTTTCCTTGGGCACAAGATATAAAAAGGCTGAATTCACCAGCTCTTTCTCTCGCTTTCTTCTTCGGTGTCATTAATAGCTCTTTAACTTTGGTTAAACGCAAATGAGGTGCCCATCTCTGGGCTACTGAAGCAAATCCTTGGCCATTTTGTGCCGTCTGGAACGCGCAGTCTTTTCAAGTGGGACTTGTGTTATTGTTAAAGCGTGTCAAGGGTACTTCACTGAAAATGACATTGAATTCAACCTCATCATCATTTTACATTTAGTATGTGCCATCAAGTGCTTGAAATATTATTAAAGTTCTTTGAGGGTTGAAAAATGATTCCCAGAGAGAGGTTTTGTCGAATGTACATTTCAAAGGTGCTTACTGAGTAAATTGTATTCACAGGGCTGATATTTGCATTTCCAACCAAACAATTTCTTTTACTTTAACACCTTTGGAATAAAATCCCAAATGCATTTTAAAATCTGGTGTACGTTTGCCTTTTCCAGGGCACTACCAATAGCAGATTTAATGATGCATTAAAGGTGCAGTGTGTAAGTATTTTAGAACACTCTTGTTCATATTTGGTTAAATTACCTTCATGTCCTGACAGATATCAAAAGATTTCAAGATCTAAGATAAATATCCAGTCTCTCTAGGCTATGAAATCAGCCACTCTAAATTTCACCACACTTGAATCTTAACAACCAATCAGGACAGCTCTCTGCAAGGAGGCAAAACAGGGGACAGCTCTCTGCCTGTTAATCATGTTGTGTGTTCACAGTGCGGTCAAAGCAGAAATACCACAAAGATGGTGTTATGGCTAGCAATGTTCCTTGAAAACAATACAAGAATGGCAAATGGTTCTGCCTTTGAGTACAATGATGTATACTGATAATAAAACCAAGAAAATTAAGACTGTTGAAGAAAAGATACCAAAGAATACCAAAAAGGTATTGAACCAAGCAAGAGACAAGACTTGAGTGAACATCGGTTTGGCTTTTCAGGGAAAGCTCAGGGACTCTAAAGGCTGCAAAAGTGATGGCAAGTGATGGTTGGAATTTGTTATCGCCCCAAACTGTGTAGTTCACGTTGGAAGGTAGATAATGTTAGCCCACTGTTAAAGCTATGCTGTATGTTAGGTGTTGTCTTGTCGCTTATATGAAGCTAACTAGCTGTGTTTATAGCTACCAATGCTGTTGAAACAAACAAAACAAATTGCACTCTCCAGATGCATTTTGTAATGTTCATTTGACCACCGTTTTGCCCTTAACTTTGTCTGGGTCTTATACAAGCAAAAATGCCACCGTCTGCATTTATCGACTATCATTAGCCCATAACTGTAAATGAACACTATAGCTGTGTTCATTGTTTACATTCGTTATGATGACGTTATGTATTTTATTTTTTACCTGTGAATGAGGCATGTGCTTCACTCTGCCTCCCTTACTTTTCAACCCTCTTGTCCTCTCTACAGTGTTCAGATAACACGCATGCATGTGTTCGGATGGCGGGGCTTTGAAGGGAGAGCTAAGGGAGGGGGGATGTTTTTTTTTCAAAATATAGCTCTCTGTCGCTCGATCCTCCAAACCCGCATACTGCACCGTTAACGACAGCACTCTAAAACGGCACAGGTGCAGGTGTGGCTTTTGTGATGTAAACTGCAGATATTACAGTAATTTAACTTGCCGAGACACTTGTGGTGAGCTCAGCAGCGTTTACGGTGCTCTGAAATCCCTCTCAAATAAAGAGGCGCACATGTGGCTTATTACCTAAACGTTACGTGATTCAGCTCGGCTCGGCGCTCACGACAAAACCTCCGCTGATGCGTCTTTCCTCCTCCCAGGGGCTGCTTCCTCACGTCCTCGCTGATCGGCACCCTCGCCCTGAGCCTCACCATCCCCCTCTCCATCATAGCGGACATGTGTATGCAGAAGGTAAGCCCACCGTGCAGAAGAGTGGGGCCTGAGAATGTGGGGACCATAGGTTTGAGCCCTGGGCTGTTGTTGGACCTGGCGATGGGATGGTGGGCACGTGCAGAACGAGAACGGGCGGAGCTGCCTTGTGTGAAATAGTGTTTTGCTTTGGACGGAAGATTTTGGGCGCCTTCTGAAAAGTTGGCAGTTCACAGCGTGTGGTAGCTCCTGTGACCTCGCTGTGCTATCACAACCTGCTTTAACCGCCTACTTCTCCCATAAAAGCTCTGTTAATGGCTATTGTGTAAAACTAATAATGTTCCCTTGATAAAGACTCCAAAGTAATAAAGGACTACCGGTGTAATGCTCTGGCTGCTCCAACACAGAATGAACTTTGGGATAGGGTTTTTAAAAAATTATTATTATTATTATTTTATTTTGCAGCGTCTGCCTTATCAAAGTGCAAGGTTAAGTATTGACTGCAGAGTTCAATCCTGCCTATTGAAGCCCTCCCTCCCTGGCTGCAGGAATGCACATCTGGTTCTACACTGACACTGTGCAGTGGCAGGATACAGTGATCATCAGCCCCCTTGAGACTGTTTCTGCATTTTTTTCCTTGTCAAATTTCCTCATGCTTTCTCAGTAAAAAAAGTATTTGACCTTTTATTTAACCACCTGGGTCAACTGTGAAGTCAATTCTCATTTGCAGCGATCACCAGTGGAATCAAAGTGATTAGAGAATGAAGGGGATTGTGCAGCCAATCAGGTGCTGGGGAATTGCTCAGACCAGGTCTTTATTACAGTGTTGAGAGAGCCCTCTGTCCTCCCCCAGGTGCGCTTCTCTTGGCTGTTCTTCGCGGGAGCCATCCCCGTCTTCCTCTCCTTCTTCATAGCGGCACTCCTGTGTCACTACAACAACTGGGACCCGGTGATGGTGGGGCTCCGCCGGGTCTTCGCCTTCGTCTGCCGGAAACACCGCGCTCAGAGGTGCGCCACTCCGCCGGGGCTCGGCTGCGGCCGGAGGAAGTCGCCGTTATGGCGGACGCGTCGTGTCGGAGTCTCGTTCACGGCGTTTATTGAATATTTCACTTTTCTCCTGAGGAGAGCCCGTGCAGTCTGGCAGTGCTTCTGAATATGCAAGTCTTTTCATCGAAAACAGGCTAGTGTACATCAGGGCATTGTTGAGCACCATCTGCATCACAATAGAAATGGCCCTGTGATAGAGCCTGGTACTCCCAGGTGTAGTGTAAACTCAGTTGAGGGGAATTGAATTAGCTGGCAGAATCGTTCTGATTGGTTGGATTTATTTTTAAATTTTCTCTTCATTTATTTATTTTTTGCTTTTACTTTGAACTGATAAGATTCAGGAGGTTGTACCCCCTTTGTGGCCCCTCAGAAAACACGATTGTAAAATAACATTAGGAAGGAATCTAAAGTGAGTGAGATGGACAGATTTCAGTTTATAAATGAAAAGGACAAAGTTAAGCTCTCCACTTGTTAAGTTAATTCTCCACTTGTTCGTGCAGTTCTTATGATACAAGCCAGTAAGTATCTCTGGATAAGCACATCTTTAAGAATGAATAAATGAAAAGTAGTTTCACATCCTTGGCATGTAAATTCACAGCTTCTGTCTGCTCTATTCATTAACATTAATTGTGAGGTGAAATTGTAATGAGTGAAAGTAGAAGCATGCAGAATATTTATATATCTATCAGACTGCAGAAAAAAATGAAATGCAACATATTGAATTGCTTTTCATTTATTTTTTAAATGTAAGCAGTGGCTAACTGGCAATAATGTCTTGCTAAGCAAAATAAGGCTAATTTACACTAGGTCATTGGGCAGAGTTTTGAATTTGAAGTACTCACAAAAAAAGGTCTGCATGTGCATTAAAGCAATACTGAAAGTCTCGTACTGAATAGCTCAGGAGGAAAATGTCACACCCCTTCTAGATAGGGGTTACAAAATGAAAAGATGGTTGGAAAAGCACTGAGATATATGGGGAAACCTCGTCCTGTGCTTTTACCAGCCAACGATTTTGCCCTTCAGGAAGAGCTGGACCGAGGTTTGAGGAAACTATTGTAATGGATGGATTTCATTTGTCAGCCAATCAGAATGATTGTGGCCTCCGGCATGGCTGGGCTGGGGTTGGGTTTTACTGTCGGGAGGGGTGTGGGACTGGGGGATTAAATGTGGAGTTTTCCTGCAGATTGCCGGAGGACAGCGAGCAGTGCGAGAGCCTCATTCCCCTGCACTCTGTCTCCCAGGACGACAGCGACAGCTGCTGCTCATGAGCCAATCGCGGGCTTCCAGGTGGAGAGAAGTAAGTTTCCCTCCACCCTCATCCCAGGAAACGTCCCCACTGGACCTCAGAATTTGCCTCCTCTCCGAAGCTCGAACCGATACATTTTGCCTTTCATTTCAGGGATTAATGGGTTGACGCTATTTTGAAGGGAAGTGGTGAAAGGATTTGGCAGTAAACATTTGGCAAAACAAGAGAAGCATTGCTTTTCCTGTCTAACGCTCAGTACTTTCGGTTGTAAGTTTCAAATGGGCATCTGTCAAAAAGAGTGGCTCTCAAAAACATCATAGATTACCTCTGTGATTTGACTGCAGAGAAATAACCATGTCAAGCAGAATGTTAGTTACAAATGCAGCCAGTGTGTTTTCTTTTCATTTTGTTATAAATCATTTTTCGCACTTCCCTTTACATTTGTTTATGACCCTTTCCTAGATGGATTATGGCTTTGTTCTCCCTGATGTGTCTGCCTTATTTGATGCGATTTATTACCTCAACTGGAAAATCAAACCTAGTTTCAGCTGGAAATGACCTAACATATTGTTGATGTCTGCAGTAATGGGGAAAATCCTATGTTTTTAGATGGTGCCTTCACAGGAAGGAAGATGTGAGGAGTCTCGGGTCATCCTCATAAAGTAAACATTTTAGATGGTGAATAACTCATAAGTAACCGTGAAAAGGCTATTTCCAAAATGAGTGTTATTACCTCTGGATCAGCATGGAAGCTCTGTTCAGTCTCACTGCTCTCAGATGAGAGTAGTACTTAAAACAGTACTGTTTTTGAAGCAGATATCATTAAAGAAATATGGCCTGTGGGGGATTTTTTTAACCGTGCTTTTCAGTGTGTGTGTGTGTGTGTGCGTGTGTAAGTGTGTGTGTGTGTGCGTGCGTGTGCGTGTGTGTGTGTGCGTGTGCGTGCGTGTGTGTGTGTGCACGTGTGTGCGTGTGTGTGTGTGCACGTGTGTGTGTGTGTGTGTGTGTGTGTGCACGTGTGTGTGTGTGCACGTGTGTGTGTGTGCACGTGTGTGTGTGTGTGCGTGCGTGTGTGTGTGTGTGCATGTGTGTGTGTGTGCGTGTGTGGACTGAAATGGACTGAAACTCTGAGACCTCAGTGGAGCCCTCAGCCCTGACCATTGGCCTAGCCGGCATTTGGTCTCGGACCGCGGAGCCTGGCGGCACATCCAGGGGCGCGTGTCCGCAGAGCTTACTGAACCTCCCCGTATCCCACGGGGCCGAGCGGCGGCGGCGCCTTCCCTAACTTCTCCTTCCTCTGCTCTCTCCCCAGGTGGGAGTGAGCGCAGCACAAGGCGGCGGGGCAGTCTCCAGAGCAGACGAAAGGAGCCCGCGTTCCCAGTGCCTCTCTTTATTTATTAACGGCTTTGTCTCCAGCGTCCAGAGGTCCCATTGATCCCTTTAAGAAGATGCACTCTGTCGCTTGAGCCCTTCAATATGCTGGATTTTTTGTCTTCTTTTTTTTTTGTTTGTTCGGTTTTATATGGTGTCTTATTTTATAAACGGTACAAGGGTCATGGTGGCCCAGTCTCCCATGCGGTTTTGAATGTAACAAATAACAACACAGTAGGCAAACCACTACATATTTGCAGAAATCACTAAAGCCCTGCTGTTTTATTTTCTTGTGGGTGGGCGGGGCGGGGGGGTCTTTGGGTGCTCGATATCAGAGCATCAGTAAATGGCGTGCTGCCAACACATGAGGCGAGGAATCTCGGAAAGGTAGCTGCAACCTGAGAATCTTGCTCTCCGGCTGTAATCAATGCCATATCCTGAGGCTGTACATACTGTCAGAAAACAAATATGAATAAAGTGTTATGTTATTGTGAAAGTTTAAAAACAACTGTGAGCCGCAAAAAGACTATTCCACCCAGACAAACTGGCAGTAGTGGGTGACAAACACTATGTGACTTTACACCGCGAAAGATTAGAACCCGTTCTGAGATCAAGCTGCATTTTGCGTCCACCCCACAGACCTGCGTGTATATTGCAGATGTGAAATCCTCTTCAGTTTTTGTGGGAGTGAAGGATGACCCATGACATTAGAGCAAATCAACAAGCCATTTTCAGAGTTAAGGATAACCGCTTAGAAAGAGCGTAGCACATCCAGCCAACCACAGTTCCAGGGTTTTAAATGCTTTGTATGCTTATAGGCCTTTTCCCCCACAGCATTTTAAAAAAGGTGAAATTCTTTCCAAAAAGAACCCTTGTATTCTTGTGTTGTCTTCAACTCTAATGCTGGTTTTGTTCCACTTCTTGTGGACTCATTCTTCAACCAGTTTAACATGATTCAGTGAATCTCGGAATGTTAATGTTGATGACATCAAATGTGATTACCGACTCGTACTTTCTGTAACTATTTCTATACCTATTTTAATTCATATTTAAATGTCCCTTTCCAGTTGCCGTACATGACATTATACTTGGTGCAATTTGTCCAAGTGTGCTCATTACTGTTTAGAGCTAAGTAAGAACGGTATTAATGCAGATTTTAGGAATATCACTGTCTTAGTCGAGCACAAATTCAAACCCAGAACATGGTGTAAAACTGAGCAGTTTCCCATTCATGCAAATTCATCTTTGTCTCAAAATTTCATCTACTGTATTGTGGCTTAATGCAAGTTGCAACAATGCTTTGTGTGAGCTCAAAAGATTCTTGCAAAATATTGCTGTTTTTAATGTTTCAAAATGTATGGTCACATAAAAAATCCCACTTAATTGTAAAATACTGGAAGCAAATGTATAAAGTGTATAATTGGCCACAAATTCTGTTTTCAATGCTGTACTTATGTTAAAACTGTTTGAAACATTGTATTCCCCTCACAATGGTGCTTCAGTGTTTGTGCATAAAGAAGAATGACTTTGAAGTCTCAGGTACTCTGGGGAAGAACAGAATGATTTTTATGATTTGTTTTTTTATTGTTTTCCTTTTGTTTGTTTTTTTTGCTTTATCTAATCAGAGCCTTTCTATTGTTTTGTATACATATTTGTAAGTGTATAATGATCTCCTTTTAAAGATATGTATGGCTTTGTAAAAGCTCTCGTTTTGTAGTCGTAGCCACAATAAATGAGAAAAGGTTATTTTTTCTGCGTTTGTCACGTTATGAGTATCCTCGCTTTCTCTGCACTCTTGGTTTGTGTGATGACAGTTATTTTTTTAATTTTCCATACGTCCTTCTGCCAGTTTCCAGAAAGTCAAAAATAAAAAACAAATTTAAAAAAACTTCATATACTACACTAGTTATATTCTAGATGAGACTGATGCCTTTTTGCTCAGCTGTCATACATGCACATGAGCCTATGACATGTGTACGTGTTACTCCATACAAAAACCTTCACCACTTGTAACTAATTGTTTTTTTTTAAAGAAACATTAACTGGCTAAACTCACCAGTGCAAGTGTTATCGTCTAATACCTTGCTGGTTATTGCTTTTTCCACAGTTCATGACTTGGAAAAACTGTCTCAGAACAAGTGGGGAGCTCCCATTGTCTTGTAGCATTGGCTCTTATTGTTGATTATGGTGCCTGCTGGTATAAATCATTTTCAGCTACTACTCTTCAAACAGAAAAGGGGGTTTCTCTTGTTGAAGTTATTTAACCCTTTTTAAATTCCAGCTCCATTTGTCTGAAGTCCTCCATGGATTTGAAGGAGTGCAGACATACATTGTGGCGGCAGTATAGTATAATAGGCAAGAAACTGGCCTTGCAACCTAAAGGCTGGAGGTTTGATTCCTGGATAGGACACTGTCATTTTACCCTTGAGAAAGGTACTTCACCTGAATTCATTCAGTGTAATTCCAATGATGGATCATATTTATATCACACTTCATGCATCTGAAAGCACTGTTTAATTAAGGTAGGGGCTGGCGTCAGTGTGTGACTTGAAACCCCACCAAAAGACCCTTACTACTGAATCAGGTGCTTATTACAATGTACATATACTAGCAAGCATACATTCTCTGAGCCTCTTCTCACATTCATGAAGGTTTACTAAAAGCAAGATTGATACCGACATATTTTTATTTAAATTAGGGAGCAGTGATTACTGGTCAGATGAGTGAAGTCTATCAGCATTTATTGAATGAACAATTGAGATGGATGGTGCAGGATTCGGTAATTGACTGTCTGAAGACTCCTGATGATTGACTCCTTTCATCACTGAGCTGCACTGTATGTTGTGAAGTCTGTAGTCCCATGGCAGACATAACTTCTCTTGAATGCACTCAAACATTGAGTTTTCACAGACAGATTCACATAAAAATCCACTATGCATTCAGTAGCAGCAAAGCACACCATGCCAGTATAGATCTGTTGGTATACACAGTATTCTTTAACATTCAGATATCAATGCAATATTATTAAATGGATTTTATGTAGGGCTCTGAACAAAAATGCTACAAAATGGCGGTTCTTAATATTCTCCTACTTAAGGATTTTAAAAATGTGATCGCAGGGAAAATTGTTCTCATCCGCCTTCTCAAGTGAGTCGGAACAATATTTACATTAAAGAAGTTGGTATTTGAACAAACACGAAGGGTTAAACTTAAACAGTGAGAAGATGTGGTCTAAGTGAACTGCCCACTCTCCCTTCAGCAAAAATTACGAGTGACCTATTCCCAGGGATGTTAAAGTATAAAACTTGCCAGCAAACGCAACAAAACTGTGATATAAGAAAACATTTTTTAGTACCACTTGTGTTTTTTTTCACTTTTATTTCATTGTTTTGATCCTTTACATACAATAAAAACAAATCACACATGACATTACCAACAGCAATTAAAAAGGACAAGACAAAAACCAAAATCCTCCAATGCCCCCTCCCCCCAAAAAAGAGAACATACTGTCATGCTACACTTGCCGTTAAGGTTATGAATCTGGGAGCAGACTCAGGAAGAGGGAAAACATGCATGCCTGCCATCGTGTCTTACCACATCATGATACATGTACGTAACATTAAGTCATTTTTGTTATGACAGGAAATAGTGAGGAGAATGTAAAACAATACTATGATATACACAATGTTACTTCACATACTTGCCACTTGTGTTTTTCGTATGTGTTTTATTTCTTAAATAAAGTTCCTTCCCCAAACAGACACTGTCAAGATTTTTCTCCCCCTCTCAGGTAAGTCATTTAGTGACTGCTTTTTCTGTTAACAACTGCTTATTTCTGTTAGCTGCTGATTTTTTCTGTTAGTTTTTTGTGTCACCCTTTGTCGTTGTCTTTCACATGCCTTCTCCCCTTATTACTGCATGATTGAAATGCAAAAGAGGCTCCGTTGTTTATAGAAATTATGCATAATTAGCACAATTAAGGAACATAATGATAGATCATTAGAGAAGAATGACAAAACTAAAATTAAGAGACGGTGGCAATTACCCTGCATAAATAGCCATAATGGATTTTGTCTGCTCTTCACAAAGATGGCACACCTGTGTTGCGATAATATGCAAATTGCAATCAGCTCACAGAGTTTGCTCTGAAAGTCCTTTGAGAACTTGAAACAGGTCCTTGTCACAAGCCAGTGCAGTTTACCCAATGAGCTTCTCTGATTTTTAGCCCTTTCAACTTTTAATGACTGTGAGCAGACGTCACACTTTTAAAAATATTCAACCCTCTATTTATTAAACTATCTGAAAATTGCCTGAAAGTGTATCTATTTTAGTAGGAATCTGGTCTTGTCTCATTTTGTTTAGCCTTTCCGGTTGCTTTGTAGTACATCCGACCTATGACAAGATTAGACATTAAAAAAAAGTTTTGGACTGACAAACAAAATGATCAGCATGGTATCGTTTCTAAGCATTTCAGTTGTCCTCTTCTCACACGTCCTCTTCTGTTTGAACAATTACACAGAAAAAATAAATTAAGCATGTTTTCTTAAAATCCAGATTCATATGCTACTATTGAGTATACTGTGTGCAAATGCAAAACCAACTGGGACCAAGTTTTACATTTTCCCATTCATTCAATGTTTTATCATTCATTTTGTAAAATATTTTAATATTGAATGTTTATTATGTGTGCCCTGCGATAGATTGGTGGCCTGTCCAGGGTGTATTCCTGCCTCTCGCCCAATGCACGCTGGGATAGGCTCCAGCACCCCCGCGATCCTGCTCAGGATAAGCAGGTATAGATAATGGATGGATGGATGTTTACTATTGCATTAAACATGCTGATCGTATCAGCAGAACCTTGTTGGTTAGGATTATGTGTCAATGTTTTTTATTCAACTGCTTTTATAAACCAAACCTGACATGGCAGTGGTTTTGTTTACATGCACACCAATACCCCAATTATGGACAGTAAACAGTTTATGCCTGTATTTAGATTATTGCATACACATAACATGCAATTTGATGACTCCAATAGGGGCTCTTTCCATAATTTGTGTATAATAATGCTTGTTTTCATCCGTTATCAACTTCTGCCTGACATGAGTAGTTTCAAAATGTCAAAGAAATCAGGGTAAGGTCTACATTCACTGAACAATTTGAAAGATTTGGTAAAAATCCAGGCATCTTAATTGGGTTTTTAATACACAGATAAAGATAATTAGATAAAGGTGTTCACATGACCGTTTCAATAATCAGAGTATTTATATAATCAGAGTATTAGTGTGCACGTAATTGCAACCATTGTCACAGTAGTAGTGATCACAACCAAAAGCTGTATATAGTTGACATATGAATAAATTGGAAGCAACCTATTTAAAATATATTATCTTCATGATGTGGACAGCAATAGTAGGCCCATTGCCTATATATTAACCAATATAAAGATTAATGTTGGTTTAAAAAAAGTCAATCTCTTAAAGGGGAATTCCACCCTGGAGTTTTTTTTTATTTTTTATTTCTAGAAGAGTAACTGTCCTCTTGATTAAGATGTGCTCTCAGCCAACAATTTAGCTGTGATGACTGCAGAGATATAGTACTAAACTACTGTGCATGCCCCAGGTACCTGCTGTAGACTACAATGGGGTGGCCACTCACAGTCTCTGGGCAAGAAAATTGAGGTTTATGGTGTTCAGTTCACTTAACTTTTGTGGTTAAGTTCTACTGAAAAGAAAAGGCCACCTTGCTGGCGAATTTCAAGGGTTTTTAACAAAGGAAGCAATTTATTTTTTACCAGCTACCGCAAGATGAGAGTGCGTGAAAACAATGGCTGACTGAAAATGGGAATGTTTAATATCCTCCAGATACACCTGAGACACAGGTAAAGAATGTACAAGCGTGTAGCAGGAACATTCAGGCGAGACTACTGAACATATCAAGCGACCGTCCGTCAGCTCAGTTAACGCCCCTTTCCCGTTGACTGATTTTTAAAAATTCAAACTGCCCACCCATTGTAGGTTTTCCAAAATGAGAAGAGGGTAGAGGTGTATGGCATTATGACCTATACCTCTACCAAATTTGCACCTTTCTCTACCGAAATTTCTGTGCAGAGACTACTTCGGCTGCCACTAAGAGACACTGAATCAGTTATGCCTTAACCTGTGAGGTTAATGTTGTTTTATGGTGAAATTCCCCTTTAACATGTAGCTTCCTGTAATTCAATCAAAACCAGTTACCATTGTGCAAGAGTTTCTCACTTCCAGGCCCCACCCATGTTTATGGTAAGCACAGTATGCTACTGCTGTGACTCTCCCACAATGGGCTCTCCTTTTAAATTTACAGAGGTCAGACCTCCGCAGTGATAAAGTACGCATACGCAACCTCTCCTTTTATGGTTTTTTTTTCTTTTTTTTTGGTTTAATGCTTAACTTGCTCGTCTCCAGTACAGGCTGAGAGTCCCGGCTGTATCACTGCTGCCTGCTGACTGTCAGAGGAGAAACACAGCCTGCGTTGTGTTAGGCGTCGTATCTGGAACCAGGAAGTGGAAGAAGGGATCATTGGGAGCACTTGGAGAGGTTTCAGTCGGGGTCAAGAGGCACCATGGGCAAGAACAAGAAGGAGGAGGCAGTGAGAGAGAGATAAAGGTGGGACCCTCTTAGCTACTACTCATATCAACCTACGCTACACCAGGAAAAAAGGAAAGTACTCTTCTGGCTGGCTTAACCGCTTGAGTTCGTTCAACTTTATAGCCACGTCTCTGCGCTGCTTATCTTATTATCTTAATATCTTATTTCAATCCTCACCACCATTTAAAAAAAAAAAAATACCTGTTTAGTGGGTGGAGATGAAGAACGAGAACACAGACGAGCTGAAGCTGGAGCACTGGAAGGAGCTGGAGCAGCCATGCGGAATTAAGGTGTTCCTGACCGTCCTCTACAGTGCCATGCTGATGATGGGGATTGTGGGCAACAGCATCACCATCAGGGTCAGCCAGGTTCTGTGGAGGAAGGGCTACCTGCAGAAGAGCGTGACGGACCACATGGTGAGCCTGGCATGTTCCGACATCCTGGTGCTGCTCATAGGCCTCCCTGCGGAGCTCCACGATGCCATTTGGTTTCCCTTCTCCTCCTCTTCATGCAACGCTGTCTGCAAGACCTACAACTTCCTGTTCGAGGCCTGCAGCTACGCCACCATCCTGAATGTGGCCACGCTCAGCTTCGAGCGCTACATCGCCGTCTGCCATCCTTTCAGGTTCAAGTCCCTGTCGGGCTCCCGCACTGTCCGGCTCATCGTCTTCGTCTGGATAACCTCGGCGCTGGTGGCCCTGCCGCTGCTCTTTGCCATCGGCGCCGAGGACCCGGTCGGCATCCTGGGGGTGAAGAACGAGACTTCCCTGGCAGTCAACGTGCGGAACCTCACCTTCTGCACCAACCTCAGGGGAAAGTGGGGCGTGTACAGGTCCAGCGTCTTTGTGGCGTTTGCTGTCTATGTCGTCATCCTGGCCAGCGTGGGCTTCATGTGCCGGAGCATGATCCGGGTGCTAGCGGGAACCGAGGTCAGATCGGGAGAGCGGGACGGCAACAGCACGATAGCCCTTCCCAAGCAGAGTTCAAAGGTCAAAGCTACCAGGAAGCAGACGATTGTGTTTTTAGGTAAGAACGCCTTTCTATAATAAACATATTACTTTAATGTGGTCCATCACTGCAAACAATGATGCATGTGATGCTATAATATGTCTGGAAAGAGTGATGTACGTTAATTACACAGTGACTCATTATACAAGAGGGATTTTCACAGGAGGGTGTTCAAATAATTATATTGAAATGATGATTGCATAAATTCACATAAATGCGAAAAGAAATATTGGAACATCACATTAATTGGAACATAGTCATTTTATATTTACAGGTAAAGGTACACTGTTTAGTTTCGGTGCACTGGCTGCTTATTTTAATTTATATTTTTGTCCGATAACCACAGTGAATGTTTGTTTTTGGAGGTTAAATGCCTAAGGGACATTTATCTTTTTGCTTTCTGAGATACTGAGTTGTTTCTTTTTCAGCGTTCTATTGTAGCACTAACGTGGGTTCAAAAGGGGAACCACATTTCTCCTCAGACCTGCAATTAAAATGCTGTGGCGTTTCCATTTTGTGTTCATGACAAAATACAGTAAGGGTCTTATGCTGAATACTACCAATAATATCTATATTGTCTATCTTGGGTGGTATTAATATTATTCTTTACTGGCAGCATGTGTTCTACTTGCATCTAGCTAATTTCAAAAACGTAGTCAAGTGCATTCCTTACCGTTTAATGGAAAATGGAAACTGTCCACCAGCCATTATATATCATTAGCACTGCATGCTGAGTGTGGTCACTGAAAGAGCCTGTACAGCTGTTAGAACTTTATTTAGCACTGCACGTGGTTGCTATTGAACATGATACCGTTTAACAGCATATAAACACTTATTTTTTTACGGATTCAAATGTTTGTATATTATCCATCTGGTTATGCGGAGCCAGTTCAAGCAGCCAAGCGGTACGAGCAGGATTGATACCAGCAACCTCTGTGGCGCAAGTCCAGTGGCTCTAACACTACACTGCAGTGCCTCTCATAATGCACACATTCCATTCCCTTGGAGACTCAGCACAGATTCATTACCCACCTACACACATTCCAGCATTTCAGTGATGTCTGCTCATTGGTAACTTTCCCAGAGGCTTTCAAGGTAAACTGATGCCAGCGGGACCTGTTAGCACATGAGTACACTGCTGAGATCCATTTCTATCAGCTCTGCCACTTGACTGTTTACTTAAAATTGGAAATATTACCCATGCTGAGGTTCCCTGCCTAGAAAGATATTGAAAACATTTGGAAGTCTTATGAAGCTTTAAATGGAGCATCTTACTCATGTGGCATGAACATTTGGCATCTATTTTTCCAGCCTGAAACGTATGCAGGATTTATTTAATGCATTTACATGATGTTATCTCGGCAGATTCCGTAGTGTCTG
The DNA here is from genome assembly GCF_013347855.1 of Anguilla anguilla. Lineage (NCBI taxonomy): Eukaryota > Metazoa > Chordata > Actinopteri > Anguilliformes > Anguillidae > Anguilla > Anguilla anguilla. Next base: position 21,188,601 of record NC_049215.1, on the reverse strand, counting down.
CTGCTATAGAGAAATACAGTGTGGCGTGATAAATACAAGCCTGAACGAATGGGACTGGCCTGTTTTTTGGCGCGGGCTTGAAGAAATCCAGCGGAGAGTCTGGTCTGGACAATGCCTGCACTTTGCTTGAAAACCAAGTTGATTTATTCAGTTGTGTTCGACCTGTGGGTCTCCTGCGGAATATGCCCAGATGAGGACCCGTTCGGCATGATGCTCTTGCCTCTGGAAAGCTGCATGGAAACTGCTAGCAAGCCCACTGCAGTAATGATGAGAGGGCATTCATTTACAATTCTGTTACCATTTATTCACCGTGTAATACACAGAGGGGGAGATGGGAGATTTTAAAAAGTAAATAAATAAATTTTGGCAATACTTGAAAGTGAATTCTGGGGGATTGTGTGTGTAAACATCACCAGGATGCTGTAACAGGGTTTAAACCTTACAACAAAATCACAAGTTTGCATTGGTTACCTGTTATCTGTCTGCTATAGCGCCAAACGTGCCCTAAGTAAGCCAAGCAACTGAATTTGTATGTTTATAATCATTGCATCTCAGTATTTGTGATTCATTAGGAGAGTGGTGTGGTGAAGTGGCGAAGGAGCTCACTTTTTTAATCACATTACCTGGTTTTAGAATAGATTTGCAGATTTGAATCCCCAGTCAGGCACTGTACCCTTGAGCAAGGCACCAAATTCCTCCGGTGAATATCCAGCTACAGCACATAACTGAATAACAATGGGTGAAATTTGAACTGTATGAATCTTGCTGGATTAGGGAATCTGCAAACCCAATGAATAATTAATCAGCAAACGTTCAGCACTGCGGTTTAACGGCCCATCTATGAAGACACCAAAAATAATGATCCCAGGAGTTCCCCTGGGAGTACACTTAGCACTAATTGTGCAGGAAGTATGTCGTTTTGCCTTTCTTATTTATTCTTATGAAAAAAAATCTTATTTATTACCAGACAAGCAAGTTTTCACTAACAATGTTACTGACAGCGTCAATTATGTAAATATTTTATAATTTAATATTTAATAACTTTTGTGAATTTCAGTATTTGTCTAGATTTGCATGTACCATTTCTGTGCTTAAGGGTCTCTGCTAAATATATAATAATAATAATAATAATAATAATAATAATAATAAATAAATAAATAAATAAATAAATACCAACGTTTTGCAGTCAGTACCACAGCAAAATTAAAAAATCAGAACATTGTGCCTGCACCTTTCAATTTTTCATGAATTTTCCATGTTTTTCACAGAAATTCAGAAAGATGCAAGTACATGTCTTAAGCAGATTATGAATCAATATTTCTAGCATGTTACATGTCACTTAAAGGTTGCTAATGTTTTTTTTATTTTTCATTTTTTACTTACTATGATGTATATGGTATTCAGTTCCTCTGGCTGAAATTTGTCTCTGCAAATGCAGGAATGTTTCGGACGTGAAATTCCGCACAACAGTTGTCTATCACCTTGTAAATCAGTGTGCTTTATTATCCCATCGAGAAGAAAAAACTGCTTTTTTTCTGATTTGCAATGGCTCTCCAAAAGAAATTGCATTGCAATTTCAAACCTCAACTCCCCGTCCCCCGGCAATACTCCAATCACTTGAAACAAAAACAGGCCGACTATCGCTTTGAAGACTGCGATCAAACTGATTGCAAAATATTGATTTCGGTCCTTAACGGCTACACCGCTTCTTGGCAAGTGGCAGGTGGCAGTATGCTGCCAGTCTTTATGTATCATTTGTTTTCTGCAGTGCTATTTAGCTCCACTAACCAGTGAAGCCGTGCTACATAATGGGGTAAAGGTAACATTCAACACAGGGGATGTGGAGCATTATTGATTGGCCTTTGACCAAGAGTCCAAGTTCTCGGACAGTAGAAAATGGGGACGAGGCCGCACTTTCACGGCTGCTGAGTAGTGGTACATAATCTTCCACTATGGACCCCGAAAAATGTATTTGCTGCACACGTGTCTCTGCAATCTTCACACCGATTAAAAAGGTGAAACAAAGTGACTGGGGACACTACAACAGCATTTTAAAAGCCTGTTTAGGCCATTTAATGACATTACAGAATAACCTATTTAAAAAGAACAAGAGCTACAATGGTGTTAATGTGTCACATTTAGGCAAAGCTTGTAAGATGAAGCTTGTATAACGGAAACTTCTGTCAGGACCACTGTCATCAAAGTAGATCTTTATTGACAATAAGGCAATACAGTTATGTTTGGCGGTATGGCTCTGTTCTCGAGCTCTCCCGCCAACAATGCAGCCCGTGTGGATAGGGCCGGGAGGCCAGCAGCCCTAGAGGGGTACACACAGAACAGATCCAGCAGCAAAGCAAGTTCTTGACACATAGGGATGGAGCAATGCAATTTCTTAACACATAGGGATGGAACAATACAAATTCTTAACACATAGGAATGGAGAAATGCTAATTCTTGGTGGTGGAGGGGATTTATAAAGCAACGTGCAGCAGCTTGCATGCAGGAGGAGCAGCCGAATGAGTAGAGGGAGGCTGTTTAAGTAGACCGCCCTGTTAAGTGAATGTACTGTGATAGGTGAACATCACTCAGCTGAGCCATCAGCTGATTCAGCCGGAGCGCTTGACTCTCGTGGCCTGCCAGAACTACGCGATGCTCCATATTTGTGTTATTTTAGGGAACATGATAATACAACTCTTCTACGCCACAGGAACAAGGAGTGCTGGCAATGTGACCTGTTATGGCTCAAACCCAAGCCCCTTCCAGGTAATGGGCTGTGATTTTGACCATTCCTGGACGACTGTTAGTTCAAAAGCCACATTCTGGATCTTTCTCAATTTATCTGACCTTTTGCAGAACTCACTCTGCCCCTGAGAGCTCTTTCTTCATAAAGGAGAAATCTAAACGGTGCCTGATAAAAACGATACAGGGCTATCACCAAAAGGAAAAAATCAGTCTATTAAGCCCCCCCCCCCAAAAAAAAACACAAAACAAACAAAAACAAACTGTGATCAGGCTCGTGCCAAATTAATGAATGACTGCCAAATGAATTGCATTAGTATGTAACATGTAGTATAATTCCATGTTTATGTATGATACCATGTTTATACTATGTAAGCACAGGTTACATTTTGGATTTCAGATTGGTCTACAGCAGAAGTGAGCTCATTGTTTAGGTGTATCTAAATTACAAGGGAGCAATATTACATATGTAATAATGCTGACTTGGAAAGTAGCTAGCAATACTACGTAAGATTAAATCTCCCAGTTGACGAAGTGGAATCCTTCATTATAGCACAGGGAAACATTTGTGGATTGTAATTAACCTATTCCATATCATTTTAATTTCCTTAGCTGGAAACCCTTGTTCAGTCAAGGTTCGTTTCACCACATATACTGTATTTGGTTTTTGATAAATATCATCTGTGGATCTAGTGCCAACAATAAGAAAGAGAGAAATGGTTTAGGTACATAAACAACAAAAATATAGTCTGACTATGCCACATGAGAGGAAAAAAGAATATCCAAACCATGGAATATCATTTTATTTGCTTTATTCACTGTTCACTTGTTTTAATCAAATGTGTAATGCATTAATCTGTGAGTAAAAAAACACTGTGACTGATATTTGCTCATTTACATATTTGCCGGAGAATGGCATTGCATGGCTGTAATTTTTTAAATAGAGCATCTGAGTAATTAGCCATTGTGTCATTTGGGGAAGTCCAGCAATTTATCAGTAACGTGGTAACCGGCCAAGTTGTCTGCTTCCTGTAAAAGAGATAAGCCAACATGTCTTCAGCGTTTCATGTCAGTGGACTTCTCTGGACGTATATCATAGCATTCAAGTTCCATTTTATAACTATGTTTGTGTCAGAAAGTCCTAATGCGAGAACCTGTCTGTTATATTTGTAAAGTAAATTGAAAACATGCAACTGACAATTACAGCACTGTCAGTTATTTCACTTCTGAAAATGTATAAAAGTAGAGTCTGTACAGACATCTTCACATTAATGGCCAGTAAGGTGCACTTTCCAGTCCTGGCTGTCAAAATGTTCTATCGCGATTATGTTACAGTGAGTACCTCACATCAAACGTTGATTCTACATTTTAAAAAATATGTGTAAATGAATGGCAATTTTGAAAGAATTAAAGGGAAGTTTTTTGTGTATTACCAAGACATACAATTTTCATGGAGCTCTGAATCAGTTCTATAATACCTGTGCCATTCGGTGTCCCTCTGGGTCATGCCATAATTATGCCTGTACACAAAGGCTAAGATGAGCACTAACTAAGAGGTACCAACTTTTAAACCCCAGTTAAACTGTAGTGACCTGATGTGACCTTCCACATGTGGCATTCATATTATAGCCCATCATCTTCTGATGTGGTGATTGTGTGTAAAATGAGGTGTGAAATATTTTTAAATGCATAGATAAGCTAAATAAAGACATAGGGAAACTAAATATCAGGAAATGTAATGCTAAGCTAAATAAGGAGCTATAATGTTCCTTATATTTAGGACAGTTCATTTCACAGATCATTGCTGCTCCACGCACTCAATACGCACTCCTCTTATTGGTCTAGAATGTGTTGCGTTAATGTGTCTGACCAATAAAAGAGAGTGGTCGACACAGAGAAAATGCTGGAAATTTGGTCAGAAAAAAAGTCGCCTTGTGGGAGCCTTCGAAGAGAGAAGTGTAGAACTGTGAGGTACTAACGCTTTGTTAAAGTTTGTGGCTCCTGCTTTGCATCACGGCAGAATTTGCTGGAATCTGTCCCGAGCCGGAGCAAATGGGGCCCATTCATTTAAAAGCAGCGCTCCAACTGTGCGTAATGAATCAGCTAGGAAACGCACTGGACCTGTGCCCGGGCTCCTCAGAGTCAGGCAGAGAACAGATCTGGAGTATTTCATGACTGTTGCCTGCTTTTCCATTTCCCAGCCGGATAGCGCACACAGTCCCCTCAGTGTTTCTGATAGCTAAAATGGATTGGTAAAATGGCTTTACTGCAGCGCTTTTCATTAGCAGTTTAAATGGTAGATTTCAGCACTGTGTACTTTCAGGGCATGCCAGGTTAGACTTGGGTTTTGCTACTCTCCATTAGGATAATACATAGGGGCCTAAACTGACAACAAAATCAGGTACGGCCCAGGTGAATGCTCAGCATGGGCCATTTTCAATTGTATTTCTATAGTCTATATAGTCTTCTATAGAGAGAGAGTGAGAGACAGAGAGAGAGAGCGCGAGAGAGAAACTCATCTGCTCCACTGCCATATTAACTTGCTCTCTCTGCACAATTAAGAGGCTTGAAAATACAATAATGCAAGAAAATACTATTGCTAAAAGACTATTTGTTCCATGGTGTAAAAAAGCTGACCCCATTGGCCTGTTCATTTATGACCCCTGTCTTACCAAACCTACTCTGGTGGCACCTCTCTGCTTCCGGAACCTCTGCTTTAGGCAAACCATTTTTCTCTTCCCAAAACACCGTTGTTCTTCTGATCATATAGCATCTGCTGTTTGCTGGCTCTGGGAAACTTATTTGGTTATATTTTCTTGATTTGTGTGTACATGCATGTAGGTTTGCCACCGTAAAGGTGTACATTGGCAGTTTGAGTTAGGTCCTGTGGGGTTGTAATGGATTGTGATAAAGATTGTGACCCAAATTTAGGTCAAGGTGTCAGTCAGGACAATCTGCATGAATATAACAGTTGTCTGGCAGCAGCAAGTAAGTATATAAAAATATGTCAGTTGTCTTCGTATTTTAGAGTCTATCTATTGCTAGGACTTGAAGGATTGCAGATATTGTATTTCCTAAAAATACCAACAAATTATGGCAGCCATTGATGTGAGTGTTTCACATGAAAAACTCAATTCATAAATCCCACACAGTTGTGAAATTATTTGTCCCAAAGATATTTGTACAATGCTTTTAAACTGTAGATTTGCTGACAATGTACATAATTACATATTCACCATCCATCATAAAAAATTCCCTCCAAACAAGTCCTCTTTATGGGGCATAAATCGGTTCTTCTTCACTCCAGGCACCCAGGCTAGAATACATTCTAATGAGGTACTGGCCAAGTGAAATCTGCCTTCACACTCCCAATAACCAAAGTGTCGAACTGCAGGTCAGCTGGAAAAAAGTTTCAGAACGTGGTGGTGGGCATGCATGATGAGTGTGAGACACAGACTCCAGTTGCAGGCTCCATTCCTCTCATGCTTCAGATGGTGGAGTCCAGGGTTGCTTCAGCTGGGATGAAACGCATCAGAAGTGAACACCCTCCAGCTAGGAAGAATGGTGGAGAGAGGTGAAAAAGTATGCTAGACTGTTTGGCATCTTCGCAGCCCCTGTTTTTTTTTGCCTGAGGGGAAGCTGTGGTTTGGATTCTCTGTGGGACACAGCTCTTGGACTGTTCACCCACGTGCTTTCCATGGAAAACTTCAACGTTAAACTTTTCTCAGTTTAACATTACATTAAATTCAGAGAACATTGATCTACTCAGTTCAGTAGATAACATATTGCAAGTGGCTGCTTTTATTCTCCAGCCAAACTGCAGTCAAACAAGCAAAAAGGTGTTTCCTTCACACTGACATGAAACCACATACGATTTAGTTTGTTTTATGTTTTCTACTTGTTTTCATTGTGCAATTCTGCAAGTATAGCAAATGTTCATTTCATATACCTTTTTCTTTCAGAATAATTAAAGGTAAATGCAGTGAGCATGTGAAAGCATATCAAGGAGTTTTCGGCTCAGACACATGGGATTACTTAGGAGTCCATTCCTTGTTTCACCAGCAGGTGGCAATGATCACTTGGGAACAATGGGAAATAAATGCACACAGTCCAATATCCTCCAGGCAAGCAATTACCATGTACATTCATATGTAGGTAATGGTAATAATCTTCCCATTATTGAATTGGCCAGCGGTGAATATTTCTGAGCCATGCGACATACATTCTATGTGCATGTGCGCGCGCGCGTGTGTGTGTTTGTGTGTGTGTATGTGCATGTTTGTGAGTGTGCACACGTTTGTGGGTACATGATCTATTGCAGTCAGTGAGATTATTCATCGTAACAGGGGTGGGAAATTCCAGTCCTGGAAGACAGGTGTGTATGCAGGTTTTTGTTTCCATTAATTACCCAGGGTAAATGAGCCAATTGGTTGTATACGGCAACACTGGTTCACTCTTAGATTTGATCATAGTAAAACATTTCATACAGAGACACAAAACAGTCTTTGGCTGCCATTCATAGTGCTTTTCATCAAGTAAAGTAGATAAAATGTCAGATGGCGTAAATGTTAGAGCTTTATGTAATTAAGGGCAGAGCTTTATGTAATTAAGTTGGCATGAAAACCAGAAACAGATTTGGGCCTCCTTGCCCACCTCTGCATTATAAGGTGTTATGTAGGTTTAATAAGTTCTGACATGTCATGCAGAGAGTGTCCTTTCAGTAGGAATAACAGAGGTTCTGCAGATCTGAAAAGCCTTTAAATAAGCCCCCTTCTTTGATTGCTATAAGGAACACCAAGGTCAGAATGAAAATCACATTTTATATTACTTTAACTGCAGCTTTGTCTGCTTTTAAATGTAGTACTTTATTCTCATAAAAAATAAGCACATTGGTATGCATGTATGCCAGATATAGCTACAGTTAAACCATCACAAAGCACAGAGTATTATGAAGGCTGAAACGGACTCTTCCTGACATGCAACCTCATACTCATTAACACATTGGTAACCAACCCTGCTCCTGGAAATCTGCCATCCTGTAGGTTTTCATTTCAACCCTAATTTGGGACACTTGACTCTACTAATTAGCAGCTGAACAATATCTCTAGCTGGCGAATTAGGTGGGCTTTGTTGGGGTTAGAATGAAAACCTACAGGACAGTAGATCTTAATTAAAGATGATACAGTTGGCTGTAAATGGTTGCACAGCTAAATGCACCTCAGACCATGAGGCTGTAGTGTCAAATTACTGTGTTCAGGACTTCACCTCCCATCAGTACCTGGGCTTTTGCTCATCAAATCAGCTCTGCATAACAAAAAAGAAAGAAATCAGCAAGCCTTGACCTATCTTTTATTTTGGCAGTTAGCAGCTGTGTTGGACAGACTGCCTGGATTGCTAGTTATTCAAAAATTATCTTCAGATTCTGCTGCTAAAAGGGTCTACTGAGGTCTTGTGGCCTCATCGAACAGGTGTAGTTTTGCAACAAGAATATCATAAATGACTTTAATAAGGACTGTTTAGTAAAATGAGAACATCAACTCTCATTTTCTTGTTTTTATCTGAAGGCTTTCATTTTGATATGCATGTACTGTTACTCTGTAACGGTGTGTGTTTGTGTGTGTGCGCGTGCGCGTGTGCGTGCGTATGCGCATGTGTGAGAGAGGGGGAGAGAGCAAATCATTATTGGTTTTAGGTGATAATAATATAACAACTCAGTAATATAGTCTCTTTCTTTTAACAAAGCCTCATTACGACAATATATATATATAATTTTCTTTTTCAAATTACACAAATCGAGAAACAATGTTAAAAATGAAGTTAATCTTAATGGCTTAATCCAATGTAACCAGTGGTAATTACCCTTGCCTGTGTGACTGAATCCTGGCTTTGTCTTGCCCCCATCATCTTAAATTATCAAAACTTTTAAAAGGGGGTACTTTCCGGTGACTTTGGTGCATAATTAGCCCTGAATTTCAACTGGCTATGTTCTCTAAACTTCTGATCAGGACAGAAGGTTAATTGCTTTAGATATTCCTTCTCTGTTGTGTTTTTGTGAGCGCATAGTAATTTTGTTTTCCCGCCTTTGGCATTGGACTTGCGCCCTATACTGTTAACTTGGGAGTCAAATGCTTTCTCCTCGTCTCCTACAAGCTGCCCTCCAAACCCTCTCAGCAGAATACAATGTGGAACTTCGGCTGCAGGACTTTGCTCTTAGACGAATAACAATTGTGCAGAGAAAAAAAGAAATCGATATTCTCTGACCCTTTCTCCGCTGGTCTGTACGGTGCTATTGAGTATTAGATGACCGCTGTCTTCCAGATGCTCAGAGAAACGCAGTGAACCAGCATTTTATGTCCATTACTTTAATGAAAGTGGGGCAAAGCAAAGTTCAAATCCATTTCGGCAGTGCCTTCAGAAAGTTTTCACCCCTCATTGATCATTTGGATGTGTTGCAAAGTAATAATTAAAACATATTTAAATAGATTTATCTTTTTAGAATTCCCATATAGTTAACTCTATAATGTCAAAATTAAATTAAAATATTTAGATGTATTCAAAATTACATTACAAATGAAAACATTAAAATGACTTAATTAATTCGTATTTACCCCAGTTGTATAAACAATATAGATTGGGCCAGGTACATTCTCTTTTCTTGACAGATCGCGCTAAAGTTGAGCTCTTCAGCCTGAAAGCAAAGAGCTATGTTAGGCGCAAGTCTAACACAGCCCATCACCCAGGTAACACTCTCTCTACTGTCAAGCATGGTGGTGGCAGAATCATTCTCTGGGGTTGCCTTTCAGCAGAAGGGACTGGGAAGCTTGGTACCATCGAGGATAACATGGATGGAGCCAAATACAGGCAACTTGTTTCAGTATGCAAAAGATCTCAGTCCCAACAGGACAATGACCCAAAGCACACAGTAAAAACCACAAATGCATGACTTACCTATACCTACTTATGGAGGGGGGGTAGGGTTAGGGTTAGGGTTAGGGGGGGGTTGCAATACAGTACATTTTAATGTCAAATCAAGTCATTCATTTCTGGAAAATGTTTTATTTGGTATTGGTGAATGGGAAAACTTTTGACATTTTAAGGTGTAATAGGACAAAAAGTTAAGTTCAAATGGGGTAAATATTTTTTGAAGGAGCTGTACACGCACCAGGCACCATACCCAGCATTTCCACTCCACTCACTGGAATCATTCATTTCCAGTGGCGGAAAGGTGATTCTGAACTTGGAATACAACAAAACAGAATTGTGGCATGCCCCTAAGTTGAAAATGGAGTCCTGGAAACATGAGTTTGTTGGCTGAGTGAGTGTACAGGAGAGAGGGTGAGAGAGCAAACCACTGACATATTCTAATTCTATGTTGCTCGGGGTATCCTGTGAGTTGAACTTGGCACTTGCACTTTCCTGGTTGCCTGTAACATTTGCGGTGTCAGCTTTAAAGTTGTGGTTAGCTACCTAATTAGGGTCATGATTACAGTATTAGCATTAGAATTAAAGTCATAATTCAGGGTTACGGTAGTTACGAAGGACAGGATCACCTGAGACTACCAATTTCACCTGTTTGCCAAAACAGACTCCCCAAACAGACTCCTCTCTTTTTTAAATCTTTTTTATATTTTCAAATGTAACAATGAACAATACCTCAATGTTCCTAGAGTTCTCAAAAATATAAAGTTCAAATAAGCACATACAGAATTGGAACTGAAAGGGTTAAAGATCTCCTGAGCTCAAAGACTGCAATCATGCTTCATTTTTTTGCATTCATTAAGTTAGAATCAATTTAAACTTGGGTTGAAATAATTCCTCCAACACCAACGCCGCCGCCAGGCCCCCCTCCAGATGGCTCTTCATTCACGTCCACAGGAGAGATGGGGTTCATTTATCACGGCTGGCCAGAGATCACAGAGTCCCTGCAGCTCCCTCTCTCCCTCTCTCTCTCACTCTCTCCCTCTCTCTCTCTTTCCCTCGTCCCTCCTGCTCCATGGAGAGAAACACGATTCGCAGGCAGAGTCACATCTCCACCCAGTGGGCATGCCGACCCGTGTCAGAGTCCCTTTCCTGCCACATCCGCCAAGCATCATTTTATGACCCGTGTTTGGGGCCCTCTTTTCTGAAGTATCAGCGAAGACCAAGGGCGACCTCGCCTTAGTAGAGGCTCCATCAACGAAGTACAGTTCTCTCAACAGCCTGTGTGGAGGGGGGCCGACGTCGTTGTTGTGAGGGTTTCGTTGTGATTTAGCGCACACCAGGGTAAACCTTGACTGCAGCAGAATGGCTCTGGATGACTACAGTTACAAAGAGATAAAGATTACTGCCGTTTAGAGAGCTTTAAGAGAGAGGTTTTCAACCTGGATCTAAACATTGCGAGTCTGAGAATTCAAGCCATTCCATCATTTCCATCAGCCAAATTCATATTTTATCTTGTGCAATTTTAGAGGAAGCAAAGGTAGCCAACTGCCTGACACCACAAGGGCCAAAGGGATGATACTGAATAATAAACTCATCGGGTTTGAACTGGGAAACCACAAGGCATTGCAACAGCATAGCCTAGAGGAGACGGAAAATAAATAAATAAAGCGTGGGCGAGTTTCTCTGCATCTTATCTTATGAGAGGCAGGGATGGGCAAAATCTTAAGATTTATAATGTTTCAAAGGTGAAAAAGGCCACCTGATGTTTTTTACATGCAATCCAATAGAGTCCTCCCAGGTTGACCGGACTCCCGCAGGCCAGACCATCACCTCCCAGCAGGCTAAGAAATGGGATTTTTATTTTTTTTTTGATACCTTGATGCAGTTTTTACCTGAGTGCCAATGGAAGACACCGGCATGAGGCCAGACAGTGTTTAGAGCTGGATTTAGAGCTGGAATGCGATCACGATGAGACTGAGGCAGATTACGAGGGAAAACTTTGAAGTCACAGAGGTCCAGGACAAGAAAACTGGGTCGAGTATGATTATGAATATTAGTGGCTTCTGACTTGATCAAAAAATTGAGAACAGACTGAGCATCAACTGAGCATTTTTGCCGTCCATTTGTTTTTGTCTTTAAAGTGTGCAGCAATCAAGCTGAGGCAGGATTCCATCCATTTTAAAATGAATGTATATTAAATGTGTGTGTGTGTGTGTGAGAGAGAGAGAGAGTGGGTATGACTGTGTGTGTGTGTGTCTGTATGCATTCTGTGACATGATACACACTGTGACTATTTTTGTATCAGCTATAAGCCAGTGGCCTGCAACCCTGTAAGCTTGGCCCTGGAAAGCCACGATATCTCCTTGTAGCAGACCCCTACTATAATTTAAACGTTGACTGTAATTACTGTTTTTGTAAGAACTATAGAACAATGGGAGCTCCAAAGTGGTGCACAGTTGACACACCAGTGTAGAGCACAGGAACAGACCCCCACAGCCAGGACTGAGTCTGGATCATTCCAGCGCTTGCTTTAGTTGTGAGTCCCACACAGAAATAAGTAATTCAAGATTGCATCAAGATACTCAGCTCTATGCCCAACACCCCCTTACCCCCCACCAAGGACCCTGCAGGCCATGAAGCACCTGCCAGACAGCTGCATCAGTCCAAGTGACAGCCCATTCTCTATAATTTCACATGCAAACCCAACATAATATTGGTTCATGGCTAGGGATGGGTATCGTTCACATTTTGACAATACCCAGGTTAAAAAAAAGTTTTTTTCAAACCTGAACCGGCAGTCTACCTTCTTTAAAAGAATGAGATAACAATGCCATTAAAGAACTTCTTTTTTATTGCAAAGGCATGTCCCATTGCACGTCTTCAGTGCACATATGCAACAGGTGGTTACTCATCTGTTTGTTCTTCTCTGAGGAAATTCCTTAATCAGCCTTTCACTCATTATCAATTGTTTATTGGTGGAATTAGGCTGATTTTGCATTGGTTGTCTTGATTCTGTGTTCTTTATTATGGAATCTCTCCTAATCGTCCGAGTTGTTTTCTGCGGATGCAGCAAATAGGACTTTTCTTTCCCTGCTCACGCTGAACACAAATGTCCTTGAAACACCGTTTTTTATATATATATATATTTTTTATATATATATGAAAACCTGCAGGTGTTCCCTGTGTGAATCGCAACTCAATTTTGAACTCTTTCCCCTCAATTTTTTTCTTCCTTTTTCTTATTCCTCCGACGGTTCCCTCTCATCTTCGAGCCCCAGGTACATCGCAGCGAGGATGAGCTCCAGTCGAATTTGCTGCATATCGGGGAGTGGGTGGAAGGTGTATTTATTGTTGGAAAAACACGGTGATGAGGTCTGGGGCCTTGGAGTGTGCGCCGAGGGGAAGAGCCTCCGTTTAGAGTCGATCACATCTTCCTCCGAGGCTGACTGGAGGATACGTTTCAGAGACTGGCATTTGAAGGAGGGATGGCAGACGTTGTGGGAATGAGACAAAAGGGGTTGAGGGTGCAGGGTGGAGGGGGGAGGGGATGGGGAGCCTGGAGATATTTTGCTGTGTGCTGTTTGAAAAAGCAAAAAGGAAAATGCTGTTGCATTTCATTGCCGAAGAAGCTTCTGGAAGCATATGTGTGCCTAACAGGAGATGGACGTAGAGCCCACCGCCTTTCCGTTTATACTAAGCTCAACAGCATAATTAATTTTTAAAACACAATTGGGCCAATCTTTTTTTCTTGTTAAGTATAGAGGCTGTGGTATCGTTATCTTTGCCAGCCAAAAAAAAAAAAACCAAAATGGACAGAAAAAACAGCTCATTAGCTGACATGATATACTGCCCAGGATAAGCAGCTAATAAATGACTCTCACACACTGACATTGTCACAACATAATGAAGAATAAGTGTTTGTTGTTAAAATTCAATTAAGTTAAATTTTAGTCATTAAGTGTATGATTAATCAATCAAATATAGGTCCTGCAGTGCTAAACCGTGGTGATTGAGAAATGTTTCCAAAATATTAAACATCCAGATGTTTAGGGGGCTGCTAGGCGGATCATTTGGTTAAGGCACTACACTGTGATGCATGGATGAGCCCCACAGTCTCGGATCGAATCTGGACTGTTCCCGTGCTGACTATGACTGGTAGTTCATAGGCCAACGTGCAACTGGTGACTGAGTCACCCACGGTATGGGAGGGTTCAGAAGGTTGGGGATCAGTGTTATGTCGCTCTCTAGTTACCCCCGCTGATTGATAGCAGATGTTCGAAAACTATAATAAACTCATTAACACATAGCATTGCTCAATCCAAAGCTGTCCTAGGTAGGCTCGTGTGACCTAAAAAGGGTGTCTACTTATGGCCAGAATAAAAAAGTAAAATACTTTGGGCTATGAACACATACTTTAGCTGCAGTTTAGAGTTAAACAGCCCCTAGATTAAGAGACAATGCACACAGCTGAGGACTCACAAGAAACTCATACAGGTTTTGGATAGACTGCAATCTCTCTAGACATTGAAGTACTGGACATGTAATCTTCTGAACAAATTGTGTAAAGAATGGTGGGATACAAGGATACAAGTTTCACAAGCAGAGTCCTTCTTGTGGTGTCAATATCCGCCTTAGACAACAGGTGCTTATTTCACAAAGGCAACAGGTGCTTTCCCGACCACGCAATGTGGTGTGTAAGCTGTCATTGACTGTGTGGACAACAGGCTGCAAATGTGACACAAAGCAGCAACAGCAAGCTGATCGTGACTGAACTGAAACACTGATTAATCACATGCTTTACATGTATTCATTCATTTATGTCTACATGTATTCATTTTGTAGGTGCTTGTCAAAAGTGACTGGAAAAGTTGTCCCAGGCCATTACTGCGTATAACACCATGAGCAAATTACAAAGGTATCGCCAGAGTTTGAATAGACCGTGAAGATATTTTTAATGCAAAGCTGATCAATCTCAGTCACTACACAGGGGAATAAAATGAGATACTGGAGCAGATACCCGATATGATGCCCTTAAAAAACAAGAATTTAAACTAAACAGAAAAGTAAAGGTTGGTAATTGTAGCTGAATTTATGAACTTCATTTCCATGGCAGCCCTAAATATGAACTGTCCAAAGTCAAATAGGCTATGAGATGTTTGATATTAATCAGTCTTCCAGACTACTTAAAGCTAATTATATTCAAGTTCTTGAATATTAGCGGTGGGCAAATTTGTAGTCTGGAAGCCTAGGACAACCATTTTTACATTCTGGCCTCCCAGATGTACTCCCACATTCTCCTGGCCCTTGGTGAATAGTTTACAAAAAAATTAAAAATCTTTTTGAGTTATGAGTCATTTTTGTCAGGAGAGGTCCAGTTGATTAGGTAGGTAGTAGTGGGGCGTTCCCGATTGCACATATCACTAAAAAAGCATTTTTACAGCAGAGGAAAAGTTTGAATTTATGAAATGTAAGTTTTAAACTACCACATGAATCCATGATTTGCCTAAATCTGATTACAGGCTGCTAAACTAGTCCTGACAGCTAAATTCCCAGAATACAATTGACAAGATGGTACAACCACTCTTGTTTTCTTTGTGTGTTTTTGTTTTTGTTGCAAATCTGAATCTTAACTGGGACAATGCTGCTGCTTCCCAGTGAACATTTAGCTACATGCAGGAAATTTATAATGCAAGTATATAAATAATGCAACAAAAATGTACACAAGTGCCCAAAACAGTGATTAGGTTCTAAGGGATGTGCTATCTAATCCAAAAATGGCCGGTGTGGGTGCTGGTTTTGTTTTAGCCCAGCACTAAGACACACTGATTCAACTAATCAAGGTCTTGACTGAAGACATATTAGTTAATTAATCAAATCAAGGGTTATGGTGGCTTGGCTAAAACAAAAAAATGTGCAACCGCGTTGGCCATTTTTGGAAAAGACTGGACATCTGTGTTTGAGTTAAATAATAAATATTGCGATTAAGTAACCATAGTTCATAACGGCTTTTTTTTTTTCTCCACAGATTTTGTACTTAAGTTGCCCGAGAAAAGAAAGTAGCCACTAATATCTGCATAGCGTACACATGTATTCATGCACTGAATTTCTCCCTGAAGCCATGGAAATTATTGTTTCATGTTTTATTTAATCACTGAAACCCCATGAACCGCTTTACATAATGCCTCGGGCACCTGCACCCAGGTACATCATGTGACTGTTTTCAAGCTACAAATTGCAATTCCAAGCCAAGTTGGCATATTTAATATTAAATACATGATTGCTCAATGACAGAGAAAGTGGCTTAGATGGTCCCTAAAGCCATAATATAACACAGGAGAGGCTGTGGTTATGTTGCACGAACTTCTGCAAATATTCACTGATCATTAAACTACCATCCCTTTTTGCTATTCGACTACTTATCAGCCAGTCCTCAAGTAGCAAAGATAAGCTCGTTTTGCATAGAATTTTGTACAACCCAATATGTTCACATGCATTCAAAGAGAAAGGATCTGTGCTCCAAACCAGAAGCATCAGCTTAAATTATAAATAGGCATTGCTGTATTATCCAAGGTAAACAGTTAATCTACATGACATCAGTCAGTGAGTTTTTGTATAATTAGATAAAATGTACAATGATCAATGTGGTAAACTGTGAGTTCATCTTTTTTGACAAATATAAGCCAATTAGTCAGTCCATAAATCGAGTGAAAATGATAACAGAGTCATTCAATTAAAACATGGTACTGGCATGGACAAGCCTGGCAGAAGGAGGGACTTTATCAAAATAATGTGACATTAACGCTGTGGGGATTCTCTCTCAGAACCTCCAAACCGTGTTGGCTGTTAGTACACTGCTTAAGCACATACTTTTTATTATGTACTACTGACAACGTGAAGTTATTCAAATTTTGTGTTGAGGTTAATGGTTTAATGCTTATTGTAATGTTCTTTCAATGGCCAAGAATTGAACCTTCATGCTCTGGACAAAGGCAGTGAATTGAAAAAAAATAACTTGTAGAAGCAGACATTCAATTGCTCATAGTCTTGGATTGCAGATGTTTTTTTTTTTTTTTCAAAATAGGCCCGTGTTGGTATGATTCAACTTTGAAGGAACAATTCAGAAAACAGCAAAGGTTATTCTGCAAATGGACGGACTCCTGCTGTAACATGCATTGTGCATTTATCAAATAGGCTGCAGCTGGAGGCAGAGGAATGAAAGACTTCACTTATTATGCTTTAAGTAGTATGTGCGGTGCAAAATGCTTGCCATGTAGTACAAAAGTACATATAGTGGGAGTCCTTGAGGGGTCTGTCAAGCACTTAACAGCAGAATTCTGCAGAACTTTTCAGTACCTACTGTATGAAGACAGTTTCTTTGTTGGAAACACACTTGCCTTTGAACAGAGGTGTGCAGATTATCTGCCTATCATTATGCTCAGAGTAGTAGTCTTGCAATTTGAAAAGATTTTTTCAGACACTCTTTGGGCCCTTGCTCCTGCATTCAATGGTGTCTGATTTAAGACTAGGGCACCTTCTCCCTGGCTTGAGGAACCCGAGCACAGGGCAGACTGGTGGGGTTAAACACAGACATGTTTACTAATGATCAGATTGGAATGGGGACTTCTGTATTGACATTGCACTGTGAAATTCTTTCCTAGAACCTGTGTGACCAAGCACAACATGCATTAATACAATGCCGATTACAAAGCCAGTACCACCAGTAATTAGGTGGCCAACTTAATGGCATGCTGATAATGACATATCTACTAACTGAGATTTTGGCTTGCAGTGCTGGCTGTGGATTGCCAGCATGGATTAATGGCAATGGCAGGCTGGGCTTTGTCAGGACTCTAAACCTCTCCAAAGAGTTCACACAAATGAGCAGCATTCACTTGATGCCATTCCATTTTGGGAACCTTGGACAGAGTGAAGCGAAATCACAAAATTCCAGCCAAACTATTTACTAGCACGAGCCAGATTTCTATGAGCATTTTCAGAATTACAGCAGTTCCAAGGGGAGACAGAAAAGCTTTTTCCAAATGGAAAAGATTTGGAACCTTGCCCCCGGAATGCGTCCATGTCCAAAAGTGACCTCTGCTGCCTGACCCGAGATGGGCAGCCGCCAGATGCTCCCTAATAATTATGTGCCACCAGAATCTTTTGTTTTTATTTTGTAAAAATTTAACCACTGCAGGAAATAAGTAAGAACTCATTTCAATACAAACCCTTGGTTTCTCTTATCACCAAAACCGCAGTACTGCCCAAGAGGCTTATAAAACTGCATACGCCCTGAGACGACTATAGTACAGAAAAGGGCTGAAATAGATAATTGTGAGGCTGTGCTGAATCATAATTCAGACATTCAGTCATTAGCTTTAGTTTCCGCCATTCCACATTTATTTTGCAGCGTCCATTCTCTCTCGAGCCTAAGACGACCCAAAAGAAAGAAACTGTTTGTTTTTTTAATTATTCCTCTACTGTGAGATCCTTTGGAGTTCGCAGCACCTCACTTCAAAAGATGAATGTGGCACGCTCCTTCAGTGAGGGGAAGAGACCCGAAGGTCTTCAATCATTCCTTCCATAAAGCATCATTATTGGTTTCCCTGCTCTCCCCTCCATTTTAATCAGTGTAAAAACTAGGAGACATCGCACCCCGGGTTTCTGGCTGGCGTTATTGTGATTAATACTGACTCTTTATCTTCTTTGTTCTTCTGGAGGCATGATGTATTCAGCCTCAGCCTGGTGCTTGTTAATATGGCTCTTGGTCAGTGGATATAGATTCCCTCTCTCCCTTGCCCCCTATAATGCAGTCGAATCTATCAAAACTCCTTTTTATTAAGTTCCATTTAGTTTATTAGGGCCCTGACCTTCAGCTGATAAGACATTGTTTATGTGTCCCCAGAATATTGTTAAAGTTGCGATGAAACTTTAATTACCTTGAACCAAGTTATGTCTATTTAGCGGGTTAGTTTACTTGTGCTACAGGCAGTCTTGTTTACTTTGCAGCTTGTTTGCTGTCGATTTGTTTTTCCTAATGCATGTATTGTTTTTTGAAACATCACAGGTCACATTACTATCATTGGACAAAGTGCAAAGATGTGCCCCGTGGAATCAAATGCTTGTCTGTGCCAGTGCTAACATGGCTAGGTGTGCCACAGGGGGAGACATAACTAACCAAAACATGCGCGAGGTCACCTGCCTGTGATCTGTCAATAAGGCAGGAAAAGTGCAAGAGCAATAAAACATTGCTGCAAAAAATATTATATAAAGTACGGCCATCGTTTTAATCCTGAAATAATGCCAGGAGTGGGAGATGTTCGATACACCATGCTAAATGCCCAGGTCTCTGCATGGAAGATCAGCATTGGTTTCACAACTTCTCTCCTGAACCTGCTTGCACGACTATGTGTCTAGTAAATGTAAAACTCTTTAGGTTTCTACCTCAATCTATCGTATCTACAGAGGTTTTCAACTTAAAAACGTTGCAGTGTGGTTGTGGTATGCTCTTATGAGACTTACACCTGCATATGACTAATGGTACTCTGGACACTTTCCCTAGCTCATCCATCTAACCATAATGCCACTCTGAGTAAGCCAAGCAGGAATAGAAGAGGGGTGAGAAAAAGTGACGATCAATCTAAATAAACCAATTCTGATTGGATAGGAAATCATTTCTAAAATGGTATTAGCTGTAAGTGACTGATATCCTCTATGAACTAAATAAGCTGCTTGGGTGGCTTAATGGCTTTAGGATTCTCAAGTAATAAATTAATTTGTGGTTGCTCCAGCTGAATTGCAGTTATCAGGCTGTAACCAAAAAGGACACTCATGTTTTTAATCAGATCCAAATAGAATCATTTTTGTGGTTTTTTCCTCAAACAGTTGACACCTACAGAGGGTTTAGCCAAAGAGTGAACATATGAAATGAGTGTATTTAAATCATCACCTCATTGTGCTACTACAAAAGTTTTGCAAGCTCTGCACGGCACATGCATAAGATCAATAGCAAACAGCTGGCAGCTTTAAATACGGAGGGATGTCAGTTTTACGCCATACGTCGTTCAGTCGATAACTCCCTTTACTGAATGATTGATCATGTTTCATTATGGCTGGCCTCCTTGGAGAGATAGTCGATTCCTTGCTTGGCAGAGCATGCATTTGCACTGACCTCCGTGGAGGAAGTCACCGAGAAAGTGGAGCGCAGGAAGGTTGGACAGAGTGCAGAACACCTGATGCATGAATCTGCCTTGTGAGGTCCTGTACACTTGTGGCATGAAAAGTCCCACTAAACACTCTTCCCCTGGGGTTCACTTTTATCAGTTGAATTTTTCTAGAAAACTGAAGAATTCACTTCAAGTTTCACTCTGGCATATAAGGTTTTTTTTTCCTGGCTCCTGAAAAACCTTTTGAAATGTAGATGCTGTTTATTCTTCAATCTTTCAAACTAAAAACTCCCTCTCAGTTTAATTTACTTGGCGTCTTACACTGAAGTTAGTCAAAAGGGAAAGAGTGAATGATGGCATTTACACTCCAACATCCCAGTGGATGCCTAAACATTCAGGGCTGTAAACTAAATTACAGATTTAAACCTAAAATTATAGATTTGTCTTTTGATCAATTTAATATTTAAATATTCTCTTCTTCCTTGAAAGAATGTTTGTATAATCCAAGCTCCACTTCTCATAATGTTTGGCTGTACGGAAATCTGTGCTGACGAATGCTTTTAGGTAAAAAAAATATTTAAAAATCAATAATTATCAATTATTCTCTTTAGTCTCAAAAAAATATATTCTGCATGGTTCTTGTGGTTCTCCCTTGTGAATATTCAGACGACATACCTTAGTTTTTTTTCAGAAGCATACAAGTATTAATCACAATGATCAGTGACAGATAACTCATTTGGAAGCACGGGTTGGCATTTTCACGACTGCTGTTTAGCTGAAGAAAATCAATGTGAATTCACAAAGCATGCTGGAATGTACTGGAGGTTTTACGATCAGGGCATGTGGGCGACATGCCTGTGTATGTTTGAGGGGCGATTTGTACTCGTGGGTAAGTCTTACAGAAATCCATAAATCCACCCACTGATTCCCATGTGGGTCAGTACAAAACTGTTCACTGTGGTAAAGCATGAGAGGAAAATCAACAAAAGTAGAGCTCTGTCTGTATCACAGAGTGAATATCAGCTCAAGTGTGATTATTTTATGTTTTTTTTCCCCCCCCATTTCTTTCATCAATGCACTGCCACTATGTGTGCTTCGAATTACTGCCAATTTCACCCGTACAAGGAGTGTTCACTCCAAAGATTAAACTGGCTGTAAGCCAGCGTCCATTTTACACCTGGTGCGCCACACAGTTCTACAGGACAACAAGTGATGACCATTAGTTTTCACCATTGTGAGATCCTAGAACATTGTGGGGCTGAGCCAATACAGATGTAACCTGAGGAACCCTGGCTCACTTCACCCAACAGGCAGGGTGGGGTTAAGTAGCCAACAGTGTCCCACCTCAGCAGGCCCCCAGTCATAATTGGCTGAAGAGCCCAGGCTCAAACCTGCGGTTTTAGCCATAGGGCCTGGACTGCACTTGGACCTTTACTGGCCAGGTGTCTCGGGAGCCAAGGCCCCGATCTTTGCCTAGGCATTTTTGTAAGTCCCCAGCATTGCCACCTCTGTGGATTTGGCGGTAATCCTGCGGCTCGCTCTTCAGGGCCGACCGATACTGCATGAACCATCTAGTGAAAAAGCACATGCATTTAGGGAAAGCAGCAGCACAGCACTTCCCTTTTCTCAAAAAATATTACCTCCTTAGTCTTATGCAGCACAAACGGCGCTACGCTAACTAAATCCCGGCGGACTGGTGCACTTTTCCCGAGCTGCTACAAGCCAAATGTCTGATTATGAAATGCTTTTCCCACCTCCCACCATAATATTAATAATTTTGCCTTCATCGTAAATACACCAATTCCGTAAACAAGCTCGGTGTTCAGTGGTCTCTTGGCATCTTATGAGTCTCCACGCTCAGCACCCGGAGTGACTATTTCACAGATAGATCATTAAGGAGCTACACTGTAAGTCCCTTGGCAGGCCCTTACCATTTTCAATAATCTTTTTTTGAAGTGCTTTTTCTGCTTTGTAAGTTTTGAGACCTGTGTATGCTTTACACCTCTCATTCCTTTGGTTCTTTCTTTCTCACACACGCACACACACCTCACAATGCCTTGCAATCATCTCCATCACTTTTTCTACACTTATAGCCTGAAGACCATTAAAAAAAATGGTTGAAATTTTTCTTTTTGATGCAACTTTTTCTTTTCTTCCCTCTCAATAATGAGACCCAGCATTTATGTTAAAACTGTGATTCCCTATGTAGAGGCCCCGTTTGGGTTTCCTCCCTCTCCCTGCCTTGTGTTTGAGCACCATGGAAGCTGGGTCCTTAATAATACTCATTAATGCAGACATGAGCTTTGCGCATGAAATTTGCAGAGGAAGTTCAGTCAGGAAACTCTTCCTGCAACCGAGCCAGCCCCAGCAACTACATGCTCTCATTCTCAACCAATTACATACACACACCACCACATGTTCTCATACCTCAACCAATCACATGCAAACATCACTAATGTTTTTAAACCAACAGTCAAAACTCTTTATGGGGAAATGAATCTTTCTGCAGCAGCAAAACTTTCATGCCCATTATGTTGAAAATGGGTTCATTACTTTTTGCTTTGACTAGCACAGTGTGCACCAGTGGCATCTGCTGGTCAGAAGAATTTAGCGCTGAACTGTGCCAAAGTTAGGTGTGAAGAGCCATGCACATTTATGCGTTTGCCCACATTTTGGTATGGTCCCCTGATCTTTCAAGAGAAAGCAGGCGCTCTGCTGTACACATAGATTTAGGGTGATCTTCTGTTTTGGGGTTTTTGATATTTATCCTGTTATTAGGGGAGGAGCATTGTGCTCTCTGTTTGATAGTGCACGCTGGTGTGCACACAGAAGTACCTAAAGCAGATCCATTCAGCAGCCAACTAAAATAATTACATCACATATTCATTAATATATTTCATATAAATATGTGAGTTGTCCTGACTGAAATCAGTGTTGCACATGAAAAGCGTAGAGAAAGATTGGTCGGGCAGCCAACCACTGGCCGGACTCTGCAACTACATGTTATTGTACTCAACAAATCACATACAAACATCACTACATGTGCTGATACTCAACCAATCACATCCACATATCACTAATGGAGACCTTTTTTTAAACTGACAATCAGAGCTCTTTGCATGCTTCGCTTGCTGCTACTCACAGAATTACGCTCACCCTCCACCACCCCAGCTTCCACCTGTTGTTTGGATCTGTTTCTAAGTACTGAGGGAGTTTTTGATATTTCTCCTGTTTAGTAGGGGAGACGTATCGTGCTCCCTATTTGATAGGTTCGTGCGCACTGGTGCATGCACAGAAGTACATAAAGCAAATCCATTCAGCGCCAAACCAAAATAATTACATTGCATATTCATTAATATATTTACTCTGAATATGTGAGTTGTCCTGACACATTACCAATGTGTAAAACAACAGCAGAGGGACTGAAAGGTCTGAATCCAGATCTACTCAACCAGTGGACTTCAAGCAGCCACACATCATAATAATAATAATGAATAATGAAAAAATAATAAAGCATTGCCCGTCACCTTAAATAAACCAGTCACTTAATATAGTTCATAGTAATATAGTGCACTTTGTTAACCTATAGTTGGTTAATTTATGACCTCATCACCTCGATACAGGTTGGGCTATAAGACGATTCACTTGATGAGCAACTGTGATGCCGATGTGATAACCATCTATAGTGCTATAAAAACAATAAAAATATCTTAGCTTTATCATCCTAATTCTGATAGTGCTGATGTCCCTTACAGATTGTGAGTTAAAAAAAAACCCCTTGGTTTTGGTTCTTTGAGTTTTATTGAAGGGACCCATTTGCCTTGAAGAATCTATGCTGACTGAGATATGTGGATGCAGTGAGGCGTTCTGACGTGTCGATGATGCATCTCTAAGATGCCGATGGTTGCTTCTACTTGGTGATAAAATGCAGGCCTTTCTGCCATTACTATTTACTACCATGGACATTTTCCTCAGTTTGTCTTGCCTGTACCTGAATTTCATTTTTTTTTTTTTTTAATCCAAGGCAAATAACAACCCATTAATGTTGAGTCAATTAAACCTTAAAGGACTGCAGGAGAGACAGATAAGTCAATAACTAATGCTCGTTCATGGTGGACAAAGGTAGAAAAATCACATGTGGCTTTTTCGTACTGCTTTCATCTTGTCTTCCATGGATAAGTGCTCTAGCCATTGAGGTAGGTGTTCAATGGCTGTGTCAGTGTGCAATCTTCTTATCATCTTTTTGTGGGTAATGATAGAAAGTCTTTTATTTATTCCTTTTTTCACAAAATAATTATGCCCAGGCACATCAGCAAGCCTGCTGTCTTGGAACAACACCCATTGGAGTAGGCAGGTGATGAAAACAACTCCTCTGATTGGTTCAGAGGAGTCAATTGCACAATAAGGCTGAGAGAATCCGACAGTGTATTTTGGTGACACAATGGCTAATTATATGCAGTCAGAGCATGTTTGTGGACAGTCAGTGCAGTGAGAATGAGTGCTAAGCCTGATGTTCTGTCTGATAGCCTTTGGAGACCCTGTGTGAAAGTATGACCACACAGTCCCTTCACCTGCAAGTATAATCACATAACTACTCTGCCTGTTAGTATAATCACATAACCCCTTTGCCTGTACATATAATTGCACAATCTCTTTTACTGTAAGTATGATTATGCAATCCCTTTGCCTACAAGTATAATCACACATCCCTTCTTCATCATTTGTGGAAACACCTTAACTCGCCACAAAGTGATTTATTTTCTCCCGTTGAAATTATCAAGAGGCACCTGACATTCTTCAGCAAGAAGAGCAGAACATCATTTCAGAAAATATTGAACAGTATCCGAGAATAAAGGGCAAGGCAGAGAAACATATGAACTTCTGAGTGCTGTGAAGACCTGTGACACTGATATGTGCCAGGCACACAATGTTGAGTAAGATTATGTTAAATCACTCAGTGATGCTTTACATAGCATAGACATTACATTTATTTGGCAGATGCTTTTATTCAAAGCAATGTACAATAAGTGTATACTGAAGGTCATTGGAACAACTACAAAACCCAGGTCAAATAAGGTACAATACTCCATCATGTAACAGTTATTCATAGCCATGAACCATTCACCCGGATGGCAGGGAGTGCAAGTCGCCCTGCTGCAGCAGAGCGGAGTGGTTGAGCTGGTGTGTAGGATTGAATCTGGTCCTGCAGATAGGCGGGGGCAGTGTAGGCCAGGGTCAGGACTTTGAACCAGATCATGATGGCAACCGGTAACAACTGGAGTAACCTCAGAAAGGGAGTGACGTGAGAACTTAGGAGGGTTGAAGACAAGTCAGGCAGCAGCATTCTGAATCATTTGCAGTGGCTGTATGGAACAGACTGGCAGGCTTGCAAGGAGGGAGTTGCAGTAATCTAGATGGGAGATCAACATAGCCTGGACGAGTACATGGTCAGATATGCAGGGGTGGTCAGATCCTTCTGATGTTGAACAGGAGGAATCTGCAGGACCGTGATGTGGATCAGGACAGAGGAGAGGGATGAGGCTCTTGCAGTGGCAAGTGCCTCCGTCACAGCCAGGAGGGCTGTGTGTCTCGGCTGAGTGTCCGTTTTGAAAGCCAGACTGGTGAGGCTCAAACAGGTTGTTGCTTTCATTGTGTATATGTAATATACTCTTCCCTGAGGTGATTCAATCATTTAATTGAGAATATCGTTATTCATCCACAATTAAAGCATATGCGTGGTCTACAAGGGATCCTCTAAACTCTTAATTGCTCTCTGAAATTGCTTATCACAGCTCAATCCTCTGAAATTTCACCAAAACAACGCAGCTGGTTCATATTTGCCCAGGAAGTAGAAAAACTTAATTCCACAGTATAAGAAATCACATTCTTCTTTCCTATCTTATACAAGTCATGTATAATACCTTATGTATACAAACCTATACATATTTGCATACAGTATATATCTATATATATGTGTGTGTGTGTGTGTAAAAAGAAAAACTGGAAAAAATAATGGAACTTTACTGGTAAAAAAAAAAAAACATAGCTTATAGACCGGCTAGTGACCATAACAAAAAAATTAATGGATCTCAGATCTCACCCTCTGCTTTAAAAAGATAAAAGTAATTGGCAAGTTTTGATTTTAATGAAGGGCTTTAACCTTGCCTTAGCTGATATTCTTAGGGTCTTTGTCTCCTCTGCTGAGCACTTGAGGATCCAGTATTCTGTATTATTCTCAAAAACCCTCTGAAGACAGATTGAACGGATGACAGAATAAAAGCAGGCCTGACCCAGGCTATCCACAATCATTTCCGCTTTGTATCCCCCTTCCCACAATAATGTTTTTATTCATAGCCTGGTGGCCATAATCTCTTGGCTCTTTTGCCCACTTTTATTTGGGTCGTGCAGCCGCGGTGCTCTGCGCGACCTCTTAATGAGCTGGCAGGGGCACTGTTGGGAGCCTGGCCAAATCTACAGTGAGATAAGTCCCCCCACCGAAACCTCTGAGAAAAAGGACAGCATTCAAAGTTATCTGAGGAGGAGAGAGGGAAGTGTCAAAATTAAAAAGGACAGGGGAGAGAAAGAGGAACTCAGAAAGCCAAAAATGGACGACAAAAATTTACTTTTTGAATAACGTAGTCGGTAACACTTTAGATGTCAGTCTCCTGAGTAAGTCCAATTAAACGAGTGGTCTAAAATGAGTATTAAAGTAAGTTTTTTTCTTACTGTTTTGCGTGACCACAGTTCCGAAAATATGGAAGCCTTTGATGCCATCTTCAGGTGTTTCTTGGGCAAAACTTGCATCATGTATCCTGTTTCAGTTGAATGCTTTTGCAACAAACTGATACTGTCGCTACTTATAGTGAATCTGGTCCCCCCCCCCATATGAGCACTTCCATTTTTTCAGCAATCACCCCCAACTACCCAGTCAGTGCCCACCCTAAAACATTATCTGGGAGAAACACTGAATATTTTGCCTGTCCTTAAAGGCATTGTGTGTGGTAGAATCATGTATTGCTCATGATTATGGCCACCAATTTACCTCCCCTTGTTTTCTCACATGATACTTCAGTCCCCTTTCAGCTGGAGGTTGCGATAGCTTCTTTATCATGCCAATTCTCAAACAATTATCCAATTATTATTTGCACCACCTCAATCATCTAGTTGATAAAGTAATTGACACTAATTAAACACAGACCACGACTGACAGCAATGTCTACAAGCGGCACTCACATGTTAAATTCAGTTTAATTTTTCACTACCATGCTGCAGTGTTTTTACAATGTCGTACAGGCAGGGACAAGTCAGTTTTTGTCAGAAGCAATGGGAAATTCCCACAAAAAATAAAGCAGAATAAAAAGTTTTAAAAAAGGTTAAAAATAAATAATTTTAGTAATAATAAAATAGTTTGCAGCGGTATATTATAAATAGACAAATTAAATAAGTGGTGAATGACACATTCCTCAAATTTAATTTCTGGACTTTCACAGACACTGCAGACCCAGCTGGCACAGGTCCCACAATCCGAGCCAGTCTCACAGGCCAAACTCGCCAAAAGTGTTTGAAGTTAACATCATAAAATGTCCATCCATTGAGTGTGACCACAATGCAAATAGGCCTACTACACATTAAAAGCAACCGGTTTACGTGCTACCGTGCTCTTTTGTACCACATTAAGTTTTACAGTAAAGTTTCTGAAGCTGACAAAAACTCACCTGGAACCAAAATAGATATCACTCTTGCTTGAATGCATAGCCCCAAGCCAAAAGAAAAATGCAATTCGCTTATACTGAGGCATAGCATGAGCAGAGGCCAAAATGAATAAAAAATAAAACATACAGTGTGAACTCAAGAGTGAAGCAGGCACCTGTAAAACTGATTTGGCCGTACACTGTATGTGCTCTGCGGTTGGAGGTAAGAGACAATGCCAGTCAGAATAATCCTGCACAAAAACCCATAATCACAGTGACATTACAACCAACAAGCAGCAGGAGTTGACTAATCTAAACCGGAAGCAGCGCCAAAAAAATAAAAAAATAAATAAATTATGGATAATCAAAAAATACAATTAAGCTTATTGTTTCCATAGTATCTGCACAGCATCCCACATCTGAGGAAGAGAAAATTATTACATGTGAAGTGTGACAAATGCTAACGTCAATTATGAGTTGTCGAAGTTCATTGTTCCTTTTGTCGTGCATTTTGTAGGCCTACCCCTCCACGGTCCGCATTGTTCTTTCCGGTAGATAAGTTGAGGCGTGTCAACGCTTTTCTGACAGTTTCTCCTTTGTCCCATAATTTTACCCCCCTCACGCTCCACAAGGGCTGGCACATTAGCGACTCATCCGCGCGTGAGCGGTGAAGCGTGGTCAGTGACAATTAATGACCGAAAACTTCCTCTGCAGAATTGACTCAGCACACCAAACGCAGTACTGCACAGTTTGCCTTTTAAACATGACACAATCGAGAATCTAAGATAAATATTTGCATGCTGTCCCTGAGGACTGTGGAGTTACAACTGCTTGTTTGCTTTAGTTCAAAGGAAAATGGCAAAAAAACTTTATCTGTACCTTTTTTAACTTAATAGTTTTGACATTAGCAGAACTCACCTGCTGTTTGTATAGAAACATAATTGAGGGTACAGAGACTCATGAATAAACGTATAAAAACATGCTGGCCCAGCTTTGCCATTTTAAAACCACATTTAATTCTGAATCTCTGATGTGTCTCGATCCATACTCTAACTGTGCAATGCTAAGACGTCTCAAGGTGATTTTTACAACAGAGAATTTTTGCATATAACCCAGTAACATTGCTTTATCATGACTAGATCTCTCCATTTCTGCAAATAAAACATGGTATGTTTGTTCCTGCCAATACATCTCTAAATATAGTTAAAGCCATTACAAGTGAAATGTTATGCTAATGTTGGTTCAAAAAAATGACACCCCTCCCCCTCTCCAAACATTTATGCACACATTCAAATTTGGAGATTCACTCTACAGTACAGAGGTATTGACTTCTTAACTGCCAGCCTCACACAGAAATACTGATGTTACTCAATCATGTGAGCAGGTGATTTTAATGAGATAATTCAGGTTTCATTTAGGGCACCAAACTCATTGCCCTTTGAGTGCTTTTTGAGTGGCGTAGATCAAAGGTCACAGGGTGAAGACAGGAGGTCTTCAGACAACATGTACTGAACTGGGGGGAAAAAAAAAACATTTCTGAACTGGCCTGGACAGGAGATGCTGTGAGAGGTATTGTCCTCACAGAGCACTGAAAATGAAAATGTTCTTGAGAGAACAGGCAACAACATCTTCACCAAATATAGGTTAGCCACTGCTTCTTCACCTGAATGTCCCCCACAGGAGAATTTGAACTTATTTTTATTCTCTCTCGCTCTGGTGTCATTCTGTGTCACTGGTACGTTAGCCCTTGTGTCCGGCCTTGCATCGTTGAACATAAACTCATTCACCACTTCCATTTCACCGAATAGACTACTTCTAGAAGCCTTGGACCCCCTTCTGTGTGCAGCAAGGGGATATAGCTTTTTTTTCTTTATCATTCCTTAAGGTGAATGGCACGATCATAGTTCTGGTGGGCTCCTGTTATTTACCATTACTGTGCATGCCACAAAGAATATATCTTGCATATCCTCATCCCAGGCCTTTTACTCAGTCAAATCAAGCTATGTTTTCATTTTATGTAACGTGTAATGGCTGATTATAATAGACATCTTAGGCGGGTCCGAATTATTAAGTGTGTATACCTGGTCATTGAAATTAAATGATGAATCAGAATGAGCAGTGTTCAGTTTGAGCGGGGGAAAAAAATGTACAGCTGTTTTCGATAACTAATCTTGTGCTGTTAAGGTTGAGTTAACATTTTTGTTTTAAAGGTTTCCTCATGCCATTAAAACACTTCAGAACAAAGAAGTGAGGCAATTAGGAAATAAGTTCACAAGAATTCAGACCTCTTCATTCAATGTCATTTCTGAGGAGACCTTTCAGTCTCGACAAGCTGTTCATGTTATAAAATCATTTAGCACCTAAATTCTGTAGTAATTGCAATTTACTTTTATAAAACACACCCATCCTTGATTCCTTCCATCCTTATATAGTACATACTAACATTTTTCAGCCTTACTTCTGGATCACAAGGAGACAAGGAAGGAAGTAAGGGTGGCCTTTTAAATTGAGTGCAGCCAAAGTCTGAAAACCCCTGAATCAGACACCTAAGTATAGGAAAAAAGCCACTCAACACTTTTTAAAAACATGAGATTAAAAGATTGAAACAGTTCAGAACACTGCCTTCAGTGAAATGGTGGTGTGCGCTGATGGCAATCTTATATACCCAACACTAATGCCATCACAGGTGTACAAGCCTATTAGGGGGGGAACTACCATTCAGAGCTTCTATTTTCAGGCTGGCAATATTAATACGCATATAATCATTCAACTGATGTGGGTGATGTGCTGAAATACATCTTGAATGTAGATCTGAATGTAGTTATTGAATTTCATTCCTTCCACATGTGACAGCCCTGGGAGGGAGACGCAGCAGGTCCATGATTGCACCATGCTTTAGTTTGCCACATGGAGAGAGAAAGCACACACCCACACCCACACTAACACGAAAAGCAAACAACTTCACCCTTCCCCCTCACGGGTTTCAGGCAAAAACAACAAACTAAAATAAGGACAAGAGAAATCAAAACCGAATACAGCAGAAGTCTGTACTGCTCTCTGCTCATTCCAAATGGCCGTGCAACTTTTCAACAGCATTTTCTTACACTTGGATTTTAGTGCTGAGCCAAACAAACAGACTCCCGTTCTTTGGGCATGTGCTCCCAGGCACAGCCCCGTACTGTGGAGAGGGACCCGCCTATAAGCACCTGGGCTGATGAGTTAACACAATCCAGGTGCGACTGCTCTCCACCTGTAGGTGTGGCTGAGAGGAACACCACAGGATATTATTGGATTTGCCATGAGTTAAGTATGTGTTGCATGCACCAGATAAAATCAAACACATTACAGAAATTCTGTGAAATTACATAAATCTCCTTTAATACTATATAATTACTAATTTTATTGAGCTCAAGTTAGGACAAGGAATCATTAAGGATTTGGTTGGTCCTAAAGCTCTTGCAAAATACATGATTGGGTCAGTACTGTTGTTTTATAAGCACAACAACTGTGGCTTAATACACAAGGCTTTTCAGATCTACAGTACCTTTTTAAAATCTGCAGGAAAAAAACACACTCTGAATGATGTTTCATCAATAGCCAAACCAAAATGAATTCCAAAACCAAAAAACACAATGTATATTAATTTTTAAGATCTCTGCAACAGCTAATCGTGTACATGCAAAAGTGCATACACACACAGACACACGCATAAACATACACATGCACAAGGAAAAACCAGAATTTAAAAAATGCTAAACAATATGAGATGTCTGCAAGATAGTGTGCAGGAGTCATTTACGTGTATTCAGCCAATGCAAAAACTCATCCATTCAGCACCTGTGAGAAAATAGAAAAGCAATTTACACAGCCATTGCCTAACCTTTATATGAATGTGCAATGTTGAGGAAGGGCTAGTTCCATTCATTATACTGAATTCAGGACGGTGTGCTACTTGTGTGTAAAATCCTTCGTGAAAATGAAGTACATAACAATCTTTTAGACATGTTCTGTTATTCTGAATTTCTGTGTAACTCATGTCCATACACTGACAATAATTTAACACTCCAGACCACCTATCAGTTGCATGATTAATTTGAAGGGTGAGAAAGACCTAAATGAGAACTGACATAAAATCACTTCATTCATTTGGCCAATTTCTATGGCTAAACAAATCAGTCATATGCCGTTAAATTAAGCCTTATTGAGAAATCTTTCCTATTGAGGAAAATGAGTCAATCCTGTCCGAGATCGTAACAAGAAAAACTAGCGCCTAACTTTCCTCACAATTGCTGTGCAGTGCCTGGGTAACTACTTGCTACTTCAGCAGGCGAATATTGATCTCATGCTCTTTTATATTCATTGACGTCTGTAAATAAAATTACTAGTGCCAAATGTATTGGCGGTGTTTTACTGACTGAGAAACTATCATTATACAGACTGAAAGGACTTTGACTCTGTGTAATGCAGCAGTTATGCTCCATTTTATCGATCATAGACCCATTCTTTTGCAGGAGCAATTTTATAGGTGACTGCACACGGACATACGGAGAGAGAGCAGGTCACAGCAGGGTCATATGAAACAAGAACTCCAGCATATAGTCTGCTTTTAGGAACCATGTTTAGTGGCCCGAAGCCTGTTTCACTAAAAGCACAAGATGGCAATAAATATTCAATGTTGTAGTTGGAAGTGAATGACCAGCAATTGCTGGGCCTACATCCATTTCATATCCCTCAAAATGAAAGTTTTTATCGATACACCTATAGCTCTTTTATTCGTGGCCGGTGAATCATTAACAGCTGTTTCTATATATATATTTCTGCGCAGGACCGGCCCATGGCATAAACGGTCTATGCGGTTGTTTAGGGCCACAACCGCTAGGGGGGGGCACATGACCACGAGGGGGGGGCCACACGATCCAATGTTTGTCTAAGGTAAATAACGATATTTTCGCAATTACGTTATGCATCCCCTATCGCAGAACTAGCGGTATAAATTTTAAACGGAATGGCAACCAAATATTTCATAACAATGTAATGTAAGAAGGATTTTACCAAGCAAACCACTCCCGTCCTCCCTGCTCAACAGAATCCAACACCCCCACCCCACCCACTCAACGGAATCCAACAGCACTCCCCCCCCCCCCCCCCCCCGTCTGATTGGCAGTCTATCGTCACACCGGATGTGCTTTAACAGCTGGGGGCATCTTTTTTCTAATTATTGTCAATGAGTTTGAAACGTTTTCTATGCTGCTTTTGCACACCAGGCGCCTTGTGTTTATCCACCAGCCTTGCTGTTTGTAGGTGCGCATGGAGCTGAAAATGATCCTATTTTGTTGCGCTCTGAGAAAAAGGCGGCCTATGCCACTGTCATTCTTTTCTCTGCAGTCCAATCACATAAAAATAGAGGCGGGCCTTGATTCTGCTGGTAGCTACTGCTGTAAATAAAGAAAATGGAAGAAACGTTGGTCATTACAGTTTCTGGCCACTCAACCTTGTACAAGTTCACATGTCCTGACTACAGTGACAAAAATAAGCGGTCCAAAGTATGGGGAGTGCCATGTGGATGTAGATGGCAAGTTATTTACAGGTGAAATTACTTAGCTAATGGCATTAAATATGCAATTCAAGGGATCGACAGGAGCAGAATGCGGTTGACTAGCAACAGCAAAGAGTAGACTTCATAAAATCAAGACAGGTGGTGCATCATGCATTTTCAAGCCGATATAACAATCCTCACTACTCATTGTTTCAAATTAAAATTCCATGCTAATTATGTACTAAGCATGGTTTTTAAATAGTGAATATTAAATCTTCCTGAAGAGGGAAATATAATAATTTTGTGACTATCAGAATAAAAAACCAAAAGCACCACTGAATAAAACATTGTGTATTACATCGTAGTATTTTATTTTTGCAATTATATAATTACATATGATTGGACAACTCATACTAAATTTGATGGGCTCACCAGACACACTGTTTGGAACATTCATTCCTGGTTTCATACAAATCCATTGATACGAGGCTAGATGGAGCCAATTTAACTGTTCTAATGTCAATTTTACAAAATTATCAGCTCTATATGTTCACTATACCTTTATTTAACTGGGTCTGGGATATAGTTTCCACCCGTTACAATAGTTCTGTTTTCTTTAATTTATTCATATTGCAGCATTGCCCCATACTGCTTGGACCCTTTTAATTGTCACTTGTGGATATATTTATTAAACATTATTTTAATTACCTGCATGCATTTAACTGCAACTACATGCATAGTTCATGTTTTTGAAGAATGTCATATTGGAGGAAGATTTCCATTTCACTCCCCAGGTCAATATTGTTTGCAATATTCATTCAGAGCCCCACAGGCTACAAATGAAGTCACAGAGTGTTTATTGCTAAATCATTTGTGAAGAGTGTACACTTCCTTAAGGACTGCTCATTTGAAAAGCTAACATTTTTTATTTACCTGTGAAGAATTCCTTTTCTATGTTTGTGGGAGTGATCCATTTAAGAATTTCATTGTCTGGAAAATGTACAAAAACTGGCAGAATAAGGCTTTATTTACCTGTCCTGTTGCATCTCACACTCATCTGAATAGCACAAGACAAACTATTTCACTGACCCAATGTCTATCATATTGCACAGTCAACTAGCTACTGTACAGGTGAGATAAAGTGAAAAAGTATGTGTTGGCAAAGAAATGGCATTTGTGAATATTCCTGGAGACAGCCTTTACTTGAGGGCAAGATTTGATTTGTGTCAGCAATGGTTGAAATTTCGTTAATACGTTGCAACATTTGTGGGGTGTTTCGGGCTCTCGTGCATATGCTGCAGAATTGTGCTCCGGCTTATGTTTTTCTCTCACAGTTAAGATGGACTGAATATCACAACACAGTTGCCGAAAATTAATGTTTTGTATGTGGGTCGGTGGGGGGAAGTTGTCATTGGCTTTAGAAATGAAGAGTGGTGTTTAAGGTTTAGTATGTATGACTAGTATAATTTTTTTATTTTTAAGTACACTT
This sequence comes from Anguilla anguilla, assembly GCF_013347855.1. Lineage (NCBI taxonomy): Eukaryota > Metazoa > Chordata > Actinopteri > Anguilliformes > Anguillidae > Anguilla > Anguilla anguilla. The sequence goes on along the minus strand of NC_049215.1, from coordinate 21,154,062 downwards.
AGTTGAGGGAAGCAATAAACAAAACAAATTAGCACGACACAGTTGCATGCTGTGCTGTTCAGCCATTGTTGGGGTTGTCCATCTCTGTCAGAACAGAAAGAGCTCACACAAAGAAAACTAAATCTGGCCCATGTTTGTTAGTAAAAGCCTAAATATTTACCCCCGTGTGAGCACAAGAGGTAGCGTCAAAGCTGAACCATGAGAATCCTCTTGCTCTCTCTCTCTGTTAATCAAAACAGTTTGCCTGGATTACCATAGCCTCCATCCCATAATGCTCTGTTCCCTCATTTCCATACGAGGGGAAAGGCAGCCTCTTCCACTGCAGTAGTTCCAACAGCCCTCTTCTCTTCCTACAGCGTAGGAGCAGTAATCTCCTTCCCCTCACGCACAATACCAGGGAAGGCTCAATGATCTGTGTCCCTTGTTAACAAAGATGGCAGACAGACAGGGGAAGATTCAATCAATTGTGGGGTGAGCGCACAAAGTTCTGGAGACTCCTGAGAACCTTGCACACCCGGACTGCGCTTGAGTTATAATCACCTCTCCAGTGCAAGTGGGATCACATGGGGCCATGCCAACAGTTCTAACTCCCCCCTATGGTAATCAGATACATTTGGTGTGACATGCAGGCAGTAAAGGATTATCTTTTCTGAGCAAAAAACTTTTGCGGTCCATACTAAGTAATGCTCTAGGACTGCAGTCATTTCAAGGCCCCATGGTGACCATAGCATTGCCACAGATGGACCTATTGAGAGTAGCTCTTATGCAAAGCTCACTATTCACATTATTGCTGGCAACCATTGAAAGCAACGAGAGACTTATAACTGTAGCTTGTCTATATAAATGGTTCTTAGAATGAATAGGGGGAAGACATGATATGAAATGAGAAAGACCTGTATCTAACTGTAATCTTACTTTGTCAGGAAAACAATGATAAAATTAATCACCAAGAAAGTGATCAGTTGGTGATCACGATCGCACACAGCAAGCAGATGGACCCGGATACTGCCAAAGTGTGAACACTTTCACTGAGATTAGACACAGAAATAATAACGTGTTAATTTTTCATAGATTCATTTCCACTTTTCACAAGTTTGGTGAAGCCAGTCACAATTTTAAATCTATCAACAGCAGTATTTTGTCTGAGGAAAATGTTGTTTTAGTTAACTAAAAAAAAACTAAAAGTCACACCAGCCCATATTTAGGCTGTAGTGGATTCAATTGCATTCATTCTGTTTTTTTACTGTTTTCAATCTGGTCACACGATACACCATTTGAAAGTGTTAAAACTCACAGATCTGTATCTATAAACTATTTTATGATGCCAATGTTTTAGTGGCAGCATTCCTTATATTGTAACATGTGAGGTGGTAAAACAAGCTTGAGGGTCCTCACCTTTTTTGCGTGATGGAAATCCACAGACAACACACATCACAAAAAAGTTGGTATGATTGTCGCAGCAAACAAAATCCATGGTTATTGTCAGCCCCAAATGTGCGCTAATTCAGAGAAACCTCAATAGAATGTTCAGAGTTTACTTAGAAATTCTCCTGAGGAATTATTATTGTAGTCCGTTTTGCCGTTGCTTGCTCGCTGAAAATATTGTGTAAAAAAGAATATTATCTTCGGTTTTTATAGATTCTCTTTAACAAAATGAGCCCACTTAAAAGTTTCTCTGACCAGTACTAGACAAGCAGTCCCTCAGTATAGCCAATGGGATACGCAACGACTCAACATGGACAGTATAATTTCTGTACAGTACACTGCCAGCCAGTGACAAGCTAGCGATGACTGAGAAGCATTTTAGATAAAGAAGTTATGTTTTTAACGGTGTATCGGTTGTTAGGCTTGCATAAGAAGACACGCATTGGTTCTTCTGCACAAACAAACGATATCTTTTTCAGTTAGCATGTTGAAAACATTTCACATGAGCCTCAAACTTGGAACTTCATGCCTACAAAAATAGTTTCTAAACAGAAGACTCAGCATTACTGTTCTAAGTGAATATTTCTGAGGAGGACAGTGAAAACAGCTTTGGCTCCACAACAGAGGGCATGTTCAATGAAGGACTTGATCCCATTTTATATCGTTGTGCATCTAAATACATTCAAAATGTTTTTTAATATTCAGTGCTAAGTAGGCATCCTGAACAATAATAAAAATATTGAGAATACTGAGAATTTAACATGTTGATGCGAGTTGGGTATTTGACGAACTTCAATCAATGGACCTCAGTCAATGGATTTGTCAACTATTTTGCTAATGAATTTATTTTCTACAATCTTCCAGACCAGTGGCTGTCAGTGGTTGCAGGTCAAGAGCAAGGAGAGGGGGAGACAGGAGGGAGAGAGAAGGGGAGGGTGACAGGCTGGGGAAAAGCAAGCTACTACTACTTCCACGAGCATATAGCATATTGTATATGCAATTTTACACCTCAAATAACCCATAATATCATTTGGTTACCAAGTGTCTTTTTGGAGTTTCCATTTTTGAAAACCTGCCTCGACATGGCTCAGAAAAAAACAGAACTTTAATTTTTCATGGTTTTGTCATCATGTTTGAACCAGAAATTGTCCAGTATTGTGGCCTTGTCTCCATTGTGTCTAAGCCCATCAGGGACAGCCTCAAGCATCTGTATCTACTCAAAGAAATATTTTAGTTCAGAAAAAAAACTTCCATTTCCTCTGTTTTGAACTTGTGATTCTTTGTTTTGGTAATATTTAGAGTCTTGGAAAGCAAACATTACATTTCAAAATAGACTCGAATCATGCCTGTAGTCAAAAGAGCTTAAGAATAGTAATAGTAACATTTTACATTTTTGGGTATGTCATTTTCTGTGAGGGAGGGGGGAGTGTCGGAGGACCACACGCAACTGTACAGGGACTCGAAAAGCTTATCCCCGAGGTGATAAGCCACTGAGGCTAGAGGAAACGAGGAAGGGAAAAAATAAAACAGACTGACAGGAGTGAAAACTCAAACTCCCTGTCAAGCCTTAAAAAACAGCCAAACAGAAAACAACCCTGTAAAAACAAGGGCGATGAACAGAAATAAAAACACTGAGCACCGCTCAGGAACGAAAAATAGTTGGGATAGAAATCAGGGAAACCCAACGTAACTGAGTCGCAGCTCAGACCCAAAACAAAAAGGAAAAGTTGGGGTCGAACACCGAGATACCCAAGAACCTAAGACGCAGCTTAGGAAAACGAAAAGGTAAAGCCCTAATAGTCTGCCGGCACGAAGCCCAGAAACACAGACCAAAATACAAACCTTCTAAGGGGGAAACACTTCTTCAGAAGCGAGAGAACAGGAGGTTCATTGAACAGGCTCTGAAATACCTTACCGGCTCAATGAGAACGTAAGTTGACACTGAAGCAAGGACTGAAAGTCAGACAGCGTCTTAAATAGCTTTGCATGACGCAGGTGGCCGAAATTATGGCATAGGGAGGAATAATTGGAAACAGGTGCATCCAATGAGGTAATAATCAGGCCGGGAGGCCAAAAACGGAACTGCACCCCAAACCCATGACAATTTTCAGGCTTCTTTTTTTTTTTTTTTAAAAGGGAGCAATAGGGAGGGGGTTAAATATGCATGGTTATTCAGGACTATTGAAAATCTTTTAGGATGAGAAACATTCTATCCATTATATTACCAAATTAGCCATTTAACTATAGTACTACATATTACATATTTAACGAAAACACCTGAATTGGAACTTTACAAAACTTGTGAAATGTGGAAATGAATCTGTGAACAATCAGTGCTTATTTATGCAGTGTTTTGTTTTTAATCACATCCTCTGGTACACATTAAATTACATTTTTTATTTATTTACGCTGTACACTATAAGAGAAGAACAATGGCACATGAATAAATTGGAACTGATCTAAAAAGACTCAAACAGTAAAGTTCACTTTCAATAGAAATCACAGCACAAAGCACAGTTTCTTCCTTATCTGTATTGCGATTGAGCAGACAGACAGATGTATTATTTATAGTCAAATTACCACTGTGGTTCCATCATCAGACATTTGTCATCATGAAAAGTAAAATCAATAAGTGCATGAAAGTCAAAATAATATAACAGACTTATTTTTAACAGCACATATCTATTAGGTATAGAATTATTCTGACAGAACTGTATAGTTTTCTGAAAAATTATTTATTATGAAAACAAATGAAAGCAAAGCTTAAATAAAAATATACTACATTTTCAAAAGTATTTGGACACCTGAAGATCACAGCCATATGCTGAACATCTCATTTCAATACCATGGCATTAACATGGCATTAATATGGAGCTGGACCCCCTTTGCTGCTGTAATAGCCCCCACTCTTCAGGGAAGGCTTTCCAGTAGATTTTGGAACATGGCTGTGTGGATTCGGTTCCATTCAGCCACAAAAGCATTAGTAAAGTTGAGCTGTTGTCATAGGCACACAATTCTTTAGAATGTCACTGTATGCTGTCGCATTAAGATTTCCCTTCACTGGAACTAAGGGGCCTAGCCCAAACCATGAAAAACAGCCCTAAAGCATTATTCCTCCTCCATCAAACTTTACAGTTGACACTATTTGGGCCAGTACAGTTAGCACTATGTCATCTGCCAAACTCAGATTTGTCTGTCAGACAGATAGTGATAGTGTGATTCATCACTCCTGAGAACACGTTTCCACTGCTCCATAGTCAAATGGCAGTGTGCTTTACACCACTCCAGCTGATGCTTGGCATTGCACATTGTGGTCTTAGTCTTGTTTATGGCTGCTCAGCCATGGAAACCCATTTCATGAAGCTCTTGATGAACAGTTCTTGTGCTAATGTTGTTTCCAGAGGTAGTTTGGAAGTGAGTCTGTAGTGAGTGTTGCAACAGAGGACAAATGATTTTTACGCACTACACACTTCAGCACTTGGCGTGCAGTTCTGTGAGCTTGTGTGGCCTACCACTTTGCAGCTGAGCTGTTACTGCTCCTGTACATTTCCACTTCATAATAACAGCACTTATAGTTGAGTGAGGGCAGACATTTGATGAATTGACTTGTTGGAAAGGTGCAATCCTATGACAGCACCACTTTGAAAGTCACTGAGCTCTTCAGTACAAGCCATTCTACTGCCAATGTTTGTCAGTTGAGGTTGCATGGCTGTATGCTTGGTTTTATGCACCTGTTAGCAATGGGTGTGTCTGATATAGGAAAAAACCGCTAATTTGAAGGGGCTTCCATATACTTTTGTAAATGTAGTTTTTAGCACACACACACACACACACACACATGCATACACAAATGCTCAAACAGCAGTGGTGCACAGATGCGTATCTCTGAAGGCACAACACATTGAACCGTGAAACGGATGGGTTACAGCAGAAGAAGACCATGCCGGGTTACACTCCTGTCAACTAAGAACAGAAAGCTGGGGCTACAGTTGTTATGTAATCAACATAAGTGGATGATTGAAGATGGGAAAAACATTGCCTGGTCTGACAAATCTTGATTTCCACTGCAACATGAAGATGCAGAGTTTTGTGTAAACAGCATGAATCCATGGATCCATCCTGCCTTGTGTCAACAATGCCGGCTTGTGTTTGTGGTGTAGTGGTGTGGGCCCCTTAATACCAATTGAGCATCATTTGAATGCCACAACATACCTAAGCATTGTTGCTAACCAAGTGCATCCCTTTATGGCCGCAGTCTACTTCCAGCAAAACAATACGCCACAAAGCATATATTAATTCAAGCTGGTTCCACAGATATGACAGTAAACTCAGTTTAGTCCAATGAACTGCACGATCCCCAGATCTCGAATAGATCATCCAATAGAGCACCTTTGGGATGAGATGGAAAGGGAGGTTTGCAGCATGAATGTATTGCTGAAAAATATACAGTACCTGCACGATGCTATCAAGCCAGCATGTACCAAAATCCCGAAAGAATGTTTTCAGAACCTCATTGAATGCATGCCACAAAAAGTCACGCAATTCTGGAGGCAAAAGGGGATCCTACCCAGTACACACTTTATTAAGTAGCCACTGTGTATGATTTTTCTGGGAATAGTACCAATGAATACTGTTACATGAAGAAACTGCAACATGTTGAATCATTTTTAAATGGATATTCAGGTAAACAGTGAAAATAAACTGTTTCATTATCTTTCATACTGTGTATTTCATAAACCATTAACACTTGTTTTTTTCTAAAGGCTTTCCCTCTCATTGCTTTTTACACTGTTCTGCCTGAGTGTGTTGTCATGGAATACATATGTGATAAATAAAACATGGCAAGAGAGAAGCTTTTCCCATTTCCACTTTTTTTCCATTTTTTGTTTACAAGATTTGGATCTCCTGAAGTGACTTTTCATATTTTTGATTTATGACTGTGATTATGTGATAACTAACCCAGCCACATGCAACCAGGTTGAATATGCTATTCAATGTTTGATCTAGTTACCAGATTTACAGGCTATAGGTTTTTAAATAAACACACAACTGTGTTGGTTCCAGCTATTCCTAATCTGTTCATATTTAAGTGCTTATTTTCACTATGTCCATGTATTCAAGAATTTCAAGAGAGGCAATTGTATATTTAATATATTATACTAATATAAAATGAACCAATACAAGTTCATAAGTATGAATGCATTTTAATAAATTGCCATGCAATAATAAAGAATGAAAACAATTAAAAGATTTTTTGCAACAATTCTTTATTTATATGTAATTTGTATGTAGTTTTATTTCATATTCATTGAATTCTCTTCACAGAAGACCAATCCTGGAAACCCTTCATTAAAAAAAAAAACAAAAAACAAAAAAAAAACATTTCCTACAAAACAAGTATTGTCTAGTTTCTATTTTGAGGAGCACTGACATTCATGAGCTGACATTTTCTAGACAGTCATTAAAACCACTGAAATATGTAATCAATCCCAAGACACAAATTGAATCGATCAAGCTGATCAAGCTGAAGATTCATTAAACATATTTTTTATTACTTTTAATTTGTTTTCCACCTTAAGTCAATGTGTAATAGGTTTATTTTTGATATTCTCAGGCTTGCAAATGTGAGACAAATTAATCATTAGTGCATGTAAAATATCAACCTCAAAACTCAAGTACAATGGAATTTCATAAATATATTACTGACTTTAATGCTCAGTTCTCAGGACTGGCATACATCAACATTATTTTCTTTTGTTTTAGACCTGTCAGAAATGTCAGCCTTTCAGCTCAGAAAATAATTAAACACAAGTAAGATTTCATTATTTTTTAACAAAAAGCAAAACTTATACTGAGAATAACTGACATTGTTGTGTATTGTGAATCACTGAATACATGTCTTAATAACTATGGCACACAGAAGAAAAAGCAAGAAAAATTAACACCAAGAAAATAAATGGTTTGAGATTAAATCTGACTGCAACAGGCTTCATTCTTCACTTTCAGCACATGGTTTAAGCTTTACTGGAATTGTGTACCAAACCTAAATCTAAAATGATTAAATAAGCATAATATAATAGCTTCTTAATTTTCTTCCCATAATTTCAGCAGCCACAATAGTAATAGTTGAACGCTTAAGCAACAAGCACTTCAGTTCAGCTTCAGTTCATCTGAAAAAAATATTTTGAAATGAGATTGAATCAAAGCCTGCAAATAGGAAGTAAAACTTAATTCTTTAAATATCATAAATACATAAAACATCTTAATAATTCTGTGCTGGCAGTTGTGACTGCATAAATAAATTAAATTCATGTTAACCGAATCCAAAACTGAAAAAACTTTTTATTAAAATAATTTAACAATTAATACTTTCTCCCTCTTCCCTTTTCCCTCCCTCTTCCTCATTCTCGCAGGTTTAATTGTGGTGGCTCTTGCAGGATGCTGGATACCCAATCAGATCCGTCGGCTGATGTCGGCGGCCAAGCCCAAATCCGAGTGGACTTTGTCCTACTTCAGGGCCTACGTCACCCTCCACCCTATCGCCGACACCTTTTTCTACCTCAGCTCTGTGATCAACCCCTTCCTCTACAACCTCTCCTCCCGCAAGTTCCGCCGAGTCTTTGTGCAGGTGCTGCGCTGCCGGCTGACCATCGAGCACATCAACAAGAGGACCCTGAACATTCCGGACGGCACCTCTGCCCGTTTGGTGCGCCCCCTGCTGCTTAGATCCCTTCGGCGCAGCCAGCCCACCGTGGCCAAGGATGACCCCAAGACTTGTGCCACTTCCCAGATGGAAGGCCACACTGCACCTCACCACAAGGATTTGGTGACACCCTCAGAGTCTTCCGAGCCAAGCACGGTGCAGACATCACTAAATGAAATCTGAGTCCTGCTGAAGATGTACAGAGTAGGTCTCTCCAAGGAGCTTCCAAAAACAATGTGCTGTTTCTCAGAGGAAATGCCAAGGTGATGCATTGTTTCCCCGAGGAGCATCCAAGGTGATGTGCAGTCTCACCATGGAGCTACCGAGGAAAAATTGGTTTCTCCAAGGAGTATCCAAGGAGATGTGCCGTTTCTCAAAGGAGTCACAAATGAAATGCATTGTCTCCAAGGTTGAAAAGATGTGGACACAGTATATGTCAGCTGGTTGCAGCAAACATTTCCTCCAGCAATTCTATGCATCATTTGCATTTATTTGCTTGTCATGTTATACATAAAGGAATGCATCAATAATTTAGATTTTGCCAATGCATGGCTGCCTGGAGTGGATGCGGTCCTCGAAGAACAGTGCTGGACTGGCTTTTAACACCAAAGTGAATTATATCATATGTAACAATTATTTTATTTTTTAGTTAGTCACGTTTCTTGTTTAAATTTGTCCGGTGCAGTGTTACGGGCCCAAATAACGAGAATCCCTGCTTTATGAGCTGCATGTCACTCTGAAATTTTCAGTGTTAGGCCATTAAGTGGTTACCACCAACCAATGGGAGGAATAACCATTCATGAATGTGGTGACAGCAACAGCAACACAACCCAGATTCTTTTTAAAGCAGTCAAGTGTTTCCTGTCGAGCCACTGCACAAAAGCAGCTAAGGGCCACAGACAGGAAAAAATGAAAAAAATACAAGGTGGTGAGGGCTACACTGGAAATGAGCTCTGGACAGATGAGGGCATTACTGTGCTCTGGGGCGTGAGGGTTTATTCAATCCAGCCACAAAAAGCTGCCATTGCAAACAACAGAGCCATGATATATGGGTGGGAATAGCCCGTGAGTTTAACAGGCTACTCTGTGTGTCCTGGAGCGATAGAAAGTGCTCTGTTGAACCATACCACTCTATAGCATGTCTTCCCCTGGATACTGTCCATGAAGGAAACAAAGTGCAGGATGAACACTGTAAATAATATAGAAAAATATAATTTATAAATAATTTCATGTTAATAATCATGACAATAAAAATGCTTTCAAGCTGTTTAAGCCAGTGCAGTATCTGGTAATGTAAGAGATCTTGTCTGATCTCCTGAGTTAAATGTAGCAATTTTAACGACATCAACGTTTAAATAATATTGACAGCAATTTGAAAAGGGGGCGACTGTGACAATGCTGTGACCGTGACAGTGGCTGGTAGCTCCATAATGCAAGGGGCAATTGGAGATTGCGTCGCCCAGGGTATGAGAGGGTTAATTCGATTGGAATCTGCATTCATTGCCATCTAGTGAACGTCAATCGACGTGTATGAAGCCATATATGAAAGGCCTTCCTCTGACTGCACTTTCAGCAAGCTTAGCTGTAATATGCGCTGTGAAAAAAAACATCTGGCGACACCACAAGTTTCAGAGGTGGACGTTGGGGTATCTACACTAAATCAGCAGCGGGGTTAGCAGCATAAATGTGGCTGCGGTTGTAGATGATTGGCCATTCCAAATTTGGGTGGGAATTGCCAATGGTCAGCCCCTTGTTGGGAGCCTAATTTATATATTCTTTACATTTAAAAGACAAAGAAGGACGGATCCAAATGCAAGGGAATGAAAAGCAGCTGTATGATGCTCCGGTTTCCTAGAGACAGCCTCAAACCTGTCGCTTTTGTTCTCTATAGGATTGTGCGTAAAATGATTAAATGCTATCAGGGCCCCTCCATCTTGCAGCGTTTATCACAGCGCTTGTCACACTGTCAGACATGATTATAAGGCTCTTGAAGTGGCTTATGAAAAATGGCATGCATTCTGTTAGCAATGACTTTCACTAAATAGATTTATTTTACAAATTTCATTGCACTGAACCCCTTGTTTATATTATTCTTTATAATACTATTTGTAATAAATGATTTGTACTTGAATTGTTATCTGCTTGGTTTTATCATATTTTCAAAAAATATCAATGCGACAACAATATTAAAAAGGTGTGTTCAGTGAGAGCAGCAGTCTCTATCGGTTTTATTACTCTGCTGTGTCTCCACCGTGCCTGTCTGCTGTTAAATCTCCACTTTTCTCTTTTTCTCCTCGTTGTCACTGTTCACCACCATCAGTGACTGTGAAAGGGCTTCTGTGAAACCGTCAGAAAAACACAACAGCCAGAAGTCATTGCGGCCGTTTGCAGTGTTCTGTTCCTGTCGATCTGTCCCAGGAGATCGTTCAAGGGCTCAAGGGCGGGCTACCTTTTCCTCTCCAGCTGTATACTAAACACCAGGACCACTGAATATCTATAAGCTAGCGGAGCGGTCACCGTACACAAAGGCTAAAGGTACTTGTGGAACACTAACTGTTGACATGGCTGGGACTCCATCCTAGTATCTGTAAAGCCAACAAATCTAAGGAAACAAAAAAACTACCAATTAATAATAAAAATCAACACGTATCTTCAGCGCTGTAAATGAAGAGTTCTGTCAGAAAACACCTCCCCATTGATTGGGTCCAGGATGGGGTAGGCCCTACGTCAGCAGGAGGGGCGGTAGAAAAAGGAGCAGGAGGCTGAGGGGGGTGCGGGGCATGGCAGGGGGCGTGGCAGATGGGACAGGGCGCTTTTTTAGGCGGGGTCCGTTGCAGAGGGGCGTGTTGCAGCAGCTGATGCAGACAGAGTGCAGCTTGCCCGTGCAGAACTGCTGATAGCCCGACGAGGCAATGAGGCACGCGCCCGAGGAGGCGCAGGACTTCCGGTAATGCACACCTGCCGAGGACACAGAGCAATGGTTCAGTGACCCCTAAACAGAAAAACCCCTCAATCCCTACAGAGGTGGGAAGTCCAGGGCTCAGAAAGTAAAAATCTTGCTGTGTGTTTCTTCCACCCGTGAACTCAGCCAGCTAATTTCACTAATTAGTTCCACCACCTGGCTGAAGAACTGTGCTGTGACTTGTGGGAGGACTTTTGCTTTCCGAATCTGGATCTTTCACCTCTGTAAAGATAACAATGATAAGACGAAGAAGAAGAAGACAAAGTGCATTCCCTCCATTTCTTTTTCCTTCCGAAATTGAAGAACAGAAAGTAAAAATAAGATAAATATCGACAAAGCTGAAAATAGAATAATGCCTTCAAAAATAATATGGAAAGCAATGTGGCAATCTGTAACAATAATAACAGTGGATAAATGTGTGTCAGTTTGATTTAATTCAAGATTTAATTGTCATGTATTTGTAATGAATTAATTACTCAAAACTAATGTGTCATTTGTCAAATGCAGGTAATGACATACCATTATGGAGAACAGGAACAAAAATCAGTTTTTGACTAAAAAACAACAGAAGCAGAGTGCACTCTTCAGAATGTGAAGTGTAACTGTCCTTCTGTTCATTGTCCTCAGACCCACTTTGTATTGAACTAAAGCATTTGGGAGGTGTGACTTTAGTCATTTAAGGCCAAGGCAAACCTGTCTATCACATCTGTCGCATTGCTGCAAATGAACAATCTGAGTCTGTCCTTTAAATGCCCCATTAAAGCTCCTGAACTCCAGCATTTAAGGATGGCTGCGGCCAACACCACAGAGTTCTACAACAACCCAACACATCCAGAATGTTCGTTTCCTCTCAGACCAGGTCCTGCTTACTGGACAGCACCACACTGTAGTCACTGTGAAGCACTTTCCAGAATCCTCATTAACTGGGCATAATTTGGTCAGGGATAACAGATCAAATTTAGCTTGATAACTGGGACAGCCAAGTGGATGTGCGCTGTCCCTGTCAAATAAAGAATAAAGAAAACTTCATGCTTAAACCAAACCTCTGAATGTCAATGCCAAGCAGGGACTGCAACTGGCTCCCTGCCATTCTTCACTACATGGTTGCTGCACATTAATTATCATGTGAAAAATTCCCTTAGATACCTTTGACCATGCATACTGGACTCCTTATAGCAGCTGCACAACACAACAGTTAATGGTTTCTTTTTTTATCAAAAGGGTGAAAAAGGTTCCTACTGACATTAAAGGCATTTTTCCATATTTACTAAGGTGTCGCAGTGGACGTTTTTTTTTCTTCTCTATGCCATTAGCTTCACCATGGTGTTTATGGGGCATATCAAGATAGGCCACAGCTTCAATGTACCTTCAGGCAAGTCTAGCTTATCTACGCCTATTTATTGGGAAGTGAAAATGAATGTTAAAATGTGTCGAAATTAAAAATAATTCTGTCTGAACTTACAGAATTGACCATAACCTACACTATTCTGTGTACACACAAATTTAATTTAGCTCTTTGTTCGTATATTCCGGTTCAAATAAATATAATCGGCCATTAAAGTGAAGAGGCTCCTCATCATATCCTCATAATAGTCTGATGAATAATTAGCTTGTGCAATACATTCAGGATTTGGATTTTCAGAATTATCTTATAAAGGTAATTCATGTTAAACGTAAAACACATTGACTCTACTCCCTTTTTTGGAGCTTACTAGAGAAATCGATGCTTCCGCAGCGAATGCGGCAGATGTCATTTTGTCTATTGTTGCACTGAAACGTCTCCTAAAATAAAGTGCTGGCGCAGATCAAGGTGTGAAGCCATGAACACGAACTCTTCCAGAAGCAGCCACATTGAATCAGAGCTCCTTCACTGTGTGTTTAGGACAACAATATGACAATAATGTTGTTAATAATAATTATAATAATAATAATAATGACTAAAGTATCTGAATGTATTGGTATCCTAGAGAGCAAATAAACAATATTATGTTTCCTTTGTTCCCTATTGCTTTATAATAATAATAATTATTATTATTAGATATATATATATATTCATTTTTTTTTTTTTTTTTTTTTTAACTTCAGCCATCGTAATTGGAAATCGGCCAATTTGACTTTTTTTTTTTTTTTAATTCAAGATCAGTGAACCCTAATACTTTTCTTTTCAATGAAAGATAACTTTTTAAATGACTGATGATTTGATTTACTGCAAATAGAAATAAACCCTTATACCCAAAAATGATTACCTGAACAGTTTTTACTTATCTCGCTCAAAAAGGTTTTTTTGGAAATATAATATAGCTATCACATTGCATTTGGGAAGTGATAGAGGACAAAAATGTACAAACATGTACAAACCTGAAATGGTGCCGTAGCCACAGTGTACATTCACTTATTGACCTTCTCACATTTCTGATGTGTTACATTTATGACTACTTATGACTACTTATGTTACTACTTATGTTACATTTATGACTACGTTTACGAAAATAGATAATCTTTAAAATATGCTTTTAAATGCATGGCTCCTTCATCTTTAGGGACAGTTGCCTGTAAGAGAAGTTGAGAGATGGTGACTCAGGAGGTGGTTGGCTATTGGGTATGGAATTGAACAACTTGACATATTAAAACTGTTCTGACATCTTTACTAATGAGATGTGTTAACATTTAAAGGTGACACTGCCTATCCATTGCATCCATGGACGCTGACACCTGTCCAAAACTAAACTTCATCAGAGATTGAGCGGTACAACAGTGCTGCTTTCCTGCCATGTGCAAGCTGCATCTTAAATTCCAACAGTTCATTTAAATGAACTCACTGTGGCCATGTTCATTTACATAACCAGACTTAGTAAATACTGTGCAAAATTTTCGGCAGGGACAAAAACACGGTTTTTAATTTATTGCCTTTGTTATACTGTTAAGACTCCTGACCCATGCTTCAAATTAATATGTAATTATAGCCAGAGAACACAATGAAATAAATAACCTTTCAGAGCTATTATCTGTAAACTGCATAACACCCCTGTATATATTAAAGCAAAAATAACACACATTTTCATAAATTTGGCATACGTTTGTAACATCCCTTTAAAGCTTCATACAGAAAGGCTAAAAAGAAAAAAAGAAAAATCTAGAAGTCACGTCTTCAGAGAACAAAAACTCAACACATAGACGCAAAGTCAGGATCCTCCCTCTGATTAATGCCAAGGGCTCAGTGAACCCTTCATGTTGGGAAACTAAATAGAAATCAAATAAATTCAATATGGAGAGATGGAAGACTGAAAATTGAGAGTTGTTTTTAGCAGTGGACGGTAGCTGCATAAGCATTTTTGTCCCCTGCCCTCCCTGTCTTCGGAAACCCTAGGCGTACTAAATTCCTTTTTGAGCTGTCAAACGGTGTGACAATTGGTAAAGGCGAGACAATGTCTTCCTCTGCCTTCCTGCGCTGGTAGGAGACAGCCTGAGTTAGCAGGCAATTACTGCTTCAGATTACTGCTGTCCGCTGTGACAGAGGCAACAATACTTCTGTCTGCTAATTCTGAGGGAAAAAAGGCCCTGTTTTTCCAAACGCCCTGCTCCAGAAGTTCGCTGCTGACAAGGATTTGGCGTGCAGAAGAGGGGGGCTGGGGAAGGGGGGTGCAGATGTATGTTCCGTTAAGTGGCATTGTATTCGCAATCCTAGGCTATCGCTCTCTTCAGCCTACAGCTCCGGCTCGTAGGGTCTTTTCGGCTCGCTCTCTCCTCTTCCCCTCTTGATTTTTAGTTAGTTAATTATGCTTTAACCCTCCAGCGGGCCACCTTCATGATGTACTGTGCTGCCCGAGTACTTGCTGCGATGTTATCAGCAGCAGTGGGAATTTTAGCTGTTGGGCATTACAGCCCCACAGTCAGCCACTTGGCAAAGTACAATGGCTGTCTAGCCTAGCCGTTACTGTAACTAATTTTTTTTTTTTTTAAATCAACTCTTACAGAGTACATATGGTCCCTATTGGACTTGTGTGGAGGACAACTTTGTTTTTGCTCAGGAATATCTTCCTGTATTTTACAGACACTGATTCCCCCCACCAGTATCCACCACCAACCCGCTGATCCATTATTCAGACAATATTCAAAATCTCTATAATTTCTATAGTTACGATACAATAGTATTGATAATATACAGAATTTCAATAATAAACACAACAATAAATGACAATTATAACACTAGAATTAGCAATAAAAACTGAAAAGACAATAGTAACATGTACAGAACACATGCACTCTGAACCTGCCCTCCCCAGTGTTTTCAGCCTCCAGTCAGCCAGTCATACAGAGAGGGAGCTAAAGCTCCACAGAAAGAAAGAGAAATGATACGACAGGACAGATACAACAGGGCTTAGCAAGGGAGAAACACAAATCACTGAAATCAAAGGGGTTTGAGGTTCTCAAACCTCATATCAAGCAGATAATCCACATATAAGCACTACTGCGAATGAAATGTCCTTATTTTGACACCACAGAGTATAAAGGGTATAAATAAAAATATTTTTTTCCCAACACTGTAATGGTGGAGGATTTGAACCTCTCTTACGGTATATGATGAGAAAATTTAGCATTAAGAGTGGTATATACATTTAATTCTATAGTTGCTATTAGAAGCCACCTCAGAGTCCAGAAAGAGGCACAGAAAGGGAAAAATACAACAGTCTCGAAGCACTACAAGACTGTTGATAACCTTGCCTCTAATTGTTTCCAGATATTGGCTACTTCTTTACAGTCCGAGAAGGCATGTATGTATCATTTGGGCGAAGTTTGTGTTGCATTTTAAAAGAAAAACTTCTTTTTTTGTCAAATTTTAACATTTAGTTTCTTGTGTAAACAGATTGTTATAAGTTTACATGAATTTGTCTTTTTATCTAGTTACCATCCTGTGTAAAGTTAGTAAAAAAAATAATTTACTATTTACTCCCATTTACTACCTATGGTTCACTGGGTTCACCAATCCCCTCACTCACAACACTCTCCACAGTGTGCCCACACTCCCTTTTATCTTGCCTGCCCTGTTTCTCTTCAGTGTCTCTAGGCTTGAGTTTTATTCAATATCTCTCCTCATTTGCATCCCATTTAAGCCTCATTTCAATATTTTTTATTTTATTTTACAATTTTGACAAAACAAAAACGACCACACGGGAACTGGGAGCCATTTCTCTAAGCTCAGGCAGCAGATAGGCTGCAGCATGGGGACTGACCCACTGGTTGGTGAGCTGATGAACAGAGGCAGTTGATTGCCCAGTGTCTGTTTTTTCAGTCCCATCTGAACTGAAAACTACAGAAAAACAGTTTTTTTTCCAAACCTCATACATACATATCACACATCTGGCCCAATGTTTCTTTTTTTGTTAAACCTGATCTGTTTTTGTCTAACTGTCCGCAATCATGCATGTTCCCAGCAGGCCCTTCAGATCCTCTGGTACTGGTTTGTTATTCATACTGAAAACAAGAACCGAAAGCTATGAAGAGCCAGATTTTAGTCACAATGGCTCTGGTCTCTTGAAAAGTCTCCTAGAAGATCTGAGAGCAGTAGAGGCAGATGACTCTGCCATGAAAACTCTAAACTTACATTTTTAGCCTCGTTTTCATCTATGCTGACAGCTGCTTAATTTCATTGTCTTCTGTTTTTTTTTACCATGTCTTTTATGCTTTTGCCATGTTTGATTTATTTTAATAATTTTAAATTACTTCTGTTTTATTGTGAAGCTCATTGCGTGCCTATGTAGAAATCCATCCATCAATTATCTATACTTATGCAGGGTCGCAGGGGGTGCTGGAGCCTATCCCAACATGCATTGGGCGAGAGGCAGAAATACACCCTGGACAGGCCGCCATTCTATTGCAGGGCACACATACCATTCACTCACCATTCATTCACAAACTCATACCTATGGCCAATTTAGAGTCTCCAATTAGCCTACCAGCATGTGTTTGGACTGTGGGAGGAAACTGGAGTACCCGAAGGAAACCCATGCGGACACGGGGGGAACATGCAAACTCCACACAGAAAGGCCCAGGCTGGATTTACAGTACAAAATGTGCTATACAAAAAAAAAGAGATGAATTGATTAATGGACTTGCATGGGGACCTATACATTGTCCAGACACAATGCTTTGTAAAAAAGGGCAGGTTGGACATCACCATAACTGTTATAAGTTCACAACTGTTGTAAAAAAAATGCTACCTCTATTGCTTTCTCAAAAATGAAAACAACACAGCCTGTACGTCCGAATGTCAAAAAAAAAGTAGTTTAAAGAGAAACTGAAAACTAAGAGCAAGATTGTGAACAGAAAATGAACTGTGAGCTCAACACAAGCAAGGGATGATTCTACCCATATCATAAAAGACGCAGCATCAGTGACAGAATACTCCTGGGGGCACAGCAATATGCTGACGAGTAGGCTGCTTTTAACTACCCCGCTCAACTTAAATTGCTTCTAGCACTTTTACTTAATGAAAGCATCTGTCATTGTGTCAAGCAAAACATTAAAATGCATGTTTTACAGTAGACAACAAGGTTCCATTGTTTTGTTTCATTGTGCTGCTCCTCAGATACTTCTTACCGACTTACTGATTTCAGATGAACCCAACCAGCAGTTATAAAAGGAGAGGTGTTTTTACTGTTTTTATCAACATGTGAATAATTTCTGTTTGATACCCAGTTTCTTTCATAAAAAGAAAGATAATTAACGTTTTGTATAATTAGGAGATGTATGGAATTGCTTATTATATCCATTCAGTTGACCGGTCAGTGCGTAATTATGAAGTTCATTTCTGAGATTGTACTATTAATAAACTTTGAATTTGGAACTTTCATTATAAAAATGTTTCCATTTCATGTTTCCACAATGAGATAAATGTGATCACTAAATGGATCAAAAGCTCTCAATCCTGACCAAGTGACAAGTGATGATGCAAAAGATGAGTACAATAACTAAAACAGGCTTTGTCAATAGAAAGAACAACATTATAAAGCATTTCTAGCTATGCTGCTGCCCTTTGTGTAGAGCAGAGATTATTCCTGTATCACCATGGTGATATAAAGAACATCTCCAAGGAAACAAACTTTTCTTAAGCAAAAAAAGAGAAAAAAAAAACATAAGGACATATCATCATGAGAAAAGGCCATTCAGCTAATCAGTTCTCACCATTTACCTACTGTAGTGTGTTTCTTTTGCACCTCTGCACCTTGAACTAATGCACTTGTTGTACATCGCTCTGGATAAGAACGTCTGCTAAATGCCTGTAATGTAATGTAATGTACCAACAACTGAATATCCAGCACTGCCCATTTACCTAGAGAGACTAACACTGCATCAAGCATGGATTGAACACCATTTGGGTCTCTGCTACATTACAAGTCTGCACAAAGAAGTGCAGGCTTTTTCTTTTGATCACCTATCCTTTTTTCCACCTTGCTCTACTGACAGAACTCAACCAGAAAAATCCAATGCAGTTAACTTCTGTTAACACTTTTAATGAATCCTCAATTAAATCCTACTTAGTCTTCTTTTACCAAACATGAAGAGAATAAGTATCTTACAGTAAGTGTTTTCTCATAACTTTTTACATTTCAAACCAGGAACCAATTTAGGTGCCCTTCTTTGAACTTGTTCCAGTCCTTCTATGTCTTTGATTTTAGTTTTGTGTCCAGAACTGCACAAAATACGTAACCACAGTCCGATAACAACATTGCATAATGTCAATATACATTCCTTAGATTTATACTCTTTAAATTTTCTACAGCATGTCCAGACCCTAATAGGGATTTGTTCTAATGCCAATCACTAATCCCATATATTTTTTCAAACTGACCACATTATTCATTTTATCGATCCCATCCCATAAAGTAGTCCTACATTACATTTTTATTTCCCACATTTAGAACTTTTCCTCCCCCTTCAAGATTCTGTAAATCTTGATGACCTGTGTAGCCTGCTAGCACAATTATTTAATGATAGTTTCAAGTATTGTACATGAGATACAAGTTAAACTGACAAGCCTGCAGTTCTATTGAACTTTTGGCACTGTACATATGTGGGCTGAAACCATGAGTGGACACTATTTAATCTTTTTATAGACAACATCTAAAATCAATTAATAATGTCCTGGTCAAAGGTAATGGCCCTGAAACGACCAATTACCTTTTTAACTAGCCTAACCTGGTCTGCACACCTTGGTTTTACATAAAGCTTCAACTTTGCTTTTAATTACCTCAATCATCAGCTGCTCTTCTACAATTATTTACAAATACTCCCCAGTACTCATACACTGTACAGAGGTATCAAAAAGTATGACAAAAGGAAGAATATAAAGCTACTCTTCTGTATAAAAATGTGAAAAATGTTAATGCTTTCTACCTATTGAGTCTACCACCTCTTACAATGCCACCAATGGCATACTTAAGTTGTGTATGCCCAAAACCTAGTGCTGGGCACATTTTTAGTGATGACAAAGAAAAAAATGTTAAGGTCACAAGCCCTTGGATTTTATCGAGTGGGGGATTTGCTGTAATCCCATGATACACAACAGTACTTTTGCATTGCAATCACGTTTTCTTAGACTTGATACACAGGTAAATCTAAGTTATTATACTAGTAAGGAAATCGGTTACACTGCAATCTGTATGTCAGAAAGAACCCACTGAACATATACAGAATACAGTTAAAATTACAAAGTATTGGGAAAGTTGTGTAAAATTGGTTGCTTTTCATCCATATCAATCAAATTTGTATTTCAAATCAAACAATAACTATGAGGCAAAATTCACTGCATTTATTTCATGTGTTCTAAACAGACATTGAACTATATTACAACAATGCCATTCAATGTGCCAAGTCCCCGTATTCCAAGTCTATTCCACTTATTTTGTCTCAAAAGCACAGCAACTTATCATCGATCATTGTTATTACCCCAAATCTCCCTCCACCCGGCTGGTAGGCTCTGTAGGCATGAAGCAACAAATTATATGGGATCAAAACTGGAGAGAGAAGCTGCCTAAAGGAGGAGAAGGTTGTACAGACAACGTGGATCTTAGGATGCACTAAAGTTAGCAGCTGCCCACTTCTGTGCCACAAAGTATCATTGTAAATTAAAGGACACACCCTAAAAATGGTGGTGATTGGTTATCATAACCAAATGTTATTGTTTGTCTGTTACGAACTGACCATTTTCACTCTGTCAAAACTTGATGAACTAAAGATGAGCTTGATATGATCAGCAAATAGACGTTTTATTGTCGTCTTGTTAAATGCATAATTCTGCACTGCAGGCTAAAGCCGATTGATGCATCGTCTACTAGCCAAATAGGCCTATTCAGCATGATGAACAGCTGAAATTGTGTTGATTAGCCTAAGAGATTTGTTTCATCTTTATTGAGTAAGAGATGATTCTTCTTTATTCAGATGAAAAATACATTTCAAGAAAAATCTAATGATGCAAGATCAAGACAGCTGCTTTTGTTGAGAAAAAGTTTATAAGCACAAACAAAGCACACGGATACAATTCCTTTTTTAACCTAATCCAATCTTCTGTGTATAGCATATGTATATTTGTATATTCCTTATTATGAAGTCTTGTTTTCGAATAGGTTGAAAAAATGCCCATCTAAAATCGCTAGATATTATAAAGGCACTTGCTTTCATGCACACATGTATAATAGACATGGCAGGATCATTTGTCAGGCAAACTAAAATCCTTCCAGACACATTCACAGCAAAAAATGTCCTTACGAGAATTCTCTCATCTCAAATATATATACAGTATATTGTTTTTTTTACAACCTTTTGCCTGTAGTGCAAGTAAAATAGGCACTTAAGTTTCAAAAAATACAGCCATGGTGAAGGAGTTAGGCTTAGATGTGCAGGGCCAAGGAAACATTGAGGCAAAAAGGTTATTCCCAGTAAGAAATAGCAAAGAAGCTTACGATTTCCAGTAATTTAATTGCAATTTAATTGTAATTAAAGACAAATATGCTCTTTTGAGGAAAGTCATGTCTAAGATTATTTTTAAGTAATCTTCATCTTCATATATTATTGCAGGTAGAAATAAAAAAAGAATGTTTATACTTTGGTTTGTTATTCAATGAATGCACATATATTAAACTGAATTCTTTTCTACCTAAGGTTTAAAAAAACACTGCAGATGGCCTAATACTTTTGGACTGTAGTGTCTGTGGTGTCTGTCACATCCTCAGATTACAAAGCATGGCGCTTTATTTACGAAAAAAAAGACATTCAACTGAAGTGAGTTGTGGTAATGTCCTAAACGATGAGGAAAGCTGCTTTTATTTGTTTCCCAAGACCTAGTTACACTTTTACAAAACAAATAGCCTACTATACAGGCCAATCTGGTATGTGCTTATTATAAATGGCTGTATCTTTTCCATTAATAATTTGGAGCATCCAGAAGCTAATGCCATGCAAACACAGCAAGCAAATTAGCTGAACACATTTAACATTAAACACTGAACTAACTTGAAAGTCAAACACATTGATGAGTACAATTAATTTATTTAGCAAATATCAAACACTATTTAAAATGCCTAATGTCTCCCCAAAAGGACACTACATGTAGGTGGTTTTCAGCACCATCTAGTGTCCTTAATCTACAAATCTGTAGCCCTCTCCATGACCTCCCTGGGTACCAACCCTCTCCTTTTCTCTTTAGAAGGCATCCTGTAAACATACAACAGCGAAAAGCGCATTATTTGTTACAGCCTCTCACACAGAGGTGGCATATCCGTTACAGCTGTTACAGACAGGGGCCATCATGTTTTTGATGACATAGCAAACAATTCCTGCAAAAAGTCCCACAGAAAAGCATATTAAATTTTGAAGGACAGATGACTGCATTAAAAAAAAAGTATGATTTGATTTATTTTAAATAAAAATTGTAACATATCTAAAAATTACTTCTGGAACAGATTTTTACTTATCTCACTCAAAAACAGTTTTACAAAAATATTTCCCAAGAAGGTTGTCAAATTGCTCTGTACCTTTGGCATGTGGTAGAGGACTGAATTACATGTGGACAAACCTGAAATGGGTAATGTAGCAGCAGTAACAAAAAGTTATTGACCACGTTAGATTTATCATGCGTTACCCTTATACTGATTATCCCCCTAAATTATGTCATCTCACATAGTAGGATCCTTCCAGAATTATCACGCTGTCATTTACTACAATGAACCAACATATCAAGTAATGGAAATTTCATAATGGCAATAAATCAGAAAATAAAGGAAAATTATGTAGTTATTGTGTTTTTGTAGTGGTTTTTGAAACCCCACAGTTTATTATTATTGCTATTATTATTATTATTATTATTATTATTATTATTATTATTATTATTATTATTAATAATAATAATTTTTATTTATTTTTTTTACACACAGTTGTTCCTTTTCAGCCTCCAGCTTTCAGTCAAACAATCCTCCAGCTCAAAAAGTTACTTCTTTAAGGGATGGATGGTTAATATTCAGAAATAATTAAAACCATAAAAATGAACTTTTCTTTCTCACAGATCTTTAATTTTCAAAGTGATATGATCTGAACCTAAATGCATTACCTTTTAGAATTGTGTTCATAGGCCTGTCTCTTTACAACAACCTGCAGCCACACAACCAACCCAGATCTTCTGTGATCTGTGCTGCTACGGTCAATTAAACACTGCCCTGTGGAGCTTCCATCCACAGTCAGCACTGCCGAGGTAAGGATTTTGATATCAGACCAAAAACTGCACTTAAACACTGGTGTCCACAATCTTATCAAACTAGTCTATCTAGAAACACCCTCAAATCATGACTTACAACTACTGTTCCATCTCGATTATGTGTCTACTTCATATCAGTTAACGACAATCATATTTTCCCCTTCTATAAGTGAGTGTAGCTTAATTACAGAATTGCTCAAATACTTTAAGCACATGTTTCCTACAATGAACAATCATCTTAAATGATGAATTGAGCTCCAGCACCGCAGAAAATCCTATGTTCTAATATTTTTTTGAGGGCCCCTATCATTCAGGGCCCGTGGAACATTTCAAACCGCCCAGCCCCATACAGCACGGCACCCCTGCCCAAACCTACAGCAGTACAGTGTCTTTCATGTATGTGTTTACACAAACAAAACACTATGTTGACACTAATCTGGATGGCACATTTGGAGGAAAATGGTAGGCATTTCTTTACAGAAATGAAACCAGGGTATTTATCAATTTGAGAGAGCCCTTGGCTAGCAATATTAATACAATTTATTAATAAATATACAAAAGCAATTAAGTATTGACCTGTGACACAAAATTAATTGGCTGATCTATTTAATTATTTAAAACTTCAGGTTTAACGCCCCAACACATGTGCACACCTTTATAATACAACTTAACAGTTTACTAACCTGTGCAGCTACCAAATTACGTAAACCTACTACACTTACCAAAATGCTCATTGAGCACATTTTTTTTTCCTGTTTGGCCTCATAAACCAGCCACATTATTCCAGAGGTATCCCCATTTTGCATACAGCATTGAAGCCGACATGATACGTTTTCAGTAATAGGATGAATACTGAATTTATTTATCCGGGCGGGAGGAAATTGCATTACAACTGTACCAATGGCAACACGTTAATGCAAAATAAATAGCTACATTTTGCCGAGAAGTGAGGCGCATTCTGATGCACAGCCATCTTTTCCCTTGGAATTCAGAAATAACATGAAACGAAAGCCTGCCTATTTCATTGACAAATTGTGCCGGTGTTCCATCTCACTTCCAATGCCGTAGCAATTCATAAATGCATTATTGATGCATAGGATTTCCCGCAAATAAAAATAATTAGCTCTGCTGTTGTGCGCAGGCTGACATCACATTAAACGTAGAAGTAGCCTTCGCCGTAATTAAAAACTAAATCCAGGATCTCTGATATGACTGCCTTGCAGGCGTTAGCAAATGGGAGAGGGGAAAGAATATTTGGCCTTTATTTGTGTGCGCAAATCAGCTGAATCGCTTCCGTGAGCCAGCATTCCTGCAGTCAATGTTTGTTTTCTGGTGTGTAAGCGGCAAACATGCAAATCAGCGGATATATTATGAAAACGCCCGCGGAATACAATTAGATTCTCCGTGGGTGGATGTCGGCATTTAGGGTCCAGGATCACGAACTTAAGTTCGATTTAACTTTTAAATAAAGTTCTATTTGACACCATAACGAATCGACTCCGGCATAATTGTTCGCAGTCCAAGAGACAACGTTAATTACCCACATCAGAACAGTAGGTTACAAAACACGATGTCGCGGCACAGCATCAAAAGCCAATTAAATATTATTAGAATCAGACACATAGCCTGATGTCCATATTTTGATCATTCGATGCCCAATAATTTTACGTTGAATTAAGAACGTCGGGGGAAAACAATGTATAGGCTACTAACGAAAAAGCCGATAATAGTGCCGCATAGTCTGTCATTTGATCTTCAACTAAAGGAATTATGTCGAAATTAAGCCGTAGGCCTACTTAAAAAAGAAGAAGCATGATGTAGGCTACATGAAATAATAATGTCCTTACCTGAGTTTACATAAATAAATGCGTTTACAAATACAACACACATTTATAGGCACGTGAAAAGTCTCTTGCGCAAGTGCACATCTCCATAATCAGAATAAAAAACGAGGGAAATAGCGACTAAAATTTTGGGTAGACATCACTGTCAGTCTTTCTTTGATCCACCTCTGGGAGTTTAACCCGAAGTGGAAATGTGGGAAATGTGCTTGTGGGATTTATAGAGATGAAAACCATGCCAGACAATTCTGATGGTCGGACGGTTTGATTAATCTAAATGAGATGATTTTCATATTTTATTTATGCCGATGACGGCGTTCTCAAATCATAGCTCAGTTTCTGTAATATTTAATAAAGCCAACGGGTTTCCACATATAAATAAACAAATGGAATATAAATATGGGAAATGGTGATGGTGGTGTTCAAGCACTTCACCATTAAACTACAATCTGTAACAGAAGTATATTAACTAAACATAAAGGAGAGTTTATCCATTGTTTTAAAGTTCATTAAATCAGTGCTGTTGACACAAAAATACTCAATGCCAGTCGGTCATGTAGTATCAACTGATTCATTTTTGACCATCATTCTCCAATCCAGGATACCCTCAGGGGTCCTTCTCAGCCATGTGTCCCTTTGACATTGTCCATCGGTAGGCCTACTTTTATCAGGCAGCGTTCATGTGCTCCGACCAAGGAGAAGCTTTGGTGTCAGTGGGTTAGACATTTCACCGTAGGGCATTAACCCCATAATAGGGATGAGTGGGAAATGCCTTCACGTGATTACGCAATTATCTTATTAGACGTGTTTATCCAGAGAAAACCGAATGGATGAGAGGTGGTAAAGTGACAATTTTCACATTTTCACACATAATTTAGAGAAGAGAAGGTTTGAAACTACATGAGCTTTCAACTGAATGACTTTATCTCTCAGAACACATGCTACTGGTCAACCACGTGTGCTGTATACATTTGAATTCTCTGCTGTATTACAGAACATTGATCTTAAGATTGTATGTTAAATTCTTTCAGTTTGTACTCCAGCTGTTAACACACAAATAATTTGTTAATCTCATCGTGTAGTTTAATGAGTTTGATTCACATTTTTTCTCATGAAATATACATTTATATAATACAAAATATACACAGATAAACCATATATAAATAGCTTTTACTAGTCATTTATTTAATTTATTTTCTGATTTTACACAGAGCTGTACACATCTACAGACTACTAAACTGTATTAATGTATAAAAAAGTAGGCCTACCATCAACCCCCCATGCACACACATATACACACCGTGTACATTGTTGAATGATAACATGCTACCTTAAATAGCATCATTTTATGCCAGGAAACAAGTCACTTCTTCCACATAAAATACTTGCAATTCTTTTCATTTTCACTGTTTTTGGAATTCAATTTCAATGTTCAAATTAATTCTTACTTTGAGAAGAATTACATTCAAATCACACAACTCATTGTAGTGTTCTACAGATAACCTAAACCGCTCGACTGTGTTTCCAAGGTACTTTCTGTGCTTCAGAGGAAGCAATGAAGAAACAAAGAAGCAATTAGCTGATGTCATTCTATTTATATAAATGCAATCATATTTCTTATGAACAAGAAATTAGCGCCTGAAAATTGCTGTCAAGCGGGTATTATGTATAGGAAGAGCAGGTTCATAGTTTTACATCACTACTAGCCAGAGTAAATGAAGTTGGGTTTTGTTAACTTGGAGCTGGGCTTTTTGAGGCAAGCTCCCATAGGCTTTCATATGATAGCGAGAACTTCCCTTATCTGCCAATGACTCTCCATGAAGTCACCGCTGAGCATTGGCAATCTAAGCTAAATCAAGGAAGCTACGTTTCAGTTTTCAGGCAAAGTGTTCTGTATCAAAGTATACAGCTGGGTGTATTATTTTCTCAAGTTAATAATTCATACTCTGATGTTTGATAAGACTTGTGTTACAGCTAATCCTTACCCACATTTAGACCATACATTTGAGGCAGTTGGTGGGGGCAGGGGGCAATTAAACATGAGGTCGACTTATCCTTGAACAGATATGGCTGTATAAAGTTCCTGTACAGCAATGGCTGAGATCATGGGGCTTTTTGCAACTCTCATCTGAAAAAGATACACAAGGGAATATCAGTGTCTGAGTCAAAATATAGCCTTAAAAACTCGCGGAGGAGGACCGCATTAACCCAGGCCCCAGCTGGGTCATTATTTTCTTTAAAAAGTTATCACGCGAGTTGGAGTAGTAGACTTCCAGACTGGCATGCCCCTTTGAGTCACCTGCAACTAGTAACCCTACAGCCAGGGTTAAATCCACACTGCACCGTTCCTGATTTTGGCTGGGAGTCTCGCATACTTTGCCAAAGTGCCACCCAGGGGAGAAAGGTGTTCCATCAATAGGGTACAACTCCGCCTTGCTGCTCAATCGTGACCCCTCTGGTTAATTAGGTGCCTACACTGTGCCTGCAAAAGCTGCGTCAATTGCATATTCTTCCGCCACTGCAACTGCGGCAGCTCAGGGGATAGACTGCAGAGTGAAAACAAGAACCTCAGTTCTGCAGAGTGCGTGCGATAGTATACACCCTCCTGAATTGGTAGAGGAATTTGTTATTTCAAATTTGGTTAAACCAAAGGATGGGTGGGGTGTATGAGCTTTAAATTAATATTTGAGAAATGGTAGCTCCCAGGCTCTCCCTATTACACTTTCACAATTCTGTACATCCATACAGGTGATGCTGGGCCTAGTATATGGCTGGTGTCAGAAATGTAAACTGAACATAAATGTGTAGCAAACTAAGGTGGTGGAGTGCATGGATACAAAGCCTAATCCTGTCTCAATGCACTTAATTTGGCATGCAGATATTATTTGGGGGTGTGTAAATACACCCAAAATACTGCTATACAAGGTGATATGAGATGTAAAACATTACGGTAATGCCAGTGGCTCTGTATTTTTAGGAATTGGCAGAGACTCTGAAGCATGGCTGATGATTGAATCTCCCAGTGAATGCTTTTTTGGGCTTCCCAGCTGAACATAAAGAACTAGTAGATAAAAAGCCTTTTTTTCTTTTTCAATATGTCACACCTCGCATGTAAGGACAGTCTATTCAGAAAATGACCAAAGGAGTTATCTTGCATTGTCAGAGAGGAAGGAACAGAAGTGGTTTCAGCTAATAGACCAGAGGGAAAGAAATTGTGCACGTACCGTAAGTTAAAGAACACATTTGAAACAGAATCCTATGTCGAGAGTATCTTGTCAAGACAACACAGAAGCACTCTTGCAGAATTTATATGTGGAGTCGCACCTCTAGCAATTCAAACCGGCAAATATAGAAATAACCCAGTGGATAGACGCTTCTGCACTCTATGTACTATTGGTTCTACTGAACCTCAATTCGATGTACACTTCAACCCTATTCAAGCTGGATTCGTTTCACCAAGGGAGGTTAACTGATATGATTTAAGTGATTACTGACAGGATGCATGATTTTTCCAGTAGGAAAAGTCCAGAATGTAAAAACACCTGTGCAAATTATTTTCTGTTTCACAAAAACCAGATGTCCTTCAACAATTGCAATCCAGTTCGAATGGACACTGCAGTAATGCACACTGATCAGCCACAACACTAAAACCACCTGCCTAACATTGTGTAGGTCCCCCCCGAACCGCCAAAACAGCTCTGACCCGACGAGAGTTTTTTAAATCATGTGGAAATAATTCACCCTCTAACAATATCTTAGCCTTTTATAGCCTTGTAGCAACTAATAATGTAATAAACTACCAATAGTGTAATAACTCCGAATAATGTAATCCATTTCAAATTTTTTATGTAATAAAAACCAATAATGTAATAAGTAGTAGTAGTAGTAGTACTGTATTTTATTGATTCCCGGGGGGAATTTTCACTGTTGCAGCATCAAAGACAACAAAGTAACACAATCAGATACAAATTTACAGTAGATACAAAATATCAAATACAAATATACAGTAGATACAAATATATACAGAAATCCAAATATACCAGAGGACACCTTCAGAGGTGGAGTCCATGCCTCGACGGGTCAGAGCTGTTTTGGCAGCACGAGGGGGACCTACACAATATTAGGTAGGTGGATTTAATGTTGTGGCTGATCGATGTAATGGTGTATGGAAAGTATTTGCCTTCACTTTTTGGCAGATTTGAACGAGCTGCTTGCAGTCTCATTTTTTTCTCATAGAAGTGAAGCTAGTAAAATTAACATCTGGGCTATCTCCGGTAATTTTGGAGGAATTACAGAAATTGTTACTCTCATACAAATAGACCAGACAATACTCCCATACAAATAGACCAGACAAAACATCTTGAAAACCTTATTACAGCACAACCCATTGTAAAATAAATGCAGCTCGAATAGGGCTGAATAGGGCTTTAAACTATGAATAGTATAATGACATGTCATAAACATCACTCATTCAGACCCTACCCGCACATGGCTTACAGAGTCTAAAATATTGGTGGAGCCATCATGTGTTTTCAGTGACTCACTGATTTGAATCAACCAATCAACAGCATCTTTGTTGTGAATGCAGCCTTTCAGCTGGTTCAAAGAAGTTATGATTGACAGCACATAGGAGGCTGCCCCATTACAGGTTTGATGGATTCTCCCTAGTCTTGTTTTCAGCAGTGTTCCTGCTAAACATCCCTCCTCTGGTCTGACTTATGATGCCGAGAGATCTGCCCCAGCAACCTTATGGTATTGTCCGGCTTACGGTGCACCTCAGCAACATTTTACGGTATTTTGCAGCTGACAGTGGCAAACAATGCATCTCTGCAACGTTACGCTATTGTCCGCCAAAATCATCTCCTCAGTCTCCAAACAAAGACAGTCCCCCTGTCCTTTATACCACTCCACTGTCCCATACATTGTCCTCTCATTTTCAATTCAGTTATTTTCAAATAAAAACCATCTGTCCAGTTTCATTCCTGGAAATTAATAAACCAAATGTCACACTTGGCTTCCCTTTCCAAGTGGGCACACAATAACCAGAGAACAGGTTCAAAATGTGTGACTGAAATGAAAGGCAGTATAAATGTATCGCTGACACCAATATTTCAGACAAACTAATTCATCTTTGTTCTTTTTTTGGAAGGCTCTCTTAAGCAGGGTGACTACCAAAGAATTAGAGATCACATCAACAAATATCACGTACTTCAAAACTGTTCAAATGAAATACAGTGGATAAACAGCAGGGCAGGGCCACTCCAGCCCAAAAATATACTAATATAATACTGCTGCTTCTTCAGAGGGCAGGACACACAGGCCATAACTAGTCTTCTGTCAAAGGACAGATGGAACATTTATTTAGATATTTCAGCAATATAGAAGCCGATAAATATACCTCTATATATCTATAATAACCATATGGGAAAAGGTAGATTATAATTGTAGTAGAGCTTAATTCTGCTTGTCTGCAATTAAATTCTTTAATCTAGTAAAATTCTTTGACACGGGTTGGAACATGCAATCAGGAACCTTTTGTTCAGTTCTAGCTATTATGTGCGACATTATCTGGGAGGTATAGCTGATTGAACCCTTCAGACTATTTTTACATTAAAAGCTCTGGCTGTAGCTTTCGACACAGTTTTCTTAAATGTTACACGGTATAATTTGGCCAAAACTTGCAGTTGCATTCCATATTAATCAGCTGAAATGTATAATTATCAAAGCTGCCACCTTTTCTTTACTCGCTGTGGGTAGAATCATAAATGGCCACCTCTTGGGAAACAAAAAAAAAAAAAACAGAAATCTTAAGTCCCTTTAGGCTGATGTGATGAAGGTCACGTTACCAACAGCAAAGGCAGTTATGGCTCCCTCCTACTGTGTTCCGCGCACTTTTTCCTTTCCCTGCTCTTAGTTCTTCCCTCCCACTCTCTCTTTTCTCAGTTCTTACTATATATTACCTTCCATAAAAATTACTGCCATTTACCCAGAGCACACAATTTTTCTTTTTTAAAAATATAGTACCCATTTAGACAGCTGTATATACACTGGAGTCATTCAGGTTAAGTGCCTAGCTCAAGGGTGTAATGACAGTGCCATACCTGGGGAATCAAACCGGCAACTTTTGGGGTTCAGTTCAGTACCTCTTTGTCCCTCACTCCCTCTGTTTTCAACACAACCCTCCCTCACTCCCTCCTTCTGCATTCAGCTCTTTCCTCTCCCCCCCCCTCTGTTTTCACCTCTTTACCCTTTCTCTGTGCCTCACACCCTTTGAGAAATGGTAATGCCATTTCATATATTGCTTACAATCTGGTTTTGTGTGCATTTAATGTAAAGCTTTTCTAATATGATGCAGACAAGACTTTCTCAATTTTATTTTAACATCTGATAATTTTCATGACTAAAGAGTTAATCAAACAAACCTCTCTGTTGAAAACCAGTAAATATTATTAATAGCTGTAAATGTGGTCTGTCTTGTGAAAGCAATTCCATACAATATGTGATAAGCTAAAAAGAAAGGACATGGATCAACAACCAGGTTGTGCTGTGAAAAATTAGCAGAGGGTGTGAGAATACTGATCTAAAGACCACTCAAGCTTCAAAAACATCCACAACCCCCCCCCCCCCCCAGGTAAGAGTAGTTGGTTAAGATGTTACAATGCACAAAATGTGATAAGCATTCTATTCTGAACAAAAACACATCAGATTCACCGCCAAAACCTCCATGGAAGCGTAATGCTTAGAGAGAGAAATTTGTATCTACCAGTGACATACCATATGACGTTGTTAATTTGGTGATTATTATTGGACACAGTGATTTTACTGTACAGGTTCCTCTGCTTGCACCATTGATAAGATGAGACCAACAGGACCCTGCTGCTTTTCAGTGGCCACTGCTGTTCCTCGCCATGCCTTTTACTGGATAATTAATTCCTGTGGGGAGGTAGCTGAATTTATTTGTCACAGACGAGCACCACCGATCCATGCTGTCCTGCAGACATTTCTCATTAAGAACAAACCGCCATCCGATCAGTCGGTGACAAAATGTTGAAGTGACAGGCCTGATTCAGGTGAGAGACTAACCCACAGAGCAAGAATGTTTCCTCCTTCCTGGCTTTACACCATACAGGTTATCCTACCCTTTAGTTTATACCCCTTATAATAACAAGAGACATGCACGCAACTTCTGCATGTGCAGGTTCCAACGCACTGTAGATGATCTTATAATCCATGCTCTGCTCTAAAGAATTTGAAAAAAAAAGGAAAAATAAAAATCACCAGAACATTCAGGATTACAGCCACACTTTAAACATTAATGTCCGCACCTGCAGTGTGTTCTGTCCTCAAACGTGGAAGATACGTCAACAAGAAAGTGGTATGATTGCCACTGTAATTTCAGTCCTTTCTGGGGAACGGCAACATGACACCAATGACTGCAGGTAATATTTTTCCCCGAGTTCTGAAACGGCTGTCACGTTTTTTTTTTGTTTGTTTTGTTTTCCTTTGATTCTCGAAGAGGTCCGAAATGATCTGGAGTGAGCTACGACCAGTCGGAGAACGCGGACGTCGAGGGCAGCAGACATACGGAAAAATACGGCATTTCGATGCAACCCCTTCAGCAAGCTGTCATTGTCAGGTCCTCTGAGGAAAGAGTCGGTCCGCACTGCACCCTGAATAATAGATGTTGTTCAAGAGCTGAAAGTCATTTTGGCCCTGCTGTAGGGGCTTATCCTGGGTGATCTACACCAGGAACCGTTACACTGGCACCAGTCTGTGTTTGAGGATACATATCTTGGTGCTCTACAATATATTTAGTGTGTTTACGAGGGATGTGGGCCACTATTGTTCTGTCCAGAACGTTCCCCTGCAATCTCGGTGAGACATGTACTCAATTTAAAAGTTATCCGAAAATGACAGAGCTAGTTTTTGTTATATACTATCCACCTGTGGCTAATATACTGTATGTTCCACTTGGGCCTCACAGCAGTTTAAAATGGCACTGCCTTCAGCAGCATTAACCACATGTAGCACAAACGCATCTGTGGAAATAGTCTCATCTTCTTCATAAACGAAGGGCAGCCATAACAAAAGACATATTGGACCCCTGAACTTGACTTTAATGTTCTCATGCTGTAGCAATGTTACCATTTGAGATATGGTGAGAAATGGTGCACGCACGTCTGTCTTCACACATTCTCACACACAAACACGCATGTGTGTGCGTGCTTACTCTTCTGAAGCTTTTCAAAGTTGTAGTAAAATGACTACTGGGAGTCAGGCACAGTGTGCCAAAAACACTTTTATCTACCTTTTTTGCAAATGAAATTTTATTCATTTATCAAAAGCAAAAAATGACTTTAAGACCTCTCTCCACATGAACGTGTGTTGTTCTATGAAAAATAAAACTCAGGGAAAGCACTTGATTGGCCATATCAACAATTTATCAAGCCTACTTATTCAGTGAGGATCTTTGGCTTGGTAGTGCCACAATACTTTATGCTTCCAGCTAAAAACCTTCCCGAGGGTTTGTTTCCAAATACAGTGCTTACTGACAGAACGCTTCATAACACTCAAGCTCCAATTATACAACACATATCAAATCATAACTGTGTGGTGACTTTTGGCACTTTTTGAGAGCAGTCCTATGGGGCCTATTAAACAGACAGTAACCAGAGAGGCACTCGACACTGGCACTACCGTTAAAACAACTAAGCGCTGGAAAAGACATTTCAGCGGTACAGAGGCACCGTTGAGAAGGCGCTGTTTATTTCTCCTCACTCCGAGCCCGCTTTTACATCGGGCCAATAACCACTTAGCTCTTAGCGCACGCTGGCGCAGTCTGTCTCCCAGCGTACGCCTCCTTTAAAGTAAGGAGGCAAGGACTTACAGAATTGATCAGAGAAAGTGATAACATTTTTTTTAAAAGCCATCCAAACACCTGAAAATAAGCCCGCCGCCGACCATCTCTGTCATCAAAACTGGAGAGGCTATTACCGCAGGGAGAGCTACGAAAGGGCTGAAAAAAATGGTTTGCTTTTCTTTCCTCCTTAGCTATTGTCCACAGAGCTGTAAATGACGGCTGAAACAAGGTTCTGTGTTCAACAGCACAAACCATTTGGGGTCCGTTAACAAGCTCTTCCAGTCTCATGAACCCGTGAATGTCTGTTTCTGTGTCTGAAAATGCAACTCACACACACACACACACACACACACACACACACACGCACATGCAAGAAATGTATTTGAGATTAACATATGGTCAACATCTTGATCAGGGGTCTCAAACTTCAGTCCTGCAGGCCCACACTGTCTGCAGGTTTATGAGGTCTCCTTTCACTCAGCAATTAATTTAGGCTTTGGTAAGAAGGTGAGCAGATTCTTTAACCGATGAATGCTTTTGCTTAAGCAGGCTGTGTGATGTGCCGTGTGATGTAGCATTGACATTATGGGGTCTATTGTCTGGCCAGCGCATGGTGTGTTGCAAGCTGTCACACTGGCAAAGTGATATTTTCGCCATTGATTTAGAAATGCCGGAGCCTTTTGATAATTTTGTGCCTCGCTCTGCACCAAAGTGGAAGCAGAGCCACCGCTGGAGGTGTGTCAGTCAAGTTCAAGCAGGTCATTGAAATCCCATTCAATGATTCAAAAGCCAATCAACAGTTTTTGTGAATCATATGCTGCCCAAATTGACTTTGATATGAATCCCAGAAGCAGGAAAAATGCACTTTGCATTTATTGTTTATTGTCTTTTTATTTCTTTTTTTCTCATTTTAATTCCTGTATTTATTTCTATTTTTTATTGTTTATGGCTGTTCTTATACTGCATTGTTGGTCCCTGAGGTATTGTATTTTGTTCTTTTTCTTACACCCATTTATAATGAGAAGAATTACAATCAATGCAACAATCATTTCATTTTAATTTACTGTAGTTAAAATGATAGCTACAATACCGGAAAAAATATGGATAGACTGCATTATAAACAGTTTTACAATTGATGCAATATTTTGCAACAATATCTCTTTTTGGAATAATACATGTTATAATCTAATACATGTAATATGTAATATCAACATAAAACAAAAAGGTAGAAATAATTAGCATTTGTGTTAAACAAGTAATAACCATTATACATGTTTATATGTATCAGTTCATAACAACATAATTAAGCAGTCTAATGTACTGATCTTACTGTTGGAAATTATACAATCAGCTTGAACATGTATTGCTTTGTCCAGTATTTTTCTACATAAAATTATAATATTTGTGCTAAGAAAAAAAAAAAGATTTGATTTTAAAATTACTGATGCTCACAGAATGTCATTACCACTCATGGACAAGGAGATATTTTTAATAGGGGAAAACCAGCAGAATTGTAAAATTTTCACAAATTTCACAAAAAACAAAAAAAACTTTTTACTGAATTACAGTACTTAGAAGTAAAACTCACTTAGAAATAAAGCTGTGATTTCACTACAAAGAGCATACACTTGTCTGCTACAATAAGTCACATTAGGTTTGAGGTGATCACAAACGGTTCATGTAAAATTTAAACAAACATTAACGTAGTCTGATGTTACAATTGCAAAGTATGTGCGGGCCAGTTGTAACAGAGGTGTGGTGCAGTTGTAACAACAAATAATAACTGCATACATTGTCAATATCGACATTTCCAGGACAATGCACTGGTGGGTTCAAAAGAACATACTGTGCATGGATATTTAAATCAGGAGCCCGTTAAAGAGGACATTTTTTTCCCTTTATTGCCAAAAAACAGTACGTATGCAGGAGTAAAAAAACTCCTTACCAGGACACTTCAAGGGGACTGTCCAAGAATTGGATGAGTTGTGGTTTTGTCATGTTTTAAAACATTTATTTTGTCTATGTAGTCAAGTCAATAGGAGAGAGTAAAGAAACCTTTTTCAGCCAGTTTGCTGGCCTGTTATTCATCATGTGTGAGGTCAAAACCAGGTTTTACCTCTTTTATACCCTTCAATATGTATGTTTTAGGGTAGATGTTACCACCATGCCACATGGGGACAGACTTGTTTTGTGCATAGCAATGTCTGTGCGTAAGCAATACAAGTCAAACCTACGCAGATTTGGAACCAGGAGATAAATTGTTGAAATAAGTTTAATGAAACATAACAAAACCACAACTCATCCAATCCGACCTAGTTCAGTTAGGACATTGCTATGAATTAACAGATTTGTGTTACAATTTTTCTTTATTTCGTTTTAGCAATACCAATTCATTTACTGCTTTGAACAGGATCACTGACATTATAATATTCCCTATTTATTTTATTTTGTTTAATAAAATTAGATATTCTTGTCATAATTTCTTAGTAATAGCATAATATGTTTAAGATATTTAGCTAGTTTAACAGGAAATTAAATGTTAAGGCAGTGTTTTATATGACTTTTGATGGACGAAAATTTTAACCAATTCAATAGATTGTTCAAATGTAAATTTTTAGAAACTCTTCAGCAAAAGAACACCTTGAGAGAAACCTCTGATTAGTATATGCTTATCCCCATTTTCCATCACAGTGGTGGACCATGGAAATTGGCAGTGCACTTAAGTGAAATGAAAAGAGGTAATTTGATTGACTTTGAATAAATCCAGGTACAGCACACCCAGTGACAATATATTCAGCATAATCCAGCCCATTTTCCACCTGCACTGCGGGTCTGTTCTTGATGGTGTTTTTTCCAACCACATTGTCGACCCCTGAAAAGGCTGCTAATAGCTCTTTTAGTGTCTAGTGAATGATTTATCTTATTGAGCTACGTTCTTTCAAAAATAACTATGCAAGCCATGAACAATACATTTCCCATATTTACATCCGAGTCAGATGTTAGTCTAATGCTTTCATTTTCTGTAACACGGGAAATGATTCGGTTATAAAGCGGTTCCCATTTTTAACCAATTATGATTATTGGCTCACAGGTGAAATAAGTTGGTTGTGATTACTGGAAGTGTGAATACCCGGGCAATCAAAAAGCCAAACCTACATTGTATTAACATATGTTTGTGTTGCCCTTTCCCTCCAGCCATTAAGAAAAAAACTTTTAAATGTTCATGTGCAATGTACTTACACTGTATTCACTTTCATTACATCCAAAATGCCTCTGCTTGTATTCAAACTAATGCTGTTTGCTTAGTCAGGTGCCATTTTCAACTCAATCTGACAAGCTTCCACTGAGAACATGGCCAGCATATTTGATCACCCGATGCTCTCTTCATGTCATTTCATCAGCAAACATTAGGTTATCTGAACAGTGATAGGTCAATTAAGTTATAGGATGAATTATCACACACCATCTCAATAATCTAAGTTGATAAAGTAATTGCCATCCATTAAGCATGGATAATGATTGACAGTGATGTTTACAAGAAACACTCACATGTTAAATTTGGTTCGATTATTTACTACCATGGACATGCTGCAGTATTTTCAAGTGTCGTACAGTGGGTGATGAGAGCAGTTATATAACACTTAACTTGCACAAAAAAGTTAACTAAAAGAATTTAACTCATGACTCAACCAATTAACAAATCATGGTCTTCGATTATGAGTTCTTCAATTAAGACTAAGTAGAATCAGATGTCTTAGTGCTAGACTAAAACAAAAACCTGCACGCACACCAGCCCTTTTCAGATAAGACTGGACACTCCTGCTTTATATGGTTGCATTTTTTTTTTTTAACTGCAGCGATACTCAATCCTGGTCCTGGAGAGCCACAGAGTCAGCTGGTTTTTAATTTTTTTCTTAAGATCAGTTACCGATTCAGGTCCAAGAAACCAGGTGACCTGAGTTAACTGTGTAATCAACCATTTTATCTTATCAATTGCTGTGCTACTCAAGTGCTGAGTAACATCGAAAGCCAGCAGACAATGAGAAGTGAGGAGTGAGGGCCACTGACTCAAACACATGCTTATCATAGCATTCCATCCATGTTCGTTTTCCTTCCTGACTCTCCCCATATTAGATCAACTAATTGTTTTAATTAACGTCTCGATTAGAAACTCAATTGTATGATTAGTCATTGATCTGGCAACTCCATCTGGCAACTCCAAAACTGGCATAGCAAAGCGCCTTTCCTTGAACTTGTGCAGGTGGGGGTGTATGTGTGTACCACAGACTTTTGACAAATGGTTAATGAATGTGCAACCTCAATGGATACATATTAGAATAGATCCCATATTACATTTCAATGTACTTGTTTAAAGAATAAAATTAATACAATGCAAATGCAACAGTTAATACTTTTCTCGTGTTTGTCAACAAAAAGAGTTTAAAGGGTGGTGTTAATGATTGACAGGACATTAAAACATCTGGGGTAGCGCCAGCTTAAAACAATGGCTATTATGGTCAGAAAACTCATTGAAATATGGTAAGACCAAAATATAAAAAACAAGTTTTTGCAGAATAAGTCAGGACACATTAAAAAGGCCTGAAATACGGGGCTGTCCTGGGGAAAAAATGGGACGTCTGATCACCCAAAACGCAATCGTAAATAATGTTAATGGCTAAGTAAATGTGCAATCAGTTTATTACTCAAATTAATAGTGAGATTCAACTATTAAACAAATTTGATCAAAATACAACTCGAAGACTATCAGGGGGAACTGATTCAAGCTAGATGTGTCAAATTCAGGCAGCAGTTAAAAAAGAAGTGATTATTATGCATCATTAGAAGAATCAATGAATTCAGCTTCATTTGTGTAGTGCTATTTACCACACAACAAGTTTATTACATTCAAATTCCCAGTGGTATAATTTCAGCAAAACCTATGGTATGGCAATGTATCATCACATAGAGCCTAGCCACTATCCATCCATCCATCCATTATCAACTCACTTATTCTTAGTTTGGGTCAGGAGGAGGCTAGTGTCTATCCCAGCATGCATTGGGGGAGAGGCTAATGAGATGGACAAATCCATCACAGGGCGCATGCACCATTCACTCACACACTCATACCTACAGGGAATTTAGACTCTCCAGTTAGCCTACCTACATATCTTTGGACATTGGGAGGAAACCCATGTAGATATGGGGAGAACATGCAAATTCCACACAGAAAGGCCACATAGAGGATTTGAACCCAGGACCTTCTTGCTGTGAGGCAATAGTGGTCTAGCCACTAAAAGAAAAGAAAAATAATTCTATGGCAGTGGATAGTGGTGCTGATGAAAGGAATGTTTCATTCAAGAACAATAATTATGACAAAGGAAAAAATGTGCAGAAAAAACGTGGCGCATTCTAAAAACGCTGGTGTTGCTATCAGTTCGAGTTTCAAGTTCAAAGGTGTCTGTATTGATTGACTAAGCCAGTGTGCTGGGAAACAGATGTATTGATGAAGACTGCGTCAACTTATCCAACATGCAAAAAGCACACAAAGAGCCTAAACAACAGCAGAAATGTCAAATGAAGAGCTGATTTGAAGTTGCATGCTTTTTGGTTCAAACTGAGTGCGTACGTAAAACAAAAACACAAATCAGACAAAAGCTGGAGAGCCAGGTGGAATGCTATTTTTCAGTCAGTTTGACTGGTTGCAGCCATATTGTCATCTATTAGCTGTTACAGCATAAATATGCATAACTAGACTGCAATTGTGTTCTTAAAGTATTAACGTGCCCAATTTTAGCCGCACATGGAGAGAATAAGTCCAACATGTTCACTTGAGTAGACAGTGTATCATCACACAAAGCATTCCTTATTTAGTTTTAAAGGCATACTACGCAGGATTTCTTAGCCTGTGTTTACAATCAATCTCAACCCCACCCATTCATGCCAAGTAAGCTACTCCACTTAATGTAGATCGCTGGATAGCTATAGGTAGTGTGAAATGAGTGACCGTGAGCGACAGTAAGAAGGCAGGTTTGATTATTGCTTAATTCAATTATGTTGAACATAATAGTGGTTTTATCGTTGAAACTTTCAATTTGCCAATTTCAGACCGTCGCAGATAGTCCTTATTGTCACCAGCTTCACATTGCCAGTAACATTGCTTACAGGTGTAACAGAATACCAGCCAACTGCTCATCTCTTTTAATCCCCTTGGCGAACTTCAGCTGACCCCACCGAGGAAAAACAATTCCAAGGTTAACTCTCGTTAGCCTCCATTGCTGAACTTCATTCTCAGACAAAAACACGAATGTGCTCACAATGAGAGTACTATTATATTATAAGTTACTGTACCTTGGGCTTATAGAGATATTGTATATCTTTGACAGCCCTTGTATAATCTACCATAGCAGCTTTTACAGCGATGCTTCTCAGCTTCTCAGATCGAATCCTGAAGTAACAAAATTAAACAGCTCTACTTAATCCACTAAACAAGCAGTCTCGGAACAGGGGAAGGTAGCTAAATTGCTTCATTCAAGAAAAACAATGTGTTTTAATGAGGTAATTAAAAGCCATGCTTAAATTAAAGCCTGCAGATCCTGTTGGTCCAACCGCTCAGAGTTGTGTGGCCCTCCAGGAGCTGGGCTGACTAGCCCCAGAGGAACAGGAGCCCTCCATAATAAAGGCTGAGTAGCCCAATAGCCACTGGAGCTCACCAGAGGCAGTGCTAGGTTTCTCTACTCTGGCACAATGAGCTAATGCTGGGTCAGGACCTTGCAGGCTGCCATGATCTCTGACCGACCCTAGCCTGATCCCAAGCAGCATATCACCCTCATGCAGCATGGCCTAACTGACCCGAAGGACGGGAGATGGGGGAGGGGAATGGGCGGACTCGCAACACCCACACAGTTTCCTCTTACCATCCTCCTTCACGAGCACCTCCTTTTGGCACATGTCCTGTACGTTGACGGTGCAGTTGACGATGAACTCTGGGGTGGAGCAGTCATTGTGCTTAACCTCCTCGCACTGATAGCACTGGATCTGCAGTGCCAGCCCTGTAGGGTTAACACAGACAAAATGAAGGAACATACGTAAATTGACCATTCACTTCGCAAGTGCAGTCGAGTGTCTTTCAGAATAATCTCTTCCTCTTCCTGGATCAGAAATAGATGCTTTATTTCATATTAACCACATGTGAATCCTTAAAAATGCTGTAAATCACTTCTGTAGTTTGAGAAAATCCCTGATTTTGACAGGAAATGCTAGTTTGATGGCACTCCC
Organism: Anguilla anguilla; assembly: GCF_013347855.1. Classification (NCBI taxonomy): domain Eukaryota; kingdom Metazoa; phylum Chordata; class Actinopteri; order Anguilliformes; family Anguillidae; genus Anguilla; species Anguilla anguilla. The sequence continues at coordinate 21,113,250 of NC_049215.1, read as the reverse complement.
ATGAGGTGTAACTCAACTTTATTGGCAGTGAGTGGCATCTGAAGCAAGACAAATGCTGGGACATTTGGAAGAAAATAAGAGAGAAAGAAAAACATCACAGAGTCAGAGAAATGCAGGGAAACTAAGCAAGATTAAGACTTTGTGACTAACAAGTACATGAGGAGTCTTGCTGCAGTCTTATTGGAGGAGGAGAGCAAAGGAGCACTCATGCAAACAAATGCAGAGAAGCCACACATAATCAGAATTGTTCGCCTCCATCTGAATATGAAATAAAAAGTGCAGCTTAGTTTTTTCTCATATTTGATGGCGCAAACAACTGCGGTTTCACACCACTTAAAACTAAATAGAAAAACCAATCTTTCAGTGGACTGTCAGAGAATGCTCTTGTGCATTAAATATGTGATTTGTCAATGACAACTATGTATTTCAATTATGTTCCAATTATACATGTTGACATATGTTATGGTATTCAAAATGGCAGTAAAAATATTCTGAGTAATAGTGTATGTAATATTAATGCAAATTTGGAGCCAGTTAATATAATTAGTACACCTGGTGCAATTGCTCAAAACCAATTACATATTCACTCAGAAGAAACAAGCTGTGACAGTGCTTAAAATGTCTCCCCACAAAATATACAGCATACTGTGAAGTGAAGGCAATCTTTCTACTTCAATGCCATTCTTCAGCCTTTTAGGCCTGGCTGACAGGTGCTGCAGATTTACTCGTTAAAAACGGTGGTATTCACTCATTCATAAGTTTGACATGCGCTGCCAAATTCTAATTCCATTTCTGAAAAACAAAATCAAGCATTAATTCTTTTCAACCCACCCCCCGTTAAAACATCCATCCATCACAGGATGCAAGCCGCAGTTATATATAATAAAAAAACAAACAGGTGAGCATCCATCAGAGAAACACCCACAATGCACCAGCACTTGGCACAAGGCTGCATGTTAAATTATCCAACCCAGATTTACACTAAAGCTTTAGGGTACACGCAAAAAGCAGATGTCTGAAATGACAAGACATAAATTCCACACCGTGTGTGGTGCCCCTTTATGAAAAGGCACTATATATATGGCAGTGCTGCACACTGGAAAGTTTCTGAGTTGGTCAAAGAGAGATGACTGGCTGGCTGGTTCAGAGCTAGAGCAAGATTTAGGAGCTGGCCCTTTGAATGCACGGAGGTCTGGAGAATCATTCTAATCCCTGCCCTACTAACCAAGGCCATTTCAGTGAGTCACAGATTGTTTTAGGGCACAGTGTTAGACCACTTTAAGGTGTGTAGCAGAAATGTGGGTGGGATTAAAGAAATGCACTGAACCCTCCGTTCAGGACTCACTGGAAAACATGGCTATTTATTGGTTCCACTTTTGTGTTCCTAAGAACAGTTGTATGGATCAGTAAGCCCTGAAATCTGTACTGCAAAATGACCATTTCAGACCTGGCATCAGCTATGTCATCTGAAGCACTAAGCGCACAATTACTGACCACACAGTCAACACTTCCTAGTTGTTTGATACCAACATCCTGAGAAAGACAGTAATGACTCTCAGATTATCCATTGCTCACACTTTCAAACAAGAAGCCAAATGTCGATTTGTTCATAAGCCGACTGTCCTGTACATGCCCTTTTGACAAGAAAATTCATATAATTCCCGAACACCACAGAGAGACGAAGGATAAATATTTGAGAGAAAAGTTTGCAAATACTTTGGAGTTTTTTTTTTTTTCACTGTAAAAAGTATCCCTTTACGCAACGAAATATTTATTCGTGGTGTTCTCGGTAATGACAAGGCTATTCTAATGGTTTACCCATCTACAAAACGTCATACGTTTACGTTAAGTGTAAACAAAAAAAAGTTTTTAAAAGTTAGTAATGCAGTACTACAGAACCTTCACAAGTTTGAGGTGGTATAGAGTTTTATTTTTAAGCCACCAAGCATGACTGGTAATTATCACATGACATTCAAAACAATCAATTATTCAAACTCAAATTATGAAAAAATGTACAAGTAAATATCACGGCATTAATAAGAATTGTTTTTATTTATTTTTTATTTTATTTTTTTTACCTCAATGAAGGTTTATTTTACCATGCACTGCGGTGCAGTCTAGTATGTGACAGAAATCTGTACCTTTATCAGCCTCATAAATTATCACTTGTTTCCCTAGTTACTTTGCTTCGACATCAGAACAGAAGTGGGAAATATCATTTCAAAATAAACTGCAATACTCAGGTTTCATTTTTGAGGATGACAGGAAAATACTCTTAAATTCAGAGATGATAGAGATTTGTGGCTGGTCATCGATAACTATATAAATCTAGATTTATGATGACAAAACTGTCCAATGTTTGAATAACGCCGATTTCAGTCAAGATTGAGGTTGTCACACGTTTCAGAGATTCTGCGCCTATACCTGAGTGCGGCATTTCTGAGATTTGCTGCACGAGCAACGTGTTTGCTGTATCGACGGATTGCAAAGGAGGATCGCTTAAAACAAGCAAAAATAGAAATGACCACAATATGTCCAATATTTCCTACTGCCTGGGTTTCTACATGCTTCCAAAATTTCAAACAGCGCGTTATTTAACGCATTGCCTCAATGTTGCACGCCACCTTACAATGAACACTTGTAAAGCTACATGTTGCTTTACTAAATCGAACTGACAACATGCGCAGTTATGGAGACAGACTTACGTTCTTTGGAATTTGGAAACGATAAACTACAGTTGTATAGCCGGCAGTGAGCTCAATAATTCGATAAACGCACTCACACTACACAATTTCTGTGTTCTCGAGTTTGATAGCTTAACATGCTCATGCAAAAGCCTAAATTTTATAGTTCTGGCCGTTTCAAAATACTAATGATAAGCAATCACTCCGCTCTAAACTAGCCTACCTGTACGTAAATCAACGCACAGCACGCTGCAAGCAAGGCAGTTGTTGCTCATCACTGTTTAACAGGAGCCTACAATAGTTCACAGTAGACTTAAAAAATAGACAATTGAGATCGGCAAAAAAATAAAAAAAATAATCATAGCTTAATGTTAAGACCATGACAGTTCCACTATGGACAGTCCGCAAGTGTGCAGTTTAACCTACCTGTTCTGAGGAAAAATCCAAAGAAAGTTGTGTAAATAAGAAACCGCATTCTCGCCCAGATGTCGATTGTAGAGAAAACATCAGACCCGTAGACTTACTAGGAACGCAAAGCTCTTAACAGGATCCGTGACATCGGTTTGTGAGCGTACATGCCGTGTGCTGTGTCGCGCAGCCTGTGATTTCGGAATTCTCACTGTGAAGTGACAGGCAGGGTCCAGACCGAAATACAGGAGCAGGAGGCATAAAAGCACGTGACAAACACTAGTCGTCACAAGTCTACAAGAAATTCACATTCATATGGCCCCACCGAGCTTCTCATAAACGTCTATATGCAAGACATAACGGAAAATCCATGGTAACGTTATGCCTACTCATTTCAATTATATATATATAAATTGTTTTTTAATATATACTATTAACATTGCATTAGAGTGGTTACAGAAAGGTAGCCTATATTCTCACTATTGATATTTATTAAATTCAAAATACATGTCCAACTGTATTTTCCAGATGGTTAGGATAATTTACCAAAATGTTGACTAAAACTTTTTTCCTTGTTCCATTCTCCACCAAAAGTATATTCAGTACTAAATAAAGCTATGAATAAGAGCGGTATTTATCCTCCTATATTTCTCCGCCACCACCCAGAGAGGTGTAAAAACGAGGTGGGACACTTGGAAATCTCTCGTTTCCTTCCGTTTTTAACGACCATTGATTCCAGGAACAAATAATTTTACTATCCGTAATAGATGTATGTTGCTATATCGCAAATAACATTTGATTGTCATCTAAAGCTTAAAAAAATGAATTGTCAATTTCATCATTGTTTTTGATAACTCAACAAGGGCCCAACACACGGGCTAGTCTAACATGTAACATTCCCAAGAAAGACAAGTCGCTGCTGTGACGCCTTTTCCCTCGGCTTGCTTAAAGCACGTTTGGAGACAAAGCGAGAGCAGCATCTTTAAAAGTCACTCTTGACTAGCTGAATTAATTAGCTTTATTTATACTCCTATAATTGCCCATCAAGAGACTCTAATTGTTATAAATCCCCTGCTTTGTAAGACCGCAATGCTCACAGTAAGTTAATTGCCCTCAGTAAGTACATACTGTTATAGATTCCGAAAATTCTGCAGGTTGAAAGACTTCTATCATTGCCTATCTATGGAAAAAGAGTGAAAAGGCTTTAGTCACACGTTCACATGAAGGCCACTTGTAATGCATGCTATATCTTCTTGAAACACACGTCTTTACATACACCATTTACAAGTTTCTTTTAAGCCCAGTAAACCACAATGCACTTCCCCCAGTAGTGCGCTGCCATATATTGAATGTAAGTATGCAGAGCATGTCAGCAATACCTTACAGACCATTATGAAAGAGAGATTATTGTATGTACAGTACTAAAGATTTTAAACATGACATGCCTTGCAGCTATGTCGTAGTAGATTGATCCCACCCCAAGCACTGACCGTGCTGCATCAAACCTTTGCACAAATGGTTATGAGAAACTGATCTAGATTACAATACTGGGAAGTGGGGACATGCTCTGACTAATGAACTGATCACAGCTACTGTTAGTAGCTCAGAGCACATGCATATTATTGCTTTCATTAGTGCCAATTCCAATTTGAAAATTCATCATTATTTAGACAGACATTAGTATTGCCCTTCTTTGCTGCAAGGTTATGAATTCTTGAATTGTGTGATAACGTCAGACAGCAGCTTTATGCACAGTGCCCAGTAATTTGTGGTTCTGCTTAGGACAGTGTGTATATGTGGGGGGGGGGGGGGGGGGGGTCTGGGTATGTATGGAGGGGGTCCTGCTTCTTTTAGAGAGCAGTAGCAAATGGAGGCGTTTCTGACTGATGCCTCAGACTGACGATCTGAGCTGATCTGTGCTGTCAGTGCAACAAAGTGCAGCAGCGGCTGACTAACGCGTGGGTACAGCCGTAGAAGCGGTTGGAGGGTTGGCTGTTTGTTCTGCCATCACATGAACGTTGCCGACATCGTGACATTTTAATTCTGCCAGTAACCCTCCAGATAACAGGCACCTTTCAGATGTGTCATATGTCAAAGTTCTGAGGAATGGTGATGATGTTGCTCCAGATCTGTGTCCTTCATCCTCAGTCGCTATGCCTAACGCCTGCCTACTCGTCCTTATCCTCTTTGGGTCTCTCTCAGTCAATTCAGGGATTCAACTACATTTGTTGTCAGTGTACCTTTATCAGCTGGTCCGTCTGTACAGATCTGACCTCGGATAAGTGGCTGCACATCCGGCCCCACAAACCCTGCATGATTTTATCAGCAGGTCTGTCTGCAAAGATCTGACCTCAGATCAGTGGCTGCACATCCGGCCCCACAAACCCTGCTTGCTTTTATCACCAGGTCTGTCTGTATAGATCTGACCTCAGATCAGTGCCACTTTGCCTTCAGTTGGTGCCGATGGTGAATCTGCCTTCTCTTCTCTGCGTGCGATTAAGGGTAACAAAAGGTAAATAAAACACTGTTTTACTGCCTCTGCAAAACAACAGCAATGGCTCACAAGTTTCAGCTCACAATGCATCACCATAAATTAATATAATGAATCACAATAAAAGCTGTAATGACTCATGTTCCAGATTCCTGATGGATTCTATGAATCAAAGCCTTCTTCTTTATGGTGCAATTATTATCATTGTCATTTGTTTAGAAGATGCCCTTCTCTAGAGAAACTCAAAAGAGTGCCTTTAGTATAATAGTTATCGTCAGCAGTGTTCTGCATAGGACTGAGCATCTTTCTGGTAGGAAGCCCAGTTCACAGCTCAAGCTGGTTTGCTGAATCGGCTGTAGTGCAGATATTAATTATGCACTGAATTACGTAAAGCATAATGAATAGTTGTAGTATTGTGGGACCTGTCAGCATCTCTTTCGCCAACTGTACAACCATAAAATAATCATGATCAATATGGTCGATGTGCTCCAACACTTGCTAAGGCACCAAAAAGTGGAAGAGTTATTTTGTCCTTTTAACTGGAGGTGATTTGTCTCTATCAATTTTCAGTTTCCTGTAATCTGTAACCCAGCATTTCATTGCTCCTTTTTGCCGCAGTCGAGCACAGACACAAACGCGTTCTTCTTTTCCCAGAGAAAAGTTCAACTTGAGGAAAGAAATATCACTGAATTGTCCACTGGCACCCTCTATGGCACAGTGAACGGGAACAGGCCAGTTTACCAACATACTTTTGAGAAGCCAGTTATTAACTAAATGACTGAAACTAAAATTTAACAAAACTTGTCTTCTAAAGTAAATTTCTAAAATTGTCTTCTTCTAAACTAAACTTTTAAACTCGTCTTCCTTTATATTTTGCATTCCTTTCCTTCCTTATTTATTTCTCGAATTATGTATGCAGAGAAACACTGAACTCTTCAGGTCACTTCCTCTCCTGGTAAGTACAAACATCATGAAAACAACCACCCTGCTCATCACCAAGAGGACAGCCTAACCACTTTCTTGTTTATACTTTTTCTTTTTTGTTATTGAGATCCAGAAATAGCACCAATATCTTCACCGTGACCAACACTGAATCATGATTGATTGTACAACAACTATGCTTAAATCCTTAATAAATTCAAAACATATGAACATCAAGAAAGCACAAGATTATAATTCATTAATCTTTATCAAGGGTGTGAATAATTTTGGAGGGCACAGTGTTTCCCTTTCTCTCTGTCTGTCTCACTCACAGACACACACACACACACACACACACACAAGAAATCCTTGTTGGGGAAGATGGGTTGTCAGTAATCCTAACATGCTTTATTTTCACTCTGGTCGATAAACCAATTAGATTTCCCCTTGACAGACACCAACCTGCATGATAAGAAGTCAGTGAACAGAGATATAAGCAAGCTGTACTTCACTACACAGCTAAATCTACTTCATAATCCCTTGGAGGAAGAGTTCAGCATTTTCTTGATCGAATGCTAGAATGTGCATTGCATTTATAATCACTTCACAAATTCTACCACGTATGCATTAGCTCAGATATCCATACAGGACGACGAAGTCTGTTGATATGCAGATTGTGAAATTATGATGCATGAGACATATATTCAGACCCACAAGCAGATCCAAGAAGCAACTAAGATAATTTTGGTAATATAGCCTATGCTGTTATATGCATGACTATGCCATCATGTCATATTCACAATAAAGATAATGGCTCATACATCAGACAGATCATTTTGGTAAATTGCCTACTCATCATTCAGTACAGCTCTTTGGTCTTGGTTCCTGGCTGTGGAATTTCCTTCTGAATTTCTATTACATACACTTTAATTGCAATCTGTTGTACACCACCCGTGCTGAGGAACTTTGTCATAAGGTTGAAGGTACCCAAGAGTATCAATGATTTCAGTTTTAGAAATCGCATGAATGGTCTGATATTTGCACATACTAGGAGCTGTTGATATGTGCTCTTTTCCCCATTCTGCAAAAGCAACTTAAAAGAAATGATATACATTAGATATACATGCAAACTGTAAGTGAACAGTGACAAGTTAGTGTCAGGTGTTGCCAGAATCATTTACACCTTTTTACATACACTCGTCATACGCTTGAATTTAGTCTTGTACAATATTTGCTCTTTTATATTGGAAATATAAATAAGGATATAAAAATATTCCTGGGTTCTTTGTCTGGTCTGACACCTTCTTACTTGTATAAACATTTAGTCATCTGATAATCACCAAGCAATCACACAAGTGACTGATACTTGTGTAGCCATAGATATATAGTAACAGAGGTAGATCTGCAGCAGATTTTCAAGCACAGCTCTAGCCAAATAACACTATCACCTATCTAGGCAAAGGACCCAGGTCTCTAGGCAGGAAGCAATCACCTTTGGAGTGCTATTACGTGTCCTCGAAACATTGATCCATTACTTTGCATTTACATCCCCAAAAATATATTTAATTCATCAAGCGATCTTGATAGGAAATTAGGGCATCAGCTTTTCATTTTTGTTTTTTTTAGATGGACATTTATATCACCAGCACTTTACAAATTTTACTCATTATAAAAAAAAGTTGAGCAAGACCCAGAAACCCTCGGTGCTTGTTCTTTTTCAGCGCTGTATTGACACAAATTCATCAAGGGGAGACATATTTCATAGCGGCCGGGAGCCAGGACTCTAGTCATTAGCACTGACAGCTTGTCACTCCTCAAGGTTAAAGAGACCTTTGCCTTGGAAGAATTACTTGTTCTCCCACAAGGTATACATTTAGAGAGAGACAGAAATGACAAGGTGCCTACAGAATATTTCATTCATGTCAGGCTCCATGACAGTAGAGTACTTAAATCGTACAGTGATACATGAAGTGTGCTTTGTTACACTGCGTTTCTCCTGCAAATTGTAATTGGGACAGCAGGTATTCAATCCACCAAGCTATTTTGCAATTCATCCTTGTCTAATTGCTCTTCTTTTCGTCTTCTTCTTTCAAACCTGGGTAATTTTGTTATTTTCTGTTGGTTTCTTAACTTTCTTATCTGCTTCTTCTTCTTAACCATTTTCATCTTGTCTTTCTCCTTCTTAATTTTCCTTCAAATTGCATCACCGCGATTGATCCAAACCAACAATTATTAACATTCTTCACAACATATCTGATTTAATCAAATACAATATTCGTTCAGATCCACTTCAACAAGAATACGAATAAGAACATCCTGTCATAGTTGCTCCTTGCAGGAAACACAGGTGAAAATGTATTTTTTAATGTAAGGATATGAAAATTATGCTTTTCACCCATTGGTGTGGCCAGCTGGAAATCCCCATTCAAGCTGGTTAGATGTTTAGCTGCATATTCAAAATAGCTGTAGAGAGAGCTTCCTCTATAGGTGTCTCATCCTGTTAAGGCACTGTTTTGGTGCATAGACAGGCCTACAGAAGTGCAGAGAGGTCCCCTGATTGATTAGTATTTCAGACTGTGCGAATGCCTACTGTCCCCAGCAGCCCTGCAGTGCAACACACAGTTGGCCTTTCCCAAAGTCCCCATCCCTTTAGTTACTGCTGCCAACTCAGAAAAACAATCAAGTCACCATTTGTCTATATGCTACCACAAGCCTTAGACAACTATTGAATACTCACTAGTGTCAACTAGTAGTTGTCAAAAGCATCTGCAATATGCAATGGAAGGTAACATCCAGGATGCAAAGTTGTGCCAAGCAAGCAAAAATGGAAGAATTATGGCCATGGCCTACTCCTCACACTGCAGGGTAAGTTATATTAACCTTATTCATGACAATCAACCTTCAGTGAGGTTAGACTAGTTCCGAAATGCAAGCCACAATACTCTGGTGTTTTGATAACACATAAGCTAGCCCTTACTGGATCCACTACATGCATTAGCTACCAACTCTAATCACGACTGCTGCCCCTGATGATTGCCAAAATAAGTAACTGAATTCAGTGCTGTGAAGACACAATATGAGAATGGAAAGAGTTTGCTCTCAAGCCTAACATGGGAGCTCACAGTTATATCCTGGGAACCAATGAGTACTTGTCCTTATCTGCTTGTCTTGTTTCAGTATTACCTTTAAGTAGACTGCCCCTTGTCATGCTATGACTGCTTTGATAGAATTTTTAAAGAGGACGAATGTTTCCCTGTAAGATTGTATCTATTTTTATTGGATGGGATGTTTTTGGAAAGTTTTTTGATTGTGTTAATCATATACATGAAGGTTACATGTTGACACTTGTAACACATCTGAAATTATCATTGCTATTGGCAATTAAAAAATATATTGACAACAAGTTCAAGTGTTGCTGAAATGTTACCATGGCCATTATGACTATTACATTAGCTCACATTTCACAATCTTTAAAAATCAGACACAAATTGTCATACAGTAGCTATGACAGTCTACTTTAGTACTTCATGGCACAAAAGTTGGGTTGTAGGCCTACTGTTGCTAAGGTATGATTGGGCAGCCTCTATGTGGAAGACGGGTTTATGCTAATGGTCACCCGTTCCGCTGTACAAGAAGCATTTTCCTCATATTCTTGCCTGTGCAAACCTGCCAAACAAATTGATATCAGGCAGCTGATATTGCATGCTTCAGAGGAGGTGGAAACATTTGTCTGAGCTCTCCAGAATCCACTTGAACAGGGCATAAAATAGCTCATGTTTCGTCATTTCAAATTGGGTAGAAAAAGTTGGAAACAGCTGGCTCGATAACTTTTAGCTTGCTATCCTCTTGTCACCTGGAAACCAAAATACTGTACAATGAAACTACTGAAGTTTAGCCAGCTATCACATCACTTATGTCATCATTCAATAGTAGGCTACATAGCTCCTAATAGGCTAAATTGCTACATGTTTTGGACTTAAAGTAGGACGGATAGCTCTTCATTTCCAAATGAAATACGTTACAGTTCAAAAGAACAATTCACTTCAAAATGACACATTCATTTGAATATCTGCCAAGAGTTCAGTTACAAAAACTGGGACTATTGAACGCAACACGTGGCTAGCTAGAGGTTTTCTCTGCTTACTATCAGCTAGGTAGGCTGTTCTTATAATAGACTTGAGTAGGAAGGACGGCTAATTATTCCTAAAACAGAGAGAAAAAAAAACCATCTCATTTAAAAATTGCACTTTTATTTTAATTATCGTTATGCAGAAAACAAATGCAATGTGGTCACCTGGAAAGAATTATTAGCTGTATTCTCCTTTAGTAAAGATTGACTTAAGTAACACTGTCTACCACAATCAATGTGTGAAGCTAAGTAGATGGCCAGTGTATGACTATATACAGTACATAATAGAACCCATGTTCTTGTGTTGAACTGACTCACAGAGAATACACAGTATGATTTCTGATTCCATGTAAGCTACTGTATTACACACTTTTGTTAAATGCCGGCAATGTCTTCTTAATTTGCTGTCAGTTCTGCCAACTGCTGTTAGTTTTAGATGAAAGTGCACAGACAAAATCAAAAACACCGTTAAACGCGCAGATGGACTGGTTTTAAAATAACTGTGTGAAATCATCCCTTATAACACTACTGTTGATCTGCAGAAGGCGTTCTAAAATTACCTTTTAAACTTGTTGAACGTACTGTATGTGTTATTCCCTGAATAATTATTATTTATGCAGGCTACATTACACTAAAAAAGCAGCAATATCTCAACAAAACTTTTTCAAAGTGAAAAGGCCATGTCACTTACTTACACAAATACTTGCTATACATCTGTGAAAAGCATAATTCATAATCAGACACTCATATCAAAGTGATAATAAATGATTTAAAACTGATGGCAAAATGAAGAAAATAATTATATTGTAGTATATATCAGAATAGCATTGCTTTGGTTTAGTTTCTGTGAAACATATTGGTGAAAGTATAGTTGGAAATATTTTTGATATAGAGATTTCTTTTGAAATTGTGCTTTGTCATTGACAGTAGTTAACATAATACATGGTTAACATATGTCCATGCTTATGTATCCCCTCCAATTATGTATTACAACTGGTAAATACCAGAAATAATAAGCTAAACTTTTCAGTCCAGTATTTCTTAGTCTGTGATATTTTCCTGTCCAGTCCATTTACATTCAGTAGGTTACTACCCATGTACAAAGCAGGCTATTTTCATGAGGCATTTTGACACAACAAGTACGTTCAAGGGTACAACAGCACAGTCTGAACCTGCAGGTTTAAACCCTGGGGATGTTTAAACCTGCAACCCTGCAACCAGCCAGAAGTCTGGATCACGCAAACCACCCTTTACTAATACACCAGACTGGAGCTTCGCTAGAAACAGCAGTGCGCAAAAGGAAGATGCATTCTGGTGTCAGCTCTGCATGGGTTGGCTCACAAAGAGGAACAGAGAGGGAATACAAAAGAGTGCTGTTCTCCAGTCAAGGAGGTTTTGAGTTTGAATCCAAAATCAGACAATAATAGCCTACCTGGGTGCTCAAATAGGTTTTCTCCTCTTGAAGTGCAGCACCATAGATGTAAGACATAATAGATTCATTCTGTGAGTGTAAGGGTATCTGCTGATAATGCTAAAACTAGTAATGCTGCAGTATACTGTGATCATTTAGACTGTCTGCAGTAGTAAACTCACAGAGGTATGCAACTCTGTTGCTGGAGGACTGCTGGTTCTGCTGCATTCCGATGTTAATAAGCACTTAATTAACCAATTAAAGTAGTTGATTACAAAGTTACCTCAGCTGTTTTTTGAGTCTGAATTGGTGGGCGTTTAAAGGTGGAAACAAAAACCAGCAGATGCTATGGCTTTCCTCTCCTGATCTAAAGTATGTATCAATCAACATGGGTATAAAAACTGAAGGGCTGTGGGTTTGAATGGTAGACTTAAATGACAACATACCCTAAAAAACCTCAACCTTCAGTAAGCAGGGTTTGATAATTATAGGACGGAGTGTAGCACAGTGGGTAAGGAACTGGACTTGTAACCGAAAGGTTGCAGGTTCGATTCCCGGGTAGGACACTGCCGTTGTACCCTTGAGCAAGGTACTTAACCGAAATTGCTTCAGTATATATCCAGCTGTATAAATGGATACAATGTAAAATGCTATGTAAAAAAAGTTGTGTAAGTCGCTCTGGATAAGAGCCTCTGCTAAATGCCTGTAATGTAATGTAATGATAAGTATCTTAAAATAATGATAATAATGATAATTATGGTTATATGTGATTCATTATTATACTGTACCATAAATATGATAATTATGATACCTGAACAGAAACCATGTAAGATATTCAGAATGTGATTTACATAAACCCAACTGCCTTCATGTGTGTTTGATGAAGGCAGCTGCCAGGTAAACAGTAATAAAGATGGTGCTGGTGCAGCCAAGGTTGGTCCTCAGCTAAGTCTGGATGTGTTGCTTCATTAAAATCAGCACACAGCCTCTAGTCTGTTTGACTCAGGGAAAAGACGTCTGTGCCAAGATACCCCCGGACCACCTGCAATAAAAGACCCGAGGCTCTCGCAGACCGAGAAACAGAACAGCTCCCACATCCCCGGCGCCGTCCGCGCCAGGAGAGGCTCGAGGAAACGCACGACTGACCCTGAATGCGCCAATCAATGCAACGTGGCCTTTGCAGTCTGGAGCAGGAAAAAAATTTAACAAACGAAACGGATCTCCTGTCTCAACTAAACCCGTGTTATCATCTAAGCGTGAAATATCACACCGACTGAAAAAACTGACCTTTTAACAGAGGAGTGCCTTCTCTCGGCTGCTGGGCGGTTTGGAAATGAGCGAGGCGCACGGACGGCAACGCGTAAATAGATAAGTGCGTCATTCGCTTTTTAAAGAAAAGACAATACCTGTTGAGGAAACATCAGCAGTATCGCAATGTATTGAATATCACATCAAATTGATTCTGGATTCAATTTTCAATGTTGCAGTATTTTATATGGGAGCATTCCTGCTGATAGACCACATCTAAGCCTTTTTGAGATATTGATTATGAGCATGAATGTATACTGAACATTCTAGTTTAACATGGGATTTAAATATATATATATATATATATATATATATATATATATATATATATATTTTTTTTTTTATATATTAAAACATACGCATTCTTTTTCTTTTGCAAAACAAAAAACTTTTCATTCAGGAGGTAATAAACCATACCTTTGTAAATGCAGCAACCACCACTGTACACACCATAAACATAACAAACAGTGGAGTATTTGAGAAAGGAACGTACTGATGAGGATCATAAACATAAACCCATTTTAAAACTTAAAAATGGAAATAGTTTTATTTCTTTCTGACAATGTCATTGCATAAAATATAGCATAAAAGTCTAGTGTAACAGCCAAAATTGCACAAATCATTACCAAAGTAACACTGTTGGTATCAGATTCTCTTTAAAATGGAACAACGGAGGAGAAATCAGAAATAATACAATTACACCACTATACAGTTTCATGTACAAAAGGTAGGTATAAATACATAACAGCTAGAAAAATACACTTGTCCTTTGAAATAGACTCTCCATACATATGAACAGTTTTGTAGAAAAATTGAGACAAAGAAACACAGTATTGTTTTTTGATTAGCACCCATTAAGATGTGTGAGATTTTGGAAATTTAGCATGATGCTCCCAGACCCTACACTGAGTTAAGATGATGGTTGCAGTAGTAGATTTAAAAATAAGAACAATAAAACATTTTATGCTAAAATATCTACACGCTGTCACACATGGGAGCACAGACACATTTCAAATAAGGAAGCCTTTTTCCAGAGTAAAACATTTAATAATGTAACTATAGTCCTACTGATATTTTGAGACACTTAATTGCATTTGTCAGTCAGCATTGCCTGTTCGGATACTGTGACTGAGCCCACCCCGAGAGATATTTCTGAAACATTCAAACCAAACACTTCATATTTATATGAACAACAAAAATAAAAAAAACAGAAACAGAAACAAATAACGTAAAAGTATGTTCCAAATGACGAAAACAGATGTCTGCATTTAGTTAGATTATGTATAAGACTGGAATGAAAGTACTAGTGTTGTGAGATGACACAAAGTTTGTGGTTAGCTGTGCAGTCTGTGCATTCTGGTGATGTCATTTGTTTTCACTATTTCATATTTGTCTTTCACATGAGGCAAACCATTTTTCTTCATAATTACTAGTTAATCACATTTAAATCTGTTGTTGGTTAATTTTCCCTGAGCTACAAACATGGCCCTGTCTTTCCACAGAATGCTGTGTAAGTATTCACAGGGGCCAGGTGCGGTACGGTTCTGTGATCTTATTTTATGTTCACAAGATTAATATTAAGGCTCAGGTTCCATATCATAGCAACCTAAACTTGGAGTAAATTATTCTAGGGAAAAAGGGGATGCTTTTTTCCCCTATTTGTCACAAATTGTACTTTAATCACACTTATGCCATAACTTCAAATTCTCAAATTATGTATTTATGCAAGAGTAGAATTCAAAGCAAATATTAATGCATTTCTTACACAAGAATGAATAGCTGTAATTACCAAAGCATTTTAGCTGAATGTGTAATGGCACATTGTGTTGTTTAAGAAAGGAACACAAAAACTCATAAGGCCTTATGTTAATGCATTACCTGGAGACTACAGTGTATTGGGGAGTCTAAAAAATAACATTTTGTAATACCCATGTACCTACACATAAATTGCTCAAAGAGCATACTATGTAAACACATAGTTATTATCAATGCTGGTTCACAGCAATATCAAATGTTTATGCCATTCTTCTTACTCCAACACCACCTGAAACTTCCCCTGTACGTACAGAAAGTGCATAAGTGGTGCGTTATATGAGTTCATGAGTAATTAGGTATTACAGAGTACTTGCTTATGTCAATGACAGTGTAATTACACAGGTGCAAGAGTCACAATAATTTGTGACTGTGAGGGCTATTGTTTTTTAGTTATTCTTGTGGTTGCTCACTGTTTTAAATTGGTAGTGTTGTGTAGTTATTTTGTGTTTTCTTAGCAAACTGGAATGGAATGGAAGCACAATCACAACTATGTGAACATTAAACAGATTAAGGGGGCTAGTATAAAACTCCTGCTTAGTCTTTAACTTTTGTTATTCACACAGCATTGTGTGGTTAATGCCTTTGTGAATGGCTAAATCTGTAGGGTAAGTCATAAAAACCAATAGTGCTCGTTCAAGTCTGCTCAACAAAGTTAAGAAGAATATGGGGAGGGTTGGAGAGCTGTTTATGTCTTCTCATAGCTATGCAGATATGCACATCTTGACACCATTCCACCAGTCAATAGCACACATCTACATTTCCTGCTCTTCATATCTCATAAGATTCTGTAGCTTCTGTAGTACCGCATTCAACAGTAACATTTGCCCTCAATGTACTTATGTAAATTCACATAAACTAATCAAGGGAGGGAAAATAAGGCATTTTTTCATGTCACTTCAGATGTTCTAATTTGCAAATGTGGGCGTCGGCACCGGGTGGTCCATTTGTATTGCTTTCTGTTCCTTGTGGTCATAGTTGCTACAACTATATTTCACTTACAATTCCAAGGAAACATTGTACAGTTTTTATTACAGTGCAACGGTAATGAATCCCCAAACGGGATCGAGATTAAAAACCGCATTAACCTGGCAGATTTCATGTAGTGTTGTCCTTTCTCCCCCCAGCATGCTCCTCTCTGTTTAGCGTGGACATGTTGTCCTCACAGAGTCTGCGCTGCTCTCGGTTTAAGTGCTTCGTTGGCGGGACAGATGAGGTGTCCGGGTGGCTCTACACGTCGTTGGACCCCTGGCTGGTGCAGGAAGAGAAGCTGTCGTACAGGGAGTCGCTCAGGGACCCCAGGTTGTCCACTCTGGACGGGGCCGTGCCGGTTTGGCCCCGCTCCACCCCGTCCCTGGGGGGTTTCTCCTCGCCGGTCCTCCTCTGACCGTCTGGGACGACCCCCCCGCCGTTGCTGTTCAGCTTGTTGAGAGACTCCAGGGAGACTCTGGAGAAACGCGTCCTCTTCTTCGTGCCCGTGGTCTCGTCCGGCCCGTTGGTTTTCTGCAGGGGGAGGAGACGAAGCCTGGTGTTATTCATTTATTCAGCACTCAGAGCTACAGTAAAGGCTACTAAATGAGAAGGGCAAACACTAGAAGCACTCAGCTTGATTTTAAAGACGTAATGCCTCATACGCCTGAGAGCTTTCATTGCAATCAGACTGTTTTTTAGTGCATGCATCGTATTTATGCCCACTGTTTTGTTAGAAAGTTGCATAACCGCCCAAGCAAAAACTTGAAAATGTACACTTGCCTCCAATATATATACAAAGGATTGGACTTGGCACTCCTTCAGATATGGGGAATGGGGCCATATGGGTAATTTAAAACAGCAATCTAAATGTAGAAATGAAAAAAACAAATAAACACTTGTAATTTAATGGTCACCGGCATAAACTTAACTGAGCAGACAACTGCAACAAGACCAAAAAAAAAAAAAAAAAACTTTGAAAGGAAACTCTAAACTCTAAAGCTAATTTTATCCCGCAAAATATTAAAATGAAGTAGAATATTCTTCAAGCATTCTACAAAATATTAAAGCAAAGTAGAATATTGTTCATGCATTCCATTTATTTCCTCATTGCCAAAATGAAAATTGAACCAACCATTCCGCAAAGTCTAATTAGAATTCTATTTAATTATACTTAATTACACACTGTAGAGAATTATTGATTACAAAAGACTACCAACTTTGTAAAATGATGTGAGAGAAAGCTGCAAAATTTTTATAAACCATATTTTTAAACAATATGGTAAAAAAAAAACATTTTAACACTTTTCATAAAATACATACATACACTTTCATAACACATTCATAAGACCTTTATATTAATAAGCACTTTAAACAATCAAAAGATTGTCACAGTTTTACATGTCAAATAAGACTTAACATCACGTCATAGCAGTGTTAGTTATGATATAGATGATTATACAGTGCCATTTAGTAAAGTATGTCAAATGAAATGTGTGTTTCCTAAAGTTTGTTTATTATTTGTTGAGAGTTTTGGAAGCTTTATGAAGTTCTCATACAGTAAATCTCTTAGAAAATGTCCCGCTTTCCAACCACAAATTGTTCCCCATTCTACCATAGGGAATTAAACACTGTGGAATGTTTTGACAACTGCCACTAATAAAAACAAAAAATGATAAATGGATATGTTTGGCCAACCTCTCTGGTGGAATCCTAATGTTAAAAGAATAATGAGTCACTCTGTAAGAAATGACTGCTGTCAGAAATTACCTCTGAGCCTCCAAAACCTGTTCCCAAACAACAGCAGTTTTTGTGTGTGTGGGTGTGTGCATGCATGCGTGCGTGTTTTATTATCAAAACATGTTTTACTGGTTTATGGTCAAAGTCCATCCACTGAAATAACTTACATTACATTTTCATGACATTTATTTGGCAGACGCTTTTATCCAAAACGAAAACACGGCCACTTTTATCCAAAACTTGGCCTTAGTTGATGTCCCATTTCAAACCATCTGACATGACATTGGGGGGCTTCTGAATTCACAACCACCAATTACTAATGATTCTGATTTTTATTACAGAGCTAAGCTACAATGACCCAGGTAGCCCCTGAAAATATACCATTCCAAGAAAAGAAAAAATAAATGTACCTCTCCAGAGGGCTGTTATGTATGAGGTCAGAGAAGCATTTTCAGTAGCTGCTCATCAAGGAAAATAAGGAGAAAAACACCTCCAAGCTAAACTGCCTGTCTTGAATCTGAACTTTAACTTCAGTTGGCAACAAATAATGCAAACGTTGAAAGCACAAGCCTTGAGTCCACCCTCAACCTGCTACATTCTCATTTAACAGCCCTCAGACATGCATGCTTTTCTTTTTCTCTCAAATCACACCACAGCAACTGTAATCCTGAGATTACCTGCAGGACCCAATGTCAAACCACAGCTCTGTCAGTGTCGATGGGAATATTACATAGACCACTTTCCCAGGTAATGGCATTATTACACTTTTTGTGCTGTGTTTCCCTCTTGACAGAATTCCACCATTTTCCAAGGAAAACCAATAGCCAAACATGCAAGGATTTGGACTTGTTGCCAAATCATCAAATAGGTAGCAGTGAAATTTGCTGGCCTTCCCACTTCCCACCCTATCTTCCCTTCTTCAAATTCAGGATACTCCGATCACCTGCATCACTCTGTGATAATACAAGTGATCGGATTCCCCTACACCACCCCTCCCCTCCCCCGCCCATAATCACATGATAAGAGCATGCATATGTCTGGGATACACTGGGACCTTATCAATAACCTTCTACGAACATGGAAATCTGCCAGACTTGGTGGCTGCAAATGGTGGAGGTGGGGGTGGGTGAGACGATCAGAAATGCACTGATTTGGTGATATGGGGGGGGGGGGGGGAGTCGCTAAACAGCGGTGAACTCATCTTGATCTGATCTGATATCCACCTCAAAAAGTCAATACCTGAGGCGGGAGCTTATTCTCCCGCAGAAATAAGCACCTCCAAATGCTTACGACGAGAGTCAAAGGGGGTCAAAGACTGAAATGAGGAACAACCGCATATTTACAGCCCTCCCGGTACATTAATGGAGGCGATGCTAGCCCGAAGCAATATCGAGAGTAACATAGAAAATACGATGTTATGTACTTCTCTTTTTTTTGGCGCCTCGTGCTTTTACAGATTGTGGGACTTTGCCATTCGTCGTTGGGTAAAATTTGACCTTGAGAGCACCTTAATTTGCGCTTCTCTTTTGTTGCTGTGCTCCTTTCGGTTTCTCTGCTAAGAGATTGGCTTGTCAGTTGATGTGAGGCGCTCACAGTTGAGATGTTTTGTGCGGTGGCTGACCGAGTGATTGCTGATCGCTGGGACGGATGAAATCTGCCGCTGCCGGTGTTCGGGTACGATTCAACTCGGAGAACAAAGCACATCCATGTACATTCTATGTCGGCATCAAAATCTACATCCCAAAGTGTCTCCTTCCAGTGTAATGACTGCAAAATATATGCACAATGCGCCAAGCTCTTCATAACAGCACAGAACGGGCTTATTAATGAACCGTAATGATCGAAACGCTGACGACAAGAGTAAAAGATAAAAAACTACAAAAGCATCAAACATTTAAAGCAATCATGTCCCATTAGAGAAATGTGTGTTTGTACCACAGAATGCTGCACCTCCAGGTAAAAAAAAGTGAGATACTGACTGTATTTTATTTAAAAAACAGTAAAAAAAAAAAAAGAAAAAAAAAGAGAAAAACTTGACAAAATAATGACAGAGAGCGAGAAGGTATCTGGCTTCTATTAAGTTGTGTTGACAGGGCAGAAGCCGCTCTGTGCGCTTTGCTGGCGGTGATTTGCGTTGCAGGAGCGAACGCGGGGGCAGCAGCTCGTTGTGCGTGATTGTGAACGGTGATTAGTGTGCGCAGCCAGTGACGCTGAGGAATGACAATTGGCGCCCCTCCTGTTTTCCAGACAGCACAGGGATCTATTCTCTTACGGTGGGAGAGAGGTCCTTATCTCTGATTGGGCTTGATTCCGCAAAACACAATTACTTGGGTGAGGGGAGCAGCCTGGCAGGGGGCTGTATCTGAGAACCTTTCCAACGATCGACTTCATTCTGCGGAACGCCGTAAAAAAGGCTTCTGGATGCAAAGGTTCGGTGGCAAATAATGAAATGTTTTGCTCCTCTGAAGACAGGGGCGGGGTAAGACCCAGAGACGATGATGTATGAATCCACAGGAGAAGAACCTGACATGTGGGACATATGACTTAATAAACGTGAAGTAAACCAGAGGGGATTTCTAAAACATGTTTTAAATTGTCTTCACGAGCTATGGAACCAAGGAGAAAGCTACCATTGTTCATGACACAAAGTACTTACACACACACACACACACCACAAAGACACGTCAAACACATGAACCCACAACACGCATATGCAGATTGTCAGGGGGAGACAGGAAGAGATAAAATTGTAAGGCAATAAAAAATTACCTCAACTAAAAACTGTAGACTGCTGAATCTAAGTTCAACACAAAAGAATAAAGATTGGATAATGGTGGGATTTTAGATTCAACAATCTGAAAGGGAAAATAAATTTACAACCATTTGGGAAAGACTATCTGCCAACACACATGAAATTTTTGGTCCATCTACCTTCTAAAGGATGGTTATAAAATCTACAGGGAAGAAAGATGATTTCATATGAAGAAATGAACAACATAAATGCTGTTATCTCTATGGTAACATCTACTGTAGCATCTCTTGCATATGCCAGGCAGAAGGGTTAAAACAACAGCCCTTTGCCTTTCTTTGCAAAAGGCAAGAGACTCCCATCGTCAAAATTGAGATGCGGGCACGTTATCAAATGGAATTACATTTTATGTTAATGGACGGATAAACTACACAGAAAAAAATCATTATGCATAGGACATTTCCCACCACCACACTAAATGGTATGGTGGCATGCCCAGCTCATCCACTGTTAAAAGTGTAAAATCTCTATTTGCAGCACAGTTTGCGACCACATGCTCCATTCACCCAGTGGATCGGCTACGCGTTATTGCGCCACGCATTAACGGATTTCTGTGTGCCGCTGCGAGTCACCGCGGTTTGGAGAGAGGGGGTGTTTTCACGGTGCGGGAGCGAGGGAGCCAGGCGACAGGCAGCGGAGGAGGAGGAAGAGGCTGGCGAGCCAACTGGCTGCCTTCGCCATTCACTCCATAACGGCATTCTCTTCGGCTCAGCTTGGCTTTCCAGCAAGGGGAGAGTGCCAGCCACCATTCACACACAGCGAGGGGGAGCCGGGGGAGCAGCCAAACAGTCTGGCAACTCGCTACGCAGGACTACAAGCAAAAACATGCTCCAATCAGGGACAAGGTCTGAATCAACACATAGAGTGGACTACAGAGCAAAGGTTTTCATTATATTTAAAATATAATGCTGTTTTTAGTTTGCCTTCTCCTTAATGGCAGACAGCTTCTGAACTCTGATTCATATCATTCTGTACTGCTGAGGACTGGCAATGTCTGGAATGTAAGGACATTACTGCAGGGAAAATTTGGTACACAAAGAATGTCAGAAACTCTTGTCATCTGGACAGAACTGCATTAGGGTTAGGCTTAATTTTAATTAGTGCTGATGATTGCTGAACTCACGAAACTGTAATTGTGGGAGAAATAAAACGTGTTTAATCATGACTTACAGTTAAGGATGATTTGTGACTGAATATAGGTCCAGTGCAAGGCAATGGAACATTCTTAATTGACAGGGTCATGTGTGTACACAACAGAATGCAGCCAATGCTAAATCCTCTTGCGAGCGCTTTACTGGGCTCTAGTGGTGGAATGCCGCTACTGCGGGAGCTGGTCACTTGACCAGTGAGTGAGACAGTCAGTGGGCCAATGAGTCAATCAGCTAGTTGGTCAGAAAAATCACTTACTCGTGAAGTACTACAGCAAGCAAGTCAGTCAGACAGTCATGCTATTGTATTAGGGTCCAGCTTCCTCCAATCACAGGAAAACAAAACATCCAGGTAAGGAGGAATGAGAGGCAGAGGGACACATCTCTTTCCCCCTCCTTGACCCCTGCCACAGAAAGGGCGTAGCCAGGCAGTTTCCCCCAGTCATTCCTGGGGCGGGGCCAATCTTTATTACAGATCAGGCACGGGACAGGAGGGAAGCGGGGGGAGGGGAGGGGGGTGAGGAAGAGGAGGACGGCCGCTAGCGGAGCTGTCAGGAGGTGTCGGGATGATGAATGGGGGCCAGCGTGGGCCGAGGGGACCACTGATGGGAACCGCCAAAGTTCACATCACTCTCCTGAGTGCTTGTGAAAGGTTATTAAAGGCACTTAAATCACACCGCCGGCCCCTTCCCAAACTGCCTGAACCAGCCAGCAGCATCACTGATAAGCACTCAATACGCGCACGCGCACATGCACACTGACACTCACACTCATCACATGCACACTGACACTCACACTCAATCACATGCACACTGACACTCACACTCAGTCACATGCACACTGACACTCACACTCAGTCACATGCACACTGACACTCACACTCAGTCACATGCACACTGACACTCACACACGCACATGCACACTGACACTCACACACATGCGCACATGCACACTAACACTCACACTCAGTCACATGCACACTGACACTCTCATTCGCACGTGCACATGCACACTGACACTCACACACTGACACTCACACTCAGTCACATGCACACTGACACTCACACTCAGTCACATGCACACTCACACTCACATTCAAACACACACACACTCAAACTCACACTTACACACGCATTCACACACACCTTCCTGATTTCCTGGAAGTGCTTGCGGTGGGATGAACATGAGAAGGCCAGTTGGTAACCTGCAATATGTCACAGTACTACTGGAAGACAGTTGTGCTTTAAATAGTGAGATATTAATAATCTGCATTAAGCATTGATGCAGTTACTTAATTACAGAGCACGACAAGCCTTTATTATTCATAACTGTTCAGGACGTATTGTGGAACCTTGCACCCTTGCTCGTAAAAGGTAATTTCAAGCAGATTCATCGATTTAATATCAACTCGCTGAAGAGAAAATGGTAGTTTTAATATGAGTTCAGCTAAAAATAACAATCTTGGAAATGTTCATCCATGGTTAAAATCATTCTGATCATATTTTAAGAATTTATACTGAAACCATTCCATCATTGCACATCATTATTCTAATGGTTAGCCATGCTGTCATTCCCTATTTTCAACGGTTTTTCTTTGATGTAGGTGTGATCTCTACTCTCAAACCTCTGATCCTTCACCTTCAATATGTAGCTTCTTTTGCACAGCTTTGACCTCAAAATCATTTCCCCTTCCTCCATTCTTCCCTCAAATAGACACACAAATACCAAAATACCAAAACATGCTTCCACACACATGCACACAGACATGCACACACAAACACACACACCCATGCACACACACACACATGCACACAGGCACACGCACAGACATGTGCATACACATGCACACACACACGCTACTTGTTCCTTCGACTTTCTTGAAGGAAACCAAACCTGTTGTACTTGAGTTTTGTCTGCAACAAGCTCATTGATTTCGCCTCTGTGCAATTTTTAAATCAGTGTTTCTATTCTCATTTTGCCCTGGTGAGAAGAAAAACAGTGGGACATGTGGCACCCCACTACACTGACTGTATGTAATGTGGCAATTCTACTGTGGACAGGCTGGGCTGATAAGGAACAGACTGTGACCTGAGCCCAGTCTGCCAAAATGCCCATCAGCCTTACTATGGGAACATGCCCTACCATAAACATCACAGACAGACAGCATCCTTAAGTGTGTGTGTGCATGTGTGTGCGCGCATGCAAGTGCGTCTGTGTGTGCGTGTGTGTATCCGTGCACGTGTCAGTGTCGATGTGTGCGTAGTTATTTAGGTTTGCGTTTTTAGTTATGTGCATGCGCGTGTGGTCTGCGTGTGTGTGAATGTGCACGCACATGCACACACCACATACCCACACACACACGCACGCATGCACACACACACATCAACATGCATGCACACCACACACATGCATACACACACGCAGGCACAAGCACACACACACACACATGCATACACACACGCAGGCACAAGCACACACACACACAGCACACAGACTGAATGCTGGGCAGACACACAGCCCTGGGCAATTACTCTACCTACTGAGAATCCTCCAGCATGGCTGTGCATTTCAATTCGGCTCCAAAAAAGGGCTGTTTGGGTTGCATACAACTAGCAAGTCTCTGACAATTACCCTGGCTTAGCAGACAGACTTTGCCCCTTCCCCCTCCAACACACCCCACCCACCTCTTCAAATTGGTTAATGAGGAGCAGCAAGCTATAAATAGAGAAGACCGAGAAGTTTCTGATGAACTGATCACAATCATGAGCCTGTACATCCTGGTTTAACAAGCTTGCCCATTTTAATAAGGATCGGCCCATTTTCCGTAACTGTGACAAACAATAGCTTTATCGGTGCATTCCACATTTAGTCATTTTATATTGTAAGAAATAATTCTGATTATATTCAGTAATTATGACTGTCAAATACATTGATGGTGGGTTTTTTTTAAAATCATGAAGCAAATGTTTCTTTCAAGAGAATTAAAAAGATTTCTGTTGCTAGTGGCTCAAAATAATTTACATGAGCATTCTTGTTTAATTGCACAATACTGTCAAAAACGGTTTTTGGATACATGATTGGATAAAAGGTCTGCAGCTCCCCTTGAAAACACTGTTATGATAATTCGTACTGTTACTTTAGAGAGAAAAGCTCCAGTTGTCTAAATGACCATTTAATCCGCCCCCCTTTTCTGCTGTTTTAACATGACAGCAGCTTCCTCTTGGTCCCCTGAGTGGAGAGACGTTTTCTGCATGTGCACGTTTCGACCCCCCCCCCACCCCGTGCTGTTACTGTGAAGTTAGCTACGTGCCGGTAAATGTCATGTGACGCAGCGGGGACAGGGAATCTTATGCAATTACGCGGCTTTCGCTACGGAAAATTCCGGTTGGGACAATTTGCCTCCGCAGTGCAAACAAAGCCATCCTGTGGTGGAAAAAAACCCAGAAATTTCTCATTGTGACTGCCACGGCAGTCTGTCAGCACCTGAGATCAGCACACTTTGTGTACAGCGCAGGTAAGATGACCTTGTGATTACAGTGTAATGCACTGTAATTAGACAGTATGCGGAAAAGTAAGGGTTCTGCAAATGTAAACAAACAGCCTCACTGTTTTTCAAGAAGCAATTGCTGCATAACTAATGCGATTATACTGAAAGGTTCAGGCTTGGTTCAGGGAGGTGCTGGGGTTATTCAAATGACACGAATAATTCTGCAAGCTTCATGCTATTAATATTCCATAACGGTAACTATACAAATATAGAATTGCTACAATGTAATCACATAGTTAATTATTGAATTAGTTGAACTGTCCCCTCTGAACACCTGAAAAAGGAGATCAGGTTAGTGCTCCACTCCACATTCACTTAGATATTTCCTACTGAGCAGAAGCCATGTATTCCACATATTCTAAAGTGAGCCGTTTTGTGGAGACATCTTCCCCCGCTGTTTCCAGGGAAGGCCATAAATCATGCAGCTGGCACTGTGCTCTGGTGTGACCGGGTCCGGTCCCCACGCACAAACAAACTGCCCTCCGCCTCACTGAAAAGTTAATAAACACCAGGGCCCTGACACGGCCCCACCGGGCCTGTTTGCAGATACGCACGAGCGCTAAAATAATGCATCGATGGAAGTGGGAAATGCTCTCGACCACAAGGACATCTTCCTCAGCAGTAGTCTAAGAAGTCTCTCGCTAATGGAGCTACTGGGATCAGACATGAATTGATTGAATCAGACGTAAACACATGATAATGTTTTATGCAGTGCGCCGAACGCGTGCATACATTTTGATAATATAAACAACGTTTAATGGAGATTTGGGATGGACCTTTTTCAATATTTCTGACTGGCTGCCAAGCTAATAAGCCTAAGAGCTCTGAGACGGTCTATTCACGGGGTGGACACAATTAGATTAGCCTTTTTCAACTTTAAATACATTCCACTGATAAGACTACTGTTCTTTCTTGACATTCCATAAAAATGCCTGTTCTGCAAGCTGTCATAAGGAAGTGCGTCACGCCATTTGACGAACAGACAATGTGATGGATCCTAGACCAGCTGGTCAGCCATCTGAAGAATCATCAATTATGCTCCAATACACCTGTCCCTACACAAGCCAGTGACTCTTCCCCACACTTCAGGCTCAGATTAAATCAAATCTAAGTTCCCCATTTTTTAAGCAAACGTTCACTAACGTGTGTAGGTTAAGATTCAGATTAATGACAAACGAAACCTGATTGGATGCCTTTGTGTGCCAGTGCAGAAAGCACACACATCAGGCTAAAATGGCACATTAGCGTGAGAGTGGGAAGAACAATCAGCGCATCGTATGGTGGTAGGACACAAGGACACAAGACTCACACTTTGGGGATCTCCAGCATTGCCCTCAGTGCCTGGGGAGTTGTACTGCGGGATGGCTGTTTGCTCCTCCTCAAAATGTTGGTAGTAGTCCATGATTGACAGCCGGTTACCCACGCTGCTCCTCTTCATCCCCTCCTGGTCAACTGCAGAGAATGATTGGCCAAGTTAGAGTCTCAGCTCCGTCAAGTTAGAGTCTCAGCTCCGCCCAGTTTATGTGCCAAAAATTCAGCCCAGCCTCACTGAATCTTGCTCTTGGCTCACCAGAAATTAAGTTATACAAAAGCTGTGACGTGTTCTGTACACAGTATTTACAGTGGAATTGCTGAAAACATTTCATTACAAATGAAAAAAAAATCAATCAAAATGACGCAAAGAAAAAGTCTTGTGAAAAAGTTTTTCAATTTACTCAAAAGGAAGAATAAAATAGGGATAAAATCAGTGAAGGGCTGAAATACAATGCTAATGATGACAGAAAATTACATTCTACAGCTCATTACAATATCAATTATAATCCATAGATTTTTATTTTAAATGTGTTTTTTCCCCTCATTTTTTTCTACAATTTGGAATGTCCAATCACGTTCATTGAAACTTAAGCTGTCGATTCAGGACAGCACAGACATGAGCTGCGACTTCTTATTGCCCCACAGTTCACAAGTCAGGCTCATGCCATGAGTTGAGCTGGAGGAAGACACCTAGAGTTTAAATCCAGAAAAGATCATGTGGGTTGTGATTGACCAGTGAGGGTTGCTGGCGAGTGATGAGACTCACCAGCGACCCCCACTGGGAGCTGTGATGAGGGTTATAGGAGACATGCTGGTAGACTACAACACTCCCAGCCCTGGGTGACACTAGAGCCAGCTGTGTGTCACCCTGCGGGGCTGCCGGCCACAGTCAGCACTGGCACAGTGCAGATTCTACACCAGACCGTGGGCCCGTCCATGCCCCGGAACAGTGCCTCAGCCGGATGACCCACCAAGACTTCAGAACTTAACCTGCAGGTGTGTTATGTAAAACTTGGAATGCATTCAGCTGCCTGAAGGTAGTAAGACAGATGCAATATTTTGGTGGTAGATTATCTTTACATTATACACAAATGTCTTATTCTGAGCAGTCGTAATCATTTGAAAATCATGGCCTCAAGGGACAAAATGTGAGCAAAAACATCTCAATTATAGTCATTTCCTTCAGAAAGAGGCTTATGTAACCAAGGGAGAACAGAACAGAAAAACTTCACAGGCTCAAATGCATGGACGTGCATTCAGCAATACAATCTCACTGACCCACCTGGTTTGTTGTTCTTGGGTTTCGGGGGCGGAATCTCACGGGAGGGGCGTGTCACAGAGGTGTCGTCCTCGGGGCCGGTTTCCACCTCACTGCCGCTGCTGCCGGAGTATGTGCACACGTGGAGAGCCCGGTCCTGTTCCACACACCAGACCAGACAAGGGACTTTAAGACCGGCTTTATACAATATACCTACCCTTTGGGGAGACAGAGGCTTCAATACTGATGCCAACTCCCCTCTCTCCCCCTGCTAAATGCCACGTGTTCAACAGAAATTAGCTCACCAAAAGCACACTGACACTGATCCTGCTATGAGCCCCTCTACTACCAAACACACACTCACACTGATCCTTGCTGCTATGCGTCTAAGAGTTATTTTCATTAATTGCAGCAATTTGTTAAAAAAGCAGACATTTCACTTAAAAAAAATCATGAACTTTCATAATGTGTTACAGGCATATAACAATAATTGCAAAGTCAATTTTACGAAGTCATAAAATCACACGTATTTTCACCAACATATATAAAGTGAAGGAGAGAATATTCTGGAATGCTAATGCAAATCTTGTTTAGTGTTAATACTACCAGTTCTTATTCAAGTTCTCAGTCTATGTAATGTAATAAAGATGGATGATATTACATTTACTAAATATACATATCACTGATAAAGCTAAACTCTACATCTTTCAGACTCCATGTGTCATAATTCAAAGGAATGTGCACTTAGGAATGTGCAGGGAGAACTAGTCCAGTCTTCAATTTACCTTCTAAAAGAGAGGGGGAGAAATTATTTCAAAATATTTACATTTTGTTTATAAGTCTATGTATTTATACATATTCATTGTACATTAAATTAAAATGGCCCTTCACAAGTGTGTACCAAACAGTCAGTAAGATCCTAAATCTAAACCAAACACAATTTTGGTGTTTAAATAAAAAATTGACTTAATATAAAATGGCGCTTCATTCTTGTTGAAAAACATACATTTTTCAATGTATGTTTACAGTATTGTGATCTGCAAAGCATTGAACCAGGCTAAATTCTCATTTGGGCACATATGTAGTGCCATACACGGACTAGTATATTTTACCGAACGCATGATAATTTAAACTCGTAACCCAGGATGATCGTGGCACTCAACCTGCTGACTGAGTGCAGAAAGTGGCTGAGGAGCACGAGGGACACACCCAAAGAATGGGGAATGGGATTGGCTCTTACAGAGGACAAGGCGTGGTCCTTGCTGGTCTTTCCCTTGTCTGTCTGGTTGTCATGGATTCCAGGGGTCTGGGCGGGGCTTGATTGCGATTCGCTCTGGGTCCGCCTCTTCGGGTTCATTAAACCTGTGGCGTCAGTAAAAAAACAAATCACCTGGGTTCATTTCAGAGCAAGCAGCAACACTGAATCAGCAACACCAGCTCTTCATCCATTCACATGCCGAAACGCACCTAGGGGAAAGTGTCTGAACAAGTGTTCATGAATCAGACTTGTAAGAATGGTTTGCTTGATGTGTTCTGAGTATAGAGCAGCCAACTAAATACTGTCCCTGGGGTCCAATTTCAAACACTTTCAGACTCATTGCGGATAAGCCAGAATTAGACGTACATATTAAGTGACTGTAACTTGGGCCGCCAGCCCAGGTCCTCCAGGAACCCCAGGGCTTGCTGCTTTTCACTGCTACGCAGAACTTAATCAATCAATTAAGCAGCTGGTTACAGTCAAGTTAATTCATCTTAGCTGGTTTAGTGGGTCTAAATGATTTTCTGATTTTATGGTGAAAAGAAAACCCAAACAGACCATATTGATCTCCAGAGAACAGACTAAGGTGTCCTTAAAGGATGATTTTCCAGGACATGAGATCCTAATATTGACCCCATACAGAAACAGCCATGGGAAAACACAGCAACAAGCAGCCATGGATGGAGGCTTTCATCAGGAAAGCAACACTTCGGCCCGTTTGACCCCCAACCCACTGCATCCAGTTATGACCTGTTGCTAGGAACCTGTTTGTCCATAGCTCACATCAGCTTGGCATCTTAGGCATGCAACAGGATCGAAAAAAAAACTCAAGCAAAACAAATACACAGCAGCCCACTGTCACCTTGAGTGACAAAGCACCATCCATAATCACGGCCAAGAATTTCAATGATTATCCTTTTTTTCCTCCACCGCTCTTTTCCACTCCTCGATGTAAAAAAAACCGCATTCTCTGACAGTATAATTAACTGCGTCTCTTTTGGCAGCGGTAGGAGAAATTTGCATGGAGATCAGGGGTGTTCTTTTTCATCTTATCCCGCACTTATTAGGTGATCTGTTGCTGTAATGTTTCGCCCCGATTTGTTATAATGACAGGCCCTAATCACGGCTGTGGTGAGAGGCGGAATTGAGGTCAGGGAAGGAGGTATTCACCGCGCACGGGGCCGCATATCGTCTGGCTGCAATCGCTCCGTTCCGTGAGGCGGGGGTTGCTACCCGTAATTACCAGGCCGGTCATCCTCCCCCCCCCCCCGGCGATCTCCGCACGATCTCCCGAAGCGGCCGCTAGCTGCGGAACGCCACGTGCCGCGATTAGAGATCGGGACCGCCGTTGCAGGGTAAATCGTGCTGGGTCCCCCGTTGAAACGATGTAAGAACGCTTTGCAAGGGGGGAGGGGGTGTTTTGCTTTTTTTTTTTTGGGGGGGGGGGGGGTGGTTGCGTGGTAGTTTTCCGATTAAATGAGGCAAGGTGAAAACCGTAGGGAGGTATGTATGGCGGTTGGGGGGAGGGGGGGATCTGGCAATGAGCGAGCCGTCTGTGGCACGGGGGAGCCTGCCAAGATGTAAAAAGGAGCATGTCAAGCCCCTGCTGCTCGCTCCGGTCCGCTCCAACCCCTTTCAGCGCACGTTAAATACAAACGCGCCTTGGCAGGCATGCAGAAAAACACATTGTGAGCAACAAGAGGACTTGTTTTCAGCTTTTTGTCGAACGCATATTTTTAGCATTGGACTGAGATCAAAAACCAACTAACGCTGGCCTCTACACAAAATGCTTCTCACCCGGTCGGAGAATATAAATGTGAATCAATTACAATGGCTTATTAAATTCACAGTGTTTTTTAGCTCTGTACAATAAAAAAAAATAGGATATTCCTGGATACATGTATGTGACTGAACATCCTTCCATACTGCTTTCACAACATTTCACATGTTCTTTAAGGGTTTAAAATCAATCTGAAATAACACAAATCTAAATCAAACCAGTGCACACTCATACACCTTCAATTTGTAGTGATGTCACATTTGACCTCTCCATACCAGGTGCCGTAATACCCGCAGCAAGATGTTTTTGTCCCACTTGATTGATATGCAATAAAGCCTACCTTATACTCTCATAAACATGATGTAGCATGTTATAACCAGCCATGAAAGTATGATACTGTCTTCAACAATTGCCATAATAGGTGCATATATATTTTTTCAAAACAGATTTAAAGAACTGATTTATCGCATGTATTATCAAAATTATCGCATGTAGTTCAAGAGCTATTGCATGGTCAACTCAATGGACACTCCCACATTTCTTCCTTCAGCCAATCGCACTTCACCAGCTCGCTCCCATGGCACACCGCAGTTGTCAGGTAGGTGCTTTGGGCCTTACCTGAGGTGCTGGGTTTGGGCAGCCGGCTCTGTGAGTCAGGCAGGTCCTTGCTCCCGGTCATAGTGGGGTCGGAGAGAGACACGCCCACGCCGCTGTGGGGGCGGGAGCGTGTTTCAGGACGAGAAGGCACTTTCCACCTGGGCAGCAGGGTCGGGGCAGGATCCTGAGGGGCTTCGACGGGCGTGGCCAGGGCCCGCTCGGGAGTGGACGCAGATTTGGTGAGGTGCCGACCGGTTGCCCGGGCAACAGAATCGGGGAGGGGAAAGGTCCCGATGCCGCTGTCCAAAGTTCGCGTCTGGCAGCTGGAGCCTGAGGTAGAGGAGAAGTCACGTGATGGAGGAGGAGGGGCGGAGAAACAAGGGACCACTGGAGTCACAAGCAACGAAAGGGATTGTGGGAAAACAGGCCATCTTGGAAGGGTTCAAATAACACAGAGAAAAACACAGGAAAAGACACAGGAAACAAGACAGTAGTAAAGCATTACTTTGCAGACAGTAGTAAAGCACATGAGCAAAGCACATAAGCATGTGATCTGGTTTTTCTCTTAATGCTCAACATGACCACTCAATCCAGACTAGTCATGTAGGGTTTTATATATATATATATATATATATATATATATACACACACACACACACACACACACACACATATATATATATAAAATGACATCTTTATGTATTTCTGGAGATTTTAATGCCCAATAACAATTCATTTGCGGTTGACCCACTAATACTTAAAAAAAAAAAAAAGGTCTCAAAACTTGATTCGGTCTTAAATTAATTTGGCCTTAAATGAAGGCAGGTGAAGACAACTTACATAAGAGCTTAATAAAATACTCTGACCCTTCTGAGCTCTCAGGATGTTTGGTGTACTCAACAACCATGGGCTCTTCCTGACAGCTGGCTGAGGACGTAAAAATAAAGATAAGTCTTTTACAAAATTATGTGGAACGTTATAGGCAAGGCAAGATCGGGAAGATCGAGAAAAATCTCTCAGAACTGCCTGTAAGCCCACGTATCAATACAAAGGAACTGCATAAAGGTTTAGTGACACTGAAATAGTGATTCACTGGTTCACTGTGCAGTGTTGCTTACATAGAAAAAATCTGCATGGAAGAGCCTTCAGGAGGAAACCTTTCTTGTGATCTCACCACAAAAGTCAATGTCTAAAGTATACAACACTTACATAAGCCAGAGATGTTTGGTAAAAAAAGTACTGAAAAGTACTGAAAGTACTGTGTGGCCACAACCACAAAAGGTCAATTTGAAGGAAAACCGAAAAATAACATTTTCAGAAAAGAACACCTTACCAACCATTAACAAGACAGTAGAATTATTATGCTTTAGAGTTGTGTGGCAGCCAGTTTCACAGGAAATATTGTGCAAGTGGAAAAAATAATAGATTCAACTAAATATCAACAAATCTTAGAAGCTAATGTCCCAGAGTCAGTGAGGAAGTTGAAGCTGAAAAGAGTTTGGATATTTCAATAAGATAACGATCCAAAACACTACAGAATCAACCACAACTAAAAGGAATGCCAGAGTAAGGTTTTAGAATGGCCCTCACAGTCCTCTGACTTGGATATTATTTAGAAACAGCAGGGAGATGTCAAACATGCATTGCATGCAGGAAGACCTGAAAATATTTATATTTTCTGAATTAGAAGGATTTTCAAGGAAGCACAACCATGTATGGATGTATGGTCTACGGTGGGCCACAGTCACCTAAATTGTAGCCTGGCCCACCCATTTATCTTGGCTGAACTACCAGATTGTGAATGTCCACCTGGGTGATTCTAGCCCACCTAGCTCTGGAAGCTGAGAATTCTGCCAATGAAGGTGTCATTAAGTACTGACTGACAGGGCACCCAAGCCTCACAGAGTATTATCAAAAATCAGAAATTATTTTTTTTTTTTAAATGTCTGACCAATTTGAAAAAGAATTATTTTACTTCATTAACTCAACAAAATGATGTTGATTTGAATCACGAGGATCCTGATGATATCTTTTTTTTCCAATTCAGAGAAGATATGTTCCTAATCTCATCTCCCTCATTTAGTCCTCAGCATGGTCACGAATGTCAATCTGTGCCTGATTTTCTCTTCACTCCTACATTGTAATTATGATACGCAGGGGAGACAAACAGATTTTGCACTCAAAAATGTTCCACGCTGTGTGGTAATTTAAGGACATTTACGCAACAGATGGCTCTCTTTTTCCTTATTTTTCATTCTGCTGTTTTGAAGGATCCTTCTCAGAGCGAAACAGATGGATTGCCATTCACTATGATCCAATTATTTGTAACCATGAATGATGCTGGCTAACGATTCCTTGCTAATTGCTGCATAATAGCCAAAACTGAAAAGGAAAACACTAAATATACTGGTAGAGTATCATATCAACAAGGCAGATAAAAGACATAAAAAAGAACAGAGCGGATGGGATTGAATGACAATGAATAATAAAAATGAAAAAGCCTGGATGGAAAAGATGAGAGATAATTCTATTAAGTAGCAACACAAAGTCAGCATCACATTCTAATTTATTTCTATGGTGGTATACATACCAGTTGCCCACCTGTGACATAATAATAAAGGTAAGATTATTAGTTGCACTGAATTGGCTTCAGAATATATGAACAAAAGTATCTGAACAGCCCTTGGTCTGGGCTGTTTTTCATGGTCTGGGCTAGGACCCTTAGTTCCAGTGAAGGCAAATCTTAATACTACAGCATATAATAACATTCTATATTCTAGATGATTCTGTGCTTCCCCAACATTTTGGGGAGAGCCCTTTACTGTTTCAGCATGACAATGCCCCCCAGACACACAGCAAGGTCAATATAGAAATGATTTTGTCAAGAACAGTTTGGAAGAACTTGACTAGCCTGCACATAGCCTTGACCTCAACCCCATCCAACACCTTCGGGATCAATTGGAAAGCAAGTCAGGCCTAATCGCTCATCTAGTATAAAGCCTTCCCAGAAGAGTGGAGGTTGTTATAGCAGCAAAGGGTGGAACAACTTCTTATTAATGCCCATAATTTTGGATGAGATGTTGGGTGTCAGGTATCCACATACTTTTGGCCATGTAGTGTATATACTAAAATTTTGAAAATATATTAATTCAACTACTTGCAAACCTTCTTCACCTGCCATATATTTTGAGCAGAAAACTAAGTCAGAGCTAATCATTTTTACACTGTCAACCAATTCAGCATTTTTATGTAAGATTTCTTTTTCAACGAGGGCCTTCCTGCCAAAATGCCTCCCAATATAATTGTCCCAACAGAGCTCAATAGGTCCCTATATCTTCTGCACAGCTGATGAAGAGCCGCTACATTCTGCCAAGAAGCTCAAGTCAAAAAAGTCTAGTACAAGTGGATATATTAACACAATTTCCCCCAGCAATGGCATAGGCACTACTTCATATTCTGACACTTAATTGGTAACTTAAAATGGAAGTTGTACCAAGTTGCATCAAAGATAAGTTTTTTTACGGCCAAAAGTTGTCAGATCCATATTTCCAATAATCCATTTGGGCCATATCACTCACAAAGTCTACTGAACTGCTCATTCAGAGCAAACTTAAATGGGAATAAGGATATTCCTGGTATAAATTTCCTGATATTAAACATTACATTTTATTTAATGTTCCAGGTATTAAATAAAAATGAAGAAAAAAACAAAGGCTGCATTATAGTAAATATTGATGTATCATTGTTATTCATACTGCAATAGTGGTTTGGCAAGTGTCTACCAGTCCACAGTGAAACACTTCATTACAAAATTGATTTAAACGTTTAAGCCACTAGAACTACTCCATATATATTTGAAATCTCACATATGGGTGGAGATGCTTCCACAAAGTTTCAAGGACTTCTTTTCACTTATTTTTCAAGCATGTAAACATAAATCAAGGAAGTAAAATCGTTTTTTACAATCCCCTTGAATACAATTTCCCATTTGACACAGATGGGCTCTTTATTGTCTTGAGTCCTCAATCAGCAAGCTTTTCCTGCATTCTTTTCATGCCCAATCAAGACACCGCCATTCAAAACCCTTTTTATGATATTGATATTTTTATAATTATGTATAAAATATAGAATTGCAATGGTGTAGTTATGGGATGCAGTGAAAGATGTGGGAGAAAGAGCGATGGTGATGCACTTTCTGATCAAATTATCATACTTGAGCAGGTGCGACCCAAACTACTGTACCATGCTTAACCACTTTAGAACTCTTCCGGAATAATTAGTCAGTTGTTAAACGAATCCCCCTCCCAATTCATTGTGAACAAATGAATACTGCAGGTATACTTGTTAATATGGAACAATGCTAACAGAACACTATTACACTGACAAAACTTTTCTACATTTCCTTAGTCTTTGGAGAGCACAGAATTATAGAGCAGTGTCTGTGCTATCGTGGAGCTTTGCTCACCCTTTCTTTCTTTTCTCAGATCACTTTACCCCAGGGAAGGTTATAGTGCAGATAGATCTACAGTAAGATCAAAACACAGACACTGGGCTTTTAATCGCATTCTGTCAGAACCCCCCGTGTTTATGTCTCCCTTTGGCAGTAACCTCTCAAGATTTTCCTTTAATCTCCACTGGGTGTGATACCTAGCCATGGGAAACATGCTATCGAAGGTGCAGACAAGCCTGGGGACTCAGTCATGTGTACTCTCACCTTCTTGTATTCCGCTCTCCCATTATATAAACTCATATGTCTGCAAAACAACATCAGGAGTTGTACCAAATAGCAAAGGCAGATACATCCGTGGTCACAAGCTCACAGGCCAACGTAGAACGATAAAGCTAAAGCTTTTAAACATCGCATTGCAGCGCGTATAGACCTTAAGAATGTATTCCAGCTCTTGCATTCACGGGAAGAATGCGGGTTCACCTTACACATGAATGTACACGTCATGCAAGCCAAGCAAGCGGGTTAGGGGTGCAGCTGGGGGTCCACCCACCCTGTCGATTTCAGCAGGTGGGAATGCGGCATCAGTGACAGATGTGCTCTGCTCCAAGCACGCCGGCATTCGATGGCACCCGGCCACCTTCAGCCCACCTCCAGTTCACCACTGCGGTCACAAATGGCCGATGCCTCTCGCCTCCCACGCCGCCGGCATGTGGAGTGAGCGACGCCGCAGGGGCCCCGCGGCCCCGGAGCACGCGGGACGCGGGCGCGACAGATGGCGACTGCAGAGAAACGGCCCGGCTCAGTCAGCTCAACAGATGAACCCAGAATGATCTGTGACATGCAGGGGGGGGGGGGGGGGACAATTCTGAGGAATCCATATCCATCTCAGAAATTGGCTTTGATACGCAAAGCACGATACAGAACACGGGCTCTGGTTGCCTTGCTCCCTTCAGTTGCACAAGGGGAGCTGGAAGATTGCTACCCCCATTCATCCCCCCCCCCTTATGAAGCCATGTTGGACTTCTCAGACTTTCAAAATTCTGTGGCTGGCACCCAGCACGCGCGGTTGCTCTGCGGTGACATTTCTAGCCACTTAACTGATGCGGGGGGGAAGAACCGATTAGAGGTCCAGACAAAAGGAAATTCCTCATCTTTGAACCACGTCACTGCTTTTGATTTCTGCCCTGTCTCCTTTTTGGTCTTCCTCCGGCACGCTCGCTGATTTCAAACACGTGGCTATCCCC
This sequence comes from Anguilla anguilla, assembly GCF_013347855.1. Lineage (NCBI taxonomy): Eukaryota > Metazoa > Chordata > Actinopteri > Anguilliformes > Anguillidae > Anguilla > Anguilla anguilla. Next base: position 21,075,972 of record NC_049215.1, on the reverse strand, counting down.
GGCGGAGGACTCTATTAGTGGACGCCGATAAAGTGGTAGCCACCCTTTCTTCCACAGACCGAAAGGCAGGGGAGGGGGAAAAAAAGAAATCCCATGCCCGTCTGGAGAACAAAAACCGCGTGCAAGGGAAGCAGAGAACCCAGCCAGCGCTGTTCATTTATCACTCCTGGGCTGTCGTTTGGAGTGCCTGTCTTTGTGTCCCGAGCATAATTAGGTCCAAGGTAAAGCTACCTCACGGCGATGGGGAGAAGTCGGTTCCAGAGAGAGGGAGAGATTGAACATTGATTTTGTTCCACGGTCCTCTGTGCTGGCTGTTATTCTTATCCACCGTCTGTTTAAGACCGAACCTTCGGGGCGTGGAAGTCTTTGTGGCTGATGAAAACCTCAGAGAGGTGATGTAACCCCATAATCCAATCAGCAGCAGAAAAAACCGGTGCGCCCAAGCAGCCGTTTATTAGATGATAGCGCAACAGTCTTTCAAAAAACACTGTCGCCGAGTCGCCGGAGCTAACTTGTGGCTGTTATTTTAGCGGAGATAGCTTAGTGACTCTGTAAAAAAGTGTCTGCCAACTGCTACGAGTGTGCTTTTCTATTACCACGGTAAAGTGGCAGGGTCTCTCATGCCGTTGCTCAGACTGCTGTTCCCAGAATGCACCTGATGAGAACCCATCGAGCAAACCTTGCATTCGGTCAACATTTGCGCTCAACTTAGTCTCAGAAATCAGCTCCCACAGATCAACAAATTCAGAGAGATTCTGCATTAATAAAAAGCAACAACCTCATTCTAAACAAAGTAAGAACGAGCTCCATGAGATTTATCCTGAATTAGATTCTTCATTGCAAACAGGCGGTTATTATGTGAAATTATGGCCAATGACACCAACATTTATTTCACGAATGGCTTTGTGAGCAAAATAGTGACAATGCACAAGGGTCTGAAACCAAAGGGCGACTTGGCGATGAGGTACGGCACAGCATAACTCACTGCACGCACTGCGCACAAAGAGAACGATCCCAGGAGCTAAAACTAGACTGTGTCTTAAATCTTTATGAGACATCCATTTAATGCAGAAGAGAGTGTGGGATGAATGTGATTAGCTGGCAGAATTAAAAATTCCATCAAGGTTATTACAATACAGAAACAATTAGGTGTCTTATTTCATGCTTCTCTTCATTGTATGTAGCTCCCAACTAATTTCTGTACGGCCTGGGAAAACTCAAGTCAAAGCAATTTCAGTTCTGTAAGTAGAGGGCACTTTTATTGGCATCAGACATAATAAGAATAATACACTTCTAATTCTTCGGCCATGCAGAGGGAAAAGAAGACTCATACTGTATATCTGTGTGTATATATATATATATATATATATATATACATGTACAGAAAAAACAATGAAATAATTTGTTCCCACTGAAGGTCTCAACAAGTGAAAAAAAGCACATCAGGCTCCTTCGCGCTTGACTAATCTGTTGATTCATTAATCTACTGGAGTCATTAAAGACTGGGAACAGCAGCCACAGACAAGGCCGTTCAATTACGGGAAAATGAGGAGTAAGCAACTACTGAGCGGGACGCCGGCCTCTCGACCCATGTAGAAATGTTTAACACTTTAATTAGCGGGCCACCAGAGGCAATTTGTCAATATGGCATTTCGGATCAAGCTCTCCCACTGCTACACGCACCATCAAAAATAAACAGGCTAGATAAACAACAAAAAAATTAATAAAATATTTAAAAAAAACACTTCCTAAGTAACAGCGCCATTGAAGAAGTGTTTATGTCATTATTAATGACTTACTTCCCAGACCAGTGTGCAGATATTTAAGCTTACTTTTAATTATAATTAGAAATAAATACAATCAATTCATTACAGATTAAAAAGCAGCAGAAAGAGGTGGAACGAGTGAGGAAGGGCACGTGACCCACTTTCGTTATACGGCTGCAGGTTATTTCATTCGCCCTTGGGCTGCCCCGTACATACGGCTGCTATTGGGATGGAGGAACAGCAAGCCGCTCGTGCGGCAGTCCTATCTGTGAGGAGACCGTCAGCACGCCCCCGTCAAACGGGCGGCGAGCGGAAAGCGTTCCGTCTCATTGGGGGGGGGGGGGGGGAGAGATTTGCTTTCGCATAGTAATCGCTTTTAAATTGAAGAACTTTTTCATGTCTTCTCGAAACGCCTTCAGTTGGGACTCTTCATTTTTCCACGCTCGGTGCGGCTTCGATAACATCTAAATAATCCGTTGATGAGAGAACGTGTGGCCGCTGCTGCCCTGCCAAATTAGCTCTCAGACTAATTACATCCCTCAGTGAGGAAGGGGGGTTAACTTCGAAAGGCAATGTAATGGGAAAACCAGTACAAAGTGTCTCTCAAACCTTCTTTCCAAAGTAATTTCATTTCACACTTCTGTTCTCTATCACTCCAAAGCACTAATGCTGACGCTGAGATCAGATCAGGCGAGATGGAATTTGTGAATAGTGACAATGAGTTGGTTGGATGGTGATGGCGCGTCGACTTTTGAGCTGACAGGACGTGCGTCCCACACTAAAAGGCCTTACCGATCATGTGATCCTGGCAGACGGCCTCCGGGACGGTGTCGTCTTCATTCTCAGCCTTGGGGTTGCTTTTCTGGGTGATCTTGGTCTGAGTAGCAAAAACATATGGTTGATCACTGAAGCAACTCATGCACGTGTGCAGTTACAATGAGAGTCAAAATAGAGGGTGAGAATTGAACAACTGGTCTGTTTTTCATGCAGGTTTTCAGTTAAACAGAGAAATTGGAGTTTCATTAAAACTAATGAGCATAATATACAAATTGATGTGACCTCACGCAAACTTCAATCCATATCTCTTTCTCCAGAAAAATAAATAGCTTTTTTGCATAATAAATACCAACAGCCCTGTTTAATTTTTTAAGTGTTGATTAAGACTTTAGCTTCAATTTTACTTTTTTTGTCCTGACCAGAATGGTATAAATCCATTATAAACCCCACATGAAAGCAGCTAGAATGAACCCAGCAAAGGAGGTGGCAGCCACCGATTGCCAAGGGCAAGTTCACATTCACTTCATTACATTAAAATTTTCTCTGAAACATTTGACAGAAAGCTAAAATGTAGCAGACCCAGGCACAAGATTTCTTTTCTTCTTACAACCAAAGGGAAAGGGTTCTTTAAAAATGTGGGAACAAACGGGGAAGGTTGATGCTTTTCGATGTTAATTATCGTCAGAGGGGAACATTTAGGACATGAGGGTTATTGCTGGAACGACAGTTTCGCAGCGGGGCCAATGAGGCTTAATTCGATTGACCTTTTTCGGCGTGTGGAAATGTGGCTGATTTATGGGTGGTGTCGAGTAAACAATATTCACTGGAGTTAAATTAAAACATGATCGGGGGGTCATTATGCTTTAAGTCTCCACAGCCACTGAGCTGCATTTCAGTCTAGTTTCAGGTTCTTATCACAGGAGAACGCATGTGCTTCTACCTTGGACCTAGGGGTATACAATGTAACAATTACTTTAAGGGAAGAAAATAATTATGCGCACACAGACAGACATGTACATACAGTACATAATTTCATACCAGAGTATATGAATGAAAACTCATCCATTAATGCATGCAGCATACGTTTGAGTAATCTTACGTAGTCTTCTTATTTTGGAGTCCATATTGAACCATACAAAATGTATTTTTCGTAATACGTTACAGTTTGCTATGCTTCTTTGTTTTAAATTCCCTCCTTTAAATTTAACAAGCGGATTGAAAAACGGCAACATAAGATTTGGCAATGAGATGACAGCCTCTGCACTCTAACGCTCTCTCACTCTCTCTCGGTAGCAAATTGGCTTCATTTCTGCTGCATGGATTTTGTATCTTCCCTTGTGGATACATTCAGCGAAAGAACAGCACTCGGTCTCCAAGTCATGTGTGATATCAAAGCTGGTTCTTATGTCTTAGGCAAACTGAGAGCTGTGCGTGAACAGGGTGTAGGGAGGAAAAACAAATAACCCTTGTATGAGAGGGCAGCGCAACCAGAGGTCCTGTGAAAACACGGTACCCAGTGAGGCGAAAGATTTGCAGAATAGATTTACTGCGCGTCCCCCCCCCCCCCACGTGATTCACACTAGCAATTCACATCAGGAATAAACAACCTCTTGTGCCCCTGCCTCATGGTTGCCGTTTAAGACTGAATAAATCCGGTGTGACAGAAATTCGGTGTGACGCCTCTGATGAATCAAACTGGCCTCAGAATCCAAAAAAAAGCCCACAATTGCCTTAGAAGACTTTCAAGATTTGCAAGCAAAGGCAAAAAAAAATGGAAAAAAACAAAGCAACAGCAAACATCTCCTGGTTCTGCATTAAATGCCAACCCCACCTTTAAATGCAGAAAATCCCGGGTGTAGTAATAGATCTCATATACAATTTTTTTCCTTCCTCCAATGTGAGAAACTAGAGCCTCATAAATGATTGCCCCTGCAGGTACAAGAGGAAAGAGCAAATGATGAAGGCACTGTTCTTTTGTTGTGTCCCTGTAAGGGGGAGATACAGGAAAGGCCTGTCAGGGCTGTATAAAATGGGGGTCTTTGTTGAATTGAGTGTTTCTGATAAGGGCCCTGCGCCTCACTATCGGAGTTCCACATCAGCCTGGATTGAATTTCCTGCATATTGCAGCTGTACACTTTCGAGCTTCTTCTCTCCCTCACTCACTCTCACATGCCCCCCTTCTCTCTCTCACTCTCTCTCAACTCCTTTCTCTCTCTCTCTCTCTCTCTCCACTCCTTTCTCTCTGTCTCTCTCTCTCTCTCCACTCCTTTCTCTCTCTGTCTCTCTCACCCTCTCCCTTATTCATCAGCTGTACTTTGAGACCCTGCAAGGTCAGCGGTGAGATTACGGGTCTCGTGGAATGTGCTTTCTCCTCGCAGCACAGAACGTCTTTGCGGGAACAAGGCGAGAGCCATTCTTCCCCCCCCCCCCCCCCCCCTTCCCCGAGAGCTGCATGTAAAGCACAAAGCCAACAGCGAAACGAAAACGGTTTACAGTGACCTTGAGAAACGTCGGAACCGAGGGACACCGTTACGGAACAAATCTGTACAGAGGAGGAGGAAATAGGCGTTACTGAGGAAGTCAGTGCTTGTATCTTGGTGACTAACATCAGGGTCCATTGCATTACAGCTCACAGAGAAAGGCGGTGCTTCATGGTGTTAACAGTCAGGTTGGACAGGCTGATCTCCAGTTCCACCAACAGTAGAACAGTAAAGGCTCAAGGGTTTCCATGCATACCTCATGACCCCGCATTTAAAATTTGGCATAGCAAATACATCCAGCCATTTTCAGACCCCATAAATCCAGTGTTAATGACTACCAGTCCCAGAGTTAGTAAGTGTGTTGAACTGAGAAGCAGACCTTCTTATGCATCGAGAGCAAGCTTCCAAAGAATTCTGACAAGTAAGGTACATGCATATATTAAGAAACCTTGCGACCAAAAAAAAAAGGCTAGGGGCACAGGGATTAATCCAAACCTAATTCTAAAAGGTTACTCAGATAAGACAAACGTGAGGCAGAAAATGAGAATGAGTTCGATACCAAATTCTATATTGCATACTATATCATATATACCTCCACAGCACACTGTGGAAATTAAATGTACCAGTGTGTATGACGGAAAAAAAGCCCTGGGGCAGTCACGTTTATAATGGGCACCAGCTCACTTACTGCAGTATCGACGCGGGTCCCTGAATCTCCCGTCATCCCGCCGTTATTCTTGGGGGTGCCTTGGGCACTGGCAGGAATGCCGGGAAGAGGTGCACCATGGGAATCACCCTTTGCTGCACTCCTGTGGGAAACACAATCTGATCAGTTTGCTGTCTGTCGCATCATGTCCATATCAACTCTGCAGGTTGAGAGCGATCGAGCTGATAAATGACTTTGTCCTTCTTCGATCCTCCCGGCTTCTCGCTACACCATAACGGCTGAAATAACCTCTCGCTATCTCTCTGTCTCAGGATGCCTTCAAGTGATAAATGTTTCCAACTAGTCTTGATAAAAATCTGCTGGTTACAATTTGCGCTAGTATATCAATTTATTGGAGGAGAGGTAATGATATAGTTTCCCCAGCCAGGGAAACCTCAGGACTACAGATGTGAGGCATGGATCGAGTCGAGCCAACTGGTTTGGTGGCTTTTGCTTGCTCAACCCAACGAGTTCAATCACTTAATTTTAATGGTGTCTCAAACAGGCTGCTGCTGTTGTTTTATTTCCCTTTCAAAAGAAAAGCATTATACCTAGAGGCCCTCTGAGAATCATGTTCTAGTAACACTATTAACACCAGGTAGGATCTGGTCATAGCAACAATTAGAACGGTGAGCATCAGGGGACAAACATTAACCAGTTTAAAGATCTCCTCTGCAACAGTCAATATTTTCATTTTAAAAGGTCCTACCCTGCCTTCTATATTATTGTTTACTAGTATCTATTCAGCAGGGGTAGACATTAATAGAGAACAGCAAGAAGGTAATGAACATAATATCAGTACACAATTTCTATAAAGGGTTGAATACAGTTATCCATATGGAAAGTTATTTTTTATCTAGGTTATTGCATTTGGCAACCAACAATCATGTTAGCTGGTCATATCAGTTGTTTGTGACATGGGCGACAATGTCGTCTACCAGGAAAACAATGCTTACCTGTTCAGGAGCTCCTTCATAAACAGATCTTTCCCAACGCAGGATGTGGAATGCTGGATCTGATTCGTCAGCTGTCCCACCTGGATGCTGCAGCGATCCATTATCAAGCTAAGCTTATCGCTGCTCTCTGTGGCAGCCTGCTCCAGGCCGTCTTTGCGTTGCGTCTCATTTTTTCTCTTCTCTTTCTTTTTATCGGGTTTGGGCTGCTTGCCGCCTCCCAGCACTGACCCCATCTTCAGCTCCTTCTTTTCCTCTTTTCCCTTGGCTCCGTCCACCTTCTTGCTGCCCATGGCTGGTAGCTTGGTCTTCCGGAAGCCAAACCAGTTGGCCAGGGACGAGCTGGACTTCTGCTTGGGCTCGGGTGCCTGGGACCTGTCCTGCACCTGGCCCTTCTGCACGTTCTCTTGTATTCCCATCATCACTTTCTCCTCGATGGTACAGGTAGTAGGGCTGGCGAGTTTCTCCGCCCCCTCTGTTGCCTTTGCCTGGCCCTGTTTCAGGCCGCTCTTCATCGGCAACCTTCCTGCCGTGCCCTCTGCCAGCAAGCTGGGGCTGCAGACCGGAGAGTGCGGCGACTCGGACTGAGGCTGGCGAGAGCTCTTGAGACCAAACCGGTCAGTGAGGGACAGGCTCCTGCCCGCCTTCTGGGGTGCCAAACCGCAGGCTTCACCTCTGGGCATGGCTCGGGCCGTGTCGACTTTGGGGACTGTTTTGGTGGCAGCTTTGCCAGGTGCACCAGTTGGGCTGCTGTAGTTGCTGGAGGCCCCAGGTTGACCTGCGCGACTGAAGGCGGAAAGGGGCGAGGTCTCCCCCAGTCCAGCGGCAGGTTTCAGCTGGAAGCCATCGCTTAGCGAACTCTGTCGGGTGAGTGAGTTCCCCCTCTCACCTGTGTTGGTGATGATCTGTGTCCGGATCTTCCCAGGCCCATCTGACACCCCAATGTTGGGCCTCTCCATGTAGTTTGTGCTAAAGCTCTGGCTACGTGCTTTGGCCCCGTTCATCCCCAGGGCGGGCTTTAAGTGGGGCTTAGTCGTAACAGAAATTGAGCGCTTGAACAGCCTGCTCCCGCCATCCAGTCGCTCGCAGGCTACATTGTGTTCACTGACCAGAGTTGATAGTGGCTCCTGTTCCATGGAGCCAGAATGAGTTTCGGGTTTCCCTTCAGGTTTGGAACACCCTCCTGCTGCCTCGGGGCCAAAGGGAGTTAGCGGATCAGGAGTGGCAGGCATAGAAGTCCCTTTGAAGGCTGTGGGAACATGCTCTTTCTCTTGCTTAGCCGAAGCCAAAGTGCTCTCTTTCTGGGTGGGTGGGGACTTGACCAGGGCCTTGAACCCCATCGGGATACGAGTCACCTTGGCAACTCTCTCTGCAGAGTTCTGTGGGCTGACCCTGAGACCGGAATAGCTGGGAGCCACTTGCAACGTTTGCACGTGTGGTTCCAGGGTACATGGTGTCTGCCCCTGCAGGGTTGTAGGCAGGCTGCCGGATGTTTTTTGCAGCATTGGGTGCCCGCCGTCCCGCTCCGGCCCCACCTTCTTACCGCTAAGTGTGCTCTGCAGGGAGGAGCCCTTCTGCAGGATGTTTTTTGAACCTTTGGCACCAGACTCATGGGGGTCTGCGGTATGCCCTGTGGCCAGGGAAGGGTGGAAGAGTTTTATGGGACCCCGCTTTGGGGACCCCCTTGTGGGAGTCTGAGGCAAGGCAGCAGGGGACTTCTGCTGGTGGTGTCCACAGCTGTCCATCTGTTTCTGGGGAGTGGGCTCCAAGCTGTGGCTTTGGTCTGAGTCAGCGACATCTTGGGCCTTAAGTGCAGTCAGCGGATGGTGGGGGTGTGTCTGGGAAACGGGGGGGTTTCCCCTCACAGTGCTGGCCACTGGGGGGTGGATCCCAGCCTTGGGTGCCTGAGGTGAGCCATCATAGTTTGGTCTAATGAGCAGGGAGGTGGTGCGGCCGGGAGGTGGAGGTGGGGAGGGGGACCTCACCTCCGGTTGTGGCCCATCCCGAGTCGGCTGCTCCCCAATGTCCATGTGCTCCAGGTGCCTCCTGGGTAGGACTGGGGACCCTGGAATGTTGGAGGAGGGGCTTTTGGCCCAGTCAGTCCTGCTGGGTAGCCGGGAGCTGGCTTGAGCAGCTTTGGAGCTCTGGGAGCACCCACCACTGCCACCACCTCCTGGAGCTTTGATGAAGCGGGACAGTTTGACTGGCGGGGAGGAGGGTGAGTGCTCCTGGCCCAAGGGGGCAGAGGGGGTCTCTGCCATGGGGCCCTTCGCCACCTTCACCGGCGACCCCCTCCCCCGGCCAGGAATCTTGCTGAAGTTAGTCTTCGAGGTATAGATGCTGTGCATGGGAGGGACAGAGTGGACTTTCTGGGCACGGCTGTGGGGGGTCTTTATTAGCTTCTGCTGAGGGGGCATGGGGGCCTGCAAATGCTGTGAGTTGTAGGCAGACCCCTCCCCAACATCAGTTTTGGTCACCGTGTCTTGGGATTGGAGATTGGCGGGATTTTCAGGGGACTCTAGGACAGAATAGTTCCTGGTGTTGCCCTGTGAGCCGGGTGCCTCCTGGGGCACTAGCTCGGTGTACTCGGTGGCAGGGGAGCTGCTCACAGGGACGATGGGTTGGGGGGCACACTGTGAGCTGAGCTCTATGGGCTCCCCATTTGCATCACAAACGGCAGCAATGGACTCCTCTGACTGTGCGCTCTTGGCGGCTGTCTGCTGCCAGAGCAGGCTGAGGGGCCGGGGCCTGCTGTCAGCCGAACGCGCCCTGCCGTAGCTCCGTTTCTCGCACCGGGGGTCTGCCGGGCACCTGCCGTCCCTCTCCGGCCGCTCACAGCCGTCACCGTAGCTGTCCGCTTCATCTGTGTCTGAGAGGCGGAGCGAGGCACGGTCAGCCTCCGAGGGACTCACCTCAAAGGGCAGTGGGAAGGAGCCGGGGGCAGCCCGAGTCCTCCCGTCATACAGGAAGCCACCGACACCAGTGGGAACAAGCTTCTCGGGCTGCTCCTTGGAGTCATAGGCAGTGGCTTGGGGGTGCTGGGCCACATCTCCGCCCCCCGAACCCCCCTCCCAGCTGCACAGGCTGTCGGAAAGGCTGTGGGTCAGCCTCTTGGAGTACGTCCAGCGGTCCCGACCCGGGGGGGCACGTGACGACTCGTCGTCCGCATCGTCCGAATCATAGGAAAACTTCCTGCCGCCTGCCGAGCCCGCGCCTGCCCCTGCGGGCGTGCCCGTGGCCGGGACTTTGGGGGCCCCCTGGCCCCTGCACTTGAGGCCCAGGGAATAAATGCCCTCGTTGGAGTTCATGCAGTCCTTGTAACCCGACTTGGAGATTAAGGGGGGTGCCTCCTTGGGCCGGTGCCTCTGCAGCCTCTTCAGGCCCTCCAGGATGTGACACTCCTTCCTCCGGGTGGGGGGCTGCTCCTCGGGCGGGGCACAGATGTTGCTGGGAGTGGAAGACCCCAGGGTGCCCCTCTTCTCCCAGGTCAGGGAAGACTGCGGAGCAGAGGCAGGGAGAGAGTTACACACCTGCTGGCTTCAGTCACCAAAAATGCAGCATGTAATTCAATCCTAAATGACAACCTGATTACCCTCATGAGCATAACAGTAGTTGGGAAACAGACTGCGGTTCAGCTGTGGTGAGCCAGGATGGCGTCCTGGCCCATTCCCAATCCCCAATCCCATTCCCCCACCCTACTCTTTCCAACTGTAATTGTAGAGCTGGTTTTAAAGATTGAAATGAATAATTTGACAGTCTGTTGCATCATCTGAAATCACGCCAGAGAGAGAGAGAGAGAGAGAGAGAGAAAGAGAGAGAGAGAATAAGCCTGGTAACATGAACTACCCAATGCTTAGCAGTAACGTTGAATTTTTTCAAATTGTCTCTCCACAAGCATCACGGTGGCAATGCTAATGTGTCAGGTTCACCCTTCAGGAGGGACTGGGAACCTCAGAAATCTGCCAATTAATCTTCAGCTGAAGTAATAAAGCACCGGGGGAAGAGGGGAGGAAGAAAAGGGACGTGTGTGGTGGACGAGTGCAGTGGCTGGTGTGGTGCAGTGAATAAGGAAAAGGGATCATAACCCCCGCGGTTGCAGGTTCCATTCATGGGTTATTGCGCTTCTGCACCGTGGAGCTGTGTAATTGTGCAATAATAAAATATGTAAAGATTTCAATAATTATGATTTTAATAATTTATCAAATTAGATTTCTATAATAAATAATGTTCTGAATTCAAATTTGTTTTAAAAATTAAACATTTTTTCAGGCGAGATGGGTGGTGCAATCCACAGGGCAGCCAACTTCTCACACAGCAGGACCTGCCCCTATACACAAAAGGTTCAGCCCCTTTACATAAAAGGACCAACCCCTTTACAGAGAAGGACCAGGCCGTTCAGCGAACCAAGCAGGTTTTCTCAGTGGAGATTTGTCTATATAAGATCTCACAGGCTAAGCACAGATGCTGGTGCCTAGTTATTGTTATAACAAGCACTGTGTTCAGATAAAGCCAATAGCCAGTGTGTCATTTGTGACATCTAAAATGCCTTTGAATATGAAGCTACATAGCTCATTCAGAGTGCGCCACCCGTATCAAAGGGGAGTGAATATAAATTCTCTCCTGCATTCGCCATGGCATCACATTGCACATGCTTCAGTACGTAATGCCTGTGTGGTTGTCTGTTAATTGAATCCACTGAAACTTTTTTCCCTAATTAGTGGACACAGATAAATCCTTCTTGATTTACATTCCAGGAGAGCCCTGTTAGATCCCACTGTTGAATTTAACAGACTGTTAAACAAACAGGTCAGTTCAGATTTCCGAAAAGGGGTGTTTTCAAAAAGGATAAAAGGTAAGGAGGAGTAATAGTGTGAGACTGAATAAGATAGAGGTAGAACATAAAATAAAAGAGAATATGAGGAAAATAGTGACAGAGAATTAAAAAGAAAAAAGCTTGAGCATGAGGGAGACACAGAAAGGGGTAAAAAAAGGATGAGAGAAAGGAAAGGAAGAGATAATTGAAAAAAAAAAAACAGAAAAGAGTAGAGAGGAACCCCAGTGGTGGGCACAATAAGTGAGCAGGCAGTTGCCAGCTTGCAAAAGAAAGACAAAAAAAGAGAAATGCACAAAACCCACGAGAGGAAGACAGAAAGACGCGAGGGAAACCGAGCTGGGAGCGGGGGACAGCGGACGAGCCGCAGCGTTACCGGCTTGCCCTCGTTCCAGGTGCAGGAGCTGTTGGAGAAGTCGCTGCAGGCGCTGGAGATGGACAGCTCGCTGCTGCTGCAGCTGCTCCTGGGATAGGCCGCCAGCGGCACCGTCACGCTCAGCTGGCCCAGGCACTTTCCCGCAGGAAGTCCCGCCTTCCCGTTCAACTGGGAGTCCTGCCAACGCACAGACACACACACGCTGTTAAATCTGGCGGGGGACTGTCCGTTCCCACCGGACCACAGATGTAGCAGATGCCCAAACAGTATTACTGTACAAAAACAGTGCCAACTATTTCATTTAGCAGCTGGTACCGCCATGTATCTGTGTTATGTGCGCATGTCGCATGTAATTCTTACATCTGTACTGACCACAAGATCTGTAATCCCAGTAGCTGACTACAGAGGCAACCCTTAACCCAAACCGCAACACAAAATAATTTAGTCTCAACCGCAAAGCTTATCTCAATGCAAAATGCCAACCCCAAACCTATAATTAGACTCAATGCCAAACAAATTCCTTACCTCAATACGAAACGTCAACCCCAAACCCAACATTAACCTCAATGCTGAAACCAACCCTGACCACAAGGCAAAACGGCAATCCCAAATCTAAAATTAGCCTCAATGCCAACCAAAACCCTTACCCCAATGCAAAACGCCAACCCCAAACCCAACATTAACCTTAAAGCTAACCTCGGCCCCTACACATCCGCTTTAATCAATCTGTGCTCCAGTTAAGCAGTACAGTACTTTTTGTAGCTCCCAAGTAATTATAATGCATTTACAGATGAACTATATGATGAATATACTTTATTGACAGTGTGTCCGAGTTGCCTGCGAATGCGATGTACTCTGAGAATAAGACTTGAGTTCCTTTCCCGGTCATTCATTAGCCAAAGAAAGGCTGCATAAATGTACCAGATGGAGGGGGAACTATTACAGAATGGTCACTGTAATTTTCCCTTCACCTTATACAGGACAAAGGACCGGGTTCAAGTGTGTTCTGGGAACACTGGCATTTATGCATAATTGGAAAATTCCTGCGAAACTTAGCTCTGCTTGTGGTACATTCATACACAGTGCAGTTCATATTGGCAGTTCCTCTACACAATTTCATATTTTTACAGCATAAAAAAGACCTCTCCTTCCTGCATTATATGTCCTCCTCTAATTTCAAACCTTTTTGTTGCATCACAGTTCATTTTTTCAGGGCCTTTCGTTTGGAATGGGAACTCTTAGGGCAGAGGGGGAAAAAAACAGTAAAAATAGCAAGCCCTTCAAGGCTAATCGGTGGAAATTTCAAGGGAGCATTTTAGCAATGTCAAATACAGATTTGGGTGGGATGGATGCCCGGCAGCAGCCGGCTCCAGCACAGAGAGTGAGGGTAACGGTAGCGGCGTAGCGGTCTCTGGGAACACTGCAGTGGCGCGGCAGCTTACAATTAACTGGACTCCTCTCCGCAAGGCCGCCTGCGGCTGGGTCTCATATCTGCGTTTACACCCTGCTTTTAGGGTGGTGGGAGCCAGCTGGGGGGGGGGGGGGGGGGTCCATCAAAATAACCCCCGACAGCAGAGAAGGAGCTGTGATTGGACAGCTGGTGGAGAGGGGTGGGGGGGGGGGGGGGGGGTCAGCCAGATTAGGGTTATGTGCGAGGTCACTCGGGGTGAGCAACACCATCGCTAAACGTGCTGCTCATTCGCTCATTCCCTGTATGCTCTAACAGCTGCTTCCTCACCCATCCGCACATTTAGCCAAAGGCGCTTCGGCAGGGTTTTCCCAGCACTACCCAGCAATGCTCCCCTCTCGCTGTTCAGGATCACGCGCAAATGGCATGCGCCACTGTTTCAGATCCGTTTGTGAAAGGCAGACAGGTGCACACTTACAGTGAGGACACTGCCAGATTGTTTACTGCTGGATCGATGGCGAACAGCTTACACTCCGGCGAGAAGACTGCTAACAGTAATCTCCATGCTCTTTCTGCCACAATCACTGGGCAGTGTGGCGTAATCTTCAATCTGCACCGTAACAACAGCTCGGCTGGGGCACTGCTGCTGTAAACTTGGGCAAGGTACACATCCCCAAAATGTGTAAAAAAAAAAGTGGCAGCAACCACTGTTGGTGTGTGTGTGTGTGTTCGTGTGCATGCATGTAGGCAGATTTAGGGAGATTTAACACAAACAGTGGTGTGAAATTGTAATATTACAATAGACGTAGCACTGGTAATTCAGTTAAGACAGCTGAAAGAAAGTGCATGCCAACACAGATGTCCTGTATCAACATTGCACTGTATGTGTGATTCCATGATGCCAGTTATTTCCATATTAAAAACCCCAGCAAATCCTAGAGAACGAGGCCAGGCGAGTGCACGACTAATGTTAAATGTAAGAAATGCAAGATGAAAATCTACTTGTCTCGGTCTGCTAAGAGTATAGTGGTTTTAAAAAGAAAATTGAAACATTAATTCCACCCTGCCGCAGCTAAGAAAAAAGCCTGGCTTTTTTTTTTGAGAAAGAAGCAAATGAACGGCAGTCTGTCAGAAGCCAGGGCAGTGGAACAGCTTTCCGCTGCATAGGAATCGATATGGAAGTTACAGCACTTGCACACTCCCATAAAAAAACAACCCCCACAGTCTCTGTGGGTTGCTCCTGCTTTTAATTGTTTTTTTTAATTTCTTGAGGAATAGAGCTTCTCATTGCCATTGATAATTTAAAAGAAACTAAAATGAGAGAAAACAGGCAGAGTTGCAGTTTTAAAGTAAAAGTGAGGATGATCTCTTTGATTTGGCAGGCGTGCGATACGGCTGCTCTTGTAGTGCTGTCTCTCTGTACCCCTGCCCTGGTCTTCTCTGACTGGAGTCACAGCAGTGATGCGGACTAATTTCAGAGCGCATTCAGGACTGGCGGGACCCTGCAGCCCAGTCAAGGTAGATTAACTCAGAACCTCGGCCGAGGCCCATGCTGGGAGAGCGCGCAATGGCAGCCCAACCGCTGGCAGCCCTGTCAGAGACGGCTCTTTATATAAAAGCTGTTCAGACGAAGCCCGATTCTTCTGGCCGTCAGAGCCGGATGGCTGAGTTTACTGCGGCTTATTGACACTCTAGCGCTAGCGCCTGGAAGCGTGGTAATTACACTCGGGGAAGCAGATCTGGGGTGAATGCGGCGAGCTCCAAGCTCAGATGTGAGAGGTGGCCGGTCGACGCTCTTTACTGGGCTGGGCTTGACATTCCACTCTGTTGTTAAGCCAGTCAGAGAGCCCAGATTCCATTACACTCTGTAATTCAGGACCGTAAATAGAGTTCTGCCTTTTAAACCTGACCATGGGGTGAAAGGACGGGCTTTCTGCAGCTTTGCGTTTTCATTCGCCAGAACAATTTCAGCAGACGGTTGCCCGAAAGCGAGAAGAAAAATCACATCAGAATGCATACTGTGTACTTTCTTCTTCCGCTGGCCAGCTGAGGAATCAAATGCAATACCTAATACCACAAAACAGGGCCCCTCTTTTACAATGAATTAATGAGGGCATTTAATTTTATATGATTTCTGTGTTCCCGTATTGGCTGGCTAGGTGTACAGTGTGAACCTTGATTATGCTGTTTCAAAACCTGCACAACAGTGCAAGGCTTGGTAACATCACTGAATCAGAAGATTCAGTAACGGGACATTCAGTCAGCTTTAAGCCATAGTACACTGGCTTCCAAAATACTTTTATTAGCTCACTTGCTATCACCACAACATAATATGCACGACCCTTTACTCCCTCTCCCTATTGGGTTTAAAGATTGCATTCATTTTTCAAAAGTTCATGCATAATATATCATAAATGTCCAATGAGTATAAAGCTACAATATCCTCTCCTCCGTCTTAGGTTGAGCCGTAATCAATACTCCCCTGTTGCAGGAATATGACGAGCATATCTTTTTTCCTTACTCTTGGCCCCTAAGGCGATGCAGCATGGGATTGAATTTCAGTGCAGCAGGGACATTAAAAAAAAGAAATTTGGTGCCCTTCTTCAGTTAAGATAAACTGACCAAGATCGTGTCAGGACAGAGGACGAACAGCAAAGACATTTTTTCATGCACTAACATGTTCTCTTATGTATTTATCCCTGTTCATCCATGAATTTAGGGAGGTGAATTCTCACGTGTGGGGGCGAGTCCGCGTTCCGAGGCAGCAGGAAGCTCTTGCTCCTCTCCGGCTCCAGGGACAGGTCCCCCAAAGACAGGCCCATGATTTTCGAGTGGAGCTTCTGAAAAAGAGGAGATATGCAAACCATGGGAGTCAGCCGTGTGAGCAGCAGGGATCCATCCGCCCTGAGCTGAAGAGCCCCGCCCAATAAGACGCACGTCCACATTCTCCCAAAAACATCAAAAGCCAGAGGAAGCACCCCCATGCAAGCTCTGAATCCTTTTCATTTTCATTTAGCGTTTAGCAGACACTCCTGAAGAAAGAAGTGCAAAGATCAGGGATCAAAGTGCAGCAATTCCCCAGAGGAGGAACGTTTAGTCCCAAGAGATACAACAAATGCAAAGTTCTAACCAAGCCAGTGCAGACTGAGACCAGCAACCTACAGTACAAGACCTCCCTTTGCTAAGGCCCAGGGAGGGAGGGTTTCAGTCATCAGGGCTATGCAGGTTGATTGACAGCTGCAGCCTGAATGGCCATTGGCTGCAAATGAACAATCAGTGCGGCTCAGCCAATGGAGTGGAGAATGGGCAGCAGCTGCGGCTGAGGGACGTGCTCTGGAGGGGGACGGGCATGTGTCTGAACCCCCAGTGCAGCATTGGAGCAGATCTACAGTACAAATCGGACTGACTGGGTATTTTAAATTAGGAGACAAATTGTGGATAAATTCTTGGATATTAAGAATTTCACAAAAACAATTCAGCAGCATCATTAAAATATATTGAGTAATCAATGAAAAAAATGCTTCACATTTTTGTAATCATCTTTCATCCACAACTGTAGTGTATATCTTTTCAAAAATCCAATCTATTGTCACGCTCTTAGGCATTTGTAAGCAAAGCCTCATTATACCGGTCCATGCAAATTTCAATTCCTGATATTGAGAGGCCCAAAATTCCTGTAAAATTAAAATGGACTCAAACAGCCATTTTAAAAGTGACCTTTTTTTAACAGCTGAGAACAGAGGCCCAATAAGGGTCTTCCTCCATAGCTTAAAGACTCAAAGTCATTAATGTCATCTGTTAGGAATAATTAATGTGAATGGAAAATAATTTCATTGGGGAGCTGGGGACTCGGCTGATTTTTTTCCTCGGTCATTAATATTCACCCATGACTTTATACTCTGTTCCGTTCTTTATTTTTTTAGTGCGCTGGGGAAGGATGCTTAACTGAATGCATTTCCTCCTATTAATCTGTGAGCTAATTACCTCTGCGTTTTTCCGAGTGGTCTTGTTGGATCTCTACAAATGTGCTACAATAAGACACTAGATTTATGACACGAGTCCCCACAGAGGGCAACTTTAATGCCGGCTCGGGGACCCCGTTCTCTCGCTTTCATATCTATCGCGCGCCGAAAGATCTTTAGCACACAATAAGCCCGTTACATTTCTGCAATACTCATTAAAAAAAAATCCTTTTTTTTGCCTGGGTATGCAGGCCGAAAAGATGAATTTCGTGTGTTATATTGCAGGGGATGAAATAAGTGAATGTCACCTTGAGTGACTGTGGTGCTGCCATTAAAGCCCACTGCCGCAGTGGCGTGTGGGGCCGAGCTGGGGGGCACACAGCGCATGTGACTACCTAACACAGCCCTTTAACCTCCTCCCCTGGACTCCTTCAAATATTTATTTCCTACTAGCCTTCTCGTTAAGACTAGCTAAGAGCCATTCGTTTGCGGCATTAGGCAAATACATCAGCCCTTATTGGCCAGGGTATTTTTAGTAAAGCATAAGCCCCTGCGTTACAGCAAGAACATTTAATATACTCCAGGGCACTGGATTACTCCTGGAAAGGGGAAAGGCCATGGTAAGATATCTGCAGGGTTTCAGACATTCATATAATTGATGACTCAAATGGGATGGACCCTGGGACAGATCCTGCTACGTGGGGAGCCTGAAATGTCTGAGGCTGGGGACGCGGTTCCTCTGCTCAAAACGCCCTGCCGGCTCCATGTGCAGCAGCTCCACCCCCCGCTGAAACAGGCCATTAAAGGGATCAGTCATCTGCTTAACGACTGTTACCACCCTTACACAGAGCAGAGCCTCACAGTCCGGCGCCCTGCGCATCACACCTGGCCGTTTCCCTGAGGCAGTTCAGGGGGCGTTCCTCCAGACGATACGCCAGTGGAGACAGCCCCGCCCAAAACCACACCCACTCCAGGGTGCCGATGACGCTCCAGTGAATGAGCCTCGTCAGCTTTGAGGAATGATTCGGATCCACGCGGTGTCCTCAGACACGGTTCTTTTTCGCGGCGCTCTGAGAGGATTAAATCATCAGGACCGCAGTCGAACGTCCGCTGCATGCCGGCGCGGTTGCGGTATTGCGGTGAGGTGAATGCCGGCTAACTAGGTGAATCCACTGGCAGTTCGGAAACCGTCCTTAGGTTCTGTGGTTGGTTGGTTGCTGATGACAAGTCTTGACAGGCAGGCGGGTGATGTGATTTGGGCCTAAGAAGAATCTCAGCTTTTTATTACAACAACTGCTACATATGTCAGCTGATTTCAACAATGTTATCAGGGGGTTTTAACACACACACACACACACACACTTTGAAATCTTTGTAATGATCAGGGAATCTAGAAATGTGTGGAAAGGCCAAAGTCACACAGATAGCCTCTTTTAAAACAGATCAAGAGCCTCATCTTATAACATCTTATACAAGAGTGAACTATTCTCATAAACACTGGACTGAATGCTACGTAAAAGCAGCCAAGGGTCAAGGCTCAAAAAGAGTATGGCTGAGCTTTCCTGAATGGCTAGCTTGAGTTAATAGACATTCTGTGAATAGTCCAACTCATTGTATATATGCATTATTTTTGTGCAGAATTGTGTAGAATTATATGCATTCTAAAACACAGAATTTTCTGTCTCATTTTCCTTACATTCATTTTTTATACAACCATTTTTTCCCAGAATCTTCTTTTCACAAATCGACTTCTGAAAGTTCTCTATCATTAGAATTATGATTGCTGTAATTATATAAACGTTTTTCCGTAATTATTTTTTAACCTTTTGTCATAATTTTTTTTATAGAATTGTAACACGCAGACAGTGCGTGCTTTAAATATATCCTTTGTTTTATTCTATATTATCTATGTTATTACTTTTGAAAAAGGGTGATGCTGAATGCTTGCTACCATAACACTTCTTTCTGGAAACAGCCATGGCTGAGACCTGCTGAAGTGGGCACACTGCGTCTGTAAGAGAGCCGAGGCCGCTGTAGTTCTCTCTGCCCCTGGGCAATGCCAGTCTGACCGCGATGGACTGATGGCATCACTCACACTGAACATGTTTAGGATATAACAGGAAGCATGCGGGAGTTAGCAGCTCTCACAATAGTGCTCTCTCCTGAATAAATAAATAAATAAATAAATAATAAGCTAATTTTTTATGATTTTGGCTTTAACTGACATGAGGTAAAGAGATAAAGGGGGGATAAATTCAGTCAAACTGAGATTAAGAAATGCTTATTCTCCCCTGTAACACCCCCTCAGAGACAGTAACTCACTGCCCACACTTAGCCTTTGGACACAGTCTGGAACAAGCAAAGCCAGCGTGGCCTTGTGGAGGAGGGAGGCAGTGCCTCCTGTTCCATCATTAAAAAGACACGGTTTGGGCCCCCTGTGCTCCAAATCCCAGACAGGAATGTGCTTTAAGGCTCCAGAAATGGGGGCTGTGGGTTCAAATCCTGGAGGGAATATAGTGTCAGCAGCGTCGGAAGAAGGGATTTTAAAATGTGTGGAACAAAACAAGGGAAATAATAACAATAACAGCAGAAACACTTTCTTCTTCTTCTTCTTCTTCTTCTTCTTCTTCTGCCTCCAGACCTTCTTGAGAGGCATCAATTGTAAAGCGCTTTGGATAAAAGCGCTATATAAATGCAGTCCATTTACCATCTTCTTCTTCTTCTTCTTATTATTATTATTATTATTATTATTAATAATATATGTTGCTGTCTGTTCAATATCATGGGGAACCAGAACTTGGTGAATGCACGGTAGCTCTTGAATAATCATGCTGTGCCTATTGGCAGAAATACTGATTGATGCCGGCGGTAACAGAATTGGAGGCAGCGGATCAATTCTCATGATTAGTTCCGTTCTCACCCCTGCCATGATCATTTCATCACATAGCCTGCTGCTATCAGAGGCTGCCTCGTCGCGTTACTGCCAGCGAGACACCACTCTCCTCTAACACGCAAGGAATGGTCCACAACTCCCCAAAAAATGATTTATTTTATAAGTATGCATAACTCCATGCATGTAATGCAAATCATTTATAAAAATGAAAGTTCTTTTGACAACAAAATATACTTTTTTCCACAATTTAAAAAAAATGAAACCTAAGAACTGAAACTTAACTTTAAGTTGTCTTCTTTTTCCCTTTTTTTTTTTTGATTTTTTAAAGAAAAAAACATTCATGAATACAAATGCCCCCTGAAAATCATATTTTATTAAATAACATGGGCAGAAAATTGACACCAACTGATAGATCTGTAGGCCACTAGGCAAAGATGCTGCACAGTCTCATGCAAAGATAATCTGACATGAAAATTCATTGAAGTGTGTTTTGCGACAGCAAAGCTGTCATTCACTGAGGTTTGACATCACAAAAGAGCAAACAGACCTAGCAGGACGGTGTAAATGACACACAGACACACACAAACAGGAACTCACACGCATGCAAGTGCATACGCACGCAACTTAAAATAGAGTTAGCTCTCAATCTCCAATTTTATTCAACAATAAAAATGCACTGTAAAGGCCCCCAGGACTGCCCTCTGATGTAATAATAATAATAATAATAATAATCCTGTAATTTACCTTTCAGTGATTGCAATAACTACTTCAAACAATGTCCGTAAAGCTTTAAGTCTGTAATGTTGGCTGCTGATTTAAGGTTTCACACAGCCAAGACTGTGAAAGCTGACCATGTCCACTTATTCATGAAAACAGCACAAATATGTTAAAATAACCATAATAATCTTATTCAGCCAAAAACAAACTGTATTGTTTCATGTGTCCTCCGAAATACTGTTCCTGTGCGTATAATTAATACGCCCAGTCTGAAGGGGTGAAAAATGGAACCGTTAATTCACATTACATGGCTATATTGCAACACTAATGATACATAGTAACAAATGTATCCTGCTTAAGTGGCTTCTCTCTGGTCTGGAGCAGCATTCAATTATTCAAAAGCAGTTTTATTCGGGGGGACAAATCAAGCCTTTTTTCGGACTTTTCAAAATTTATAATTGATATTCTTGACCCCGTACTCCTATATTTTCCTGTAATTTGAAATATGATGAGCACACGGTCCATTCACTCTGCCATTAAAAGGAAGTGTCTGGACTCGGGCTTTACTGCAGGCTGCACTCTGAGACGGTTTCGCCCTGCTGCGGTCATAAGTCATCCCCGGGCTGAAGGCTGTCCCAGGCGGTAAATGCCCCTCCGGAGCTTTTCGCTACGCTAATAAAAGCTTTTTTGGGGTGTCGTGTCGAATAAACGGCGCGGTTATGCCCTGCCCTTTCTGCTCCGGGCTGAGCGGGGAGCGGGGCAGGGAGTCGGATGTCCGCGTCGATGCGCCTCGGATGAGACCGCTGCTCTCGCTATTCTGGGAAGTTGGGAGAGCAGCGGGGTCACGCTGGTAAAGGAATCCGCGCTTCGGTCCATTCTCTGTCGCCGGTCGATGCGGTAGAGGAAAGGAACGTGCCGGGCTGGCTAATGTACTCATGAACGCAGCAGATATTGAAAGAGAAAGTTCCGGGCTGAAATGCACCGGGCTGAAGTGCCTCTGCACACCGAAAGCCCCGCCTCCTCAGACCCCCAGCTCCTTCCCTGCGCTCGTCCCCCGACGGCCGAATCAGTCAGGAAGTCACATTCACTGAGGTCTTAAAAAAAACCCTTTTCAGACTGCACCTCAACGCCGTGGCTTTTTAAAAGCCTAACCCTGGGCGCAGTCCGCAGGGCGGCCGTCTCCCAGAGTAGGCGGGCGTCCGATGCCCCGCCACGGCACTTTCTCAGCGCTGCGCCCGTCTCTGCGGTGCCCTCTCCCCTTTCTACCCGCTTGAATGCAGCAGAGATATGAAAGGAGGGCACACTGCTCTGCTGTTCTTAAAAACAACTAATACATCTCTCCCTTTACCTCACAGGACTGGAGGCAGGCAACTCATGGCACTACAACTAATAATATATGCTTATATAATAAAATATATGACCACAGAAACATCACTAATAATTAATAATATGTATTAGTGGTGTTTGCATCCCATGTGAAACACACACACACACACGCACACACACACAGACATTCTATGTCGTAAAGGGATGAATTAATTGTAAAACAGAAAGATGTTCTGATGATCCAGTTACGAATATACATTCAGTTGAACACACAGTAAGACAAATCTGGACTGACTGACAATTCACTGCCCTCAAGTACAGGGAAAATGTCCGTGTGGCATCAGCAAGAAAAAGCCAACCGCAGGCTCAGACCGTCGCCAGGGAAACTCGGAGCCCGGCTGGGTCACTGTAGCAGCCCTCTGGACTTTTAATGGGTCAGATTTCCACAGTGATACTTCACCCTATGACCTGCTCCTTTTTCACCACGGGCACACTGAAAAATGCTCTGAGCTCCAGTTCCTGATGAAAGATTTTATTGTATGGGAAGATATTGCATCAAACTTGGAAATACATATTCTATCCTTAAAACATTCCCCCAAACAATATAACAATAAGACCTACTGTCAATTATTACTAGCTCAAATGTGCAGTTTCATACAGTATATTTAATATAGAATATATTTTACACAATGCTTTCTCAAGTATTCCAGTCCACAAGTAAATAAAAAGCAGATGCAAATGAAACTCATATGTCCTGAATATATAGTCCCAACTGA
Organism: Anguilla anguilla; assembly: GCF_013347855.1. NCBI lineage: Eukaryota > Metazoa > Chordata > Actinopteri > Anguilliformes > Anguillidae > Anguilla > Anguilla anguilla. The sequence goes on along the minus strand of NC_049215.1, from coordinate 21,053,001 downwards.
CACATAATAATAATGTATAATATTTCACTTCATAAACATTTTAATTTTGTAATTCAGTTTGTTATATTGTTTATGTAAAGCTTTGGGGCTTTCTGTAAGTTCCCTTCAGTTGATTTACTCTCCTGAACACAAATTGCTCTGATATCAATGTCTCCCTTTAATGAATAAGCATCTGTTTTATGTTTTCGCCTGACAATGTCCACGGGCGTTTCTTCTGATACAAATACCCACCCCCCACAGACGTGTGTGTGTCGGGGTCCCCCCCTGGCATACCCCTCTTTTTGAGTTTGCTCTGCTCCGTCTTAAGAAAAAAAGGATCATTAAAACGGAATGGTTCTGCCTCGGGGCAAACATGCAGGTAATGCTTTCCTTTTATTTCAGCTAATTCCCCCCCAGTGGTAGCTGTAAATAACTGCGACGTCGGTCCTCATCTAAACGAGCGGCTTGCGCGCGCTCATAGGCCTTCAGAGAGAGGCCTGCCGTCAACCCCAAAACAGCAAACGCACCCAGACCAGGAAGACTATTGTGCTAAACTTCACTTACGAGCCTGCGCTAGTGTACACCATCACCACCTCCTGGGGACGCACCTTTAAAAAAGGGTGCAAATTCAGATTAGTCTGTTTTGGAAAATGATCAATTATCCCAGGAGGTCCTGGCAGACCATGAGTCATTCTGCGTCCCAGTGACACCCTCTTCTGTGTCCTTTAGCCTATCTGAGTCACGTGGCAGCAGCCGGACACGGTTAATGCGCTAATGGACCACGCGGTCACAGGGAGGGCGATCTTATCATGGGGTGCAGCATTTCACCGTCTCAGCACAGTCATCAATGATTTAGTCAATAGTGCCACGGGGGCCTTGAGTGGGGGGGGGGAGTGGGAGTGGGGGGTTTGGATTGGGGGGGGGGGGGGGTGAAGGCGTGACACCCAGCCCTCAGGACCTTTCACGGTTCATGTTCAAAACAAGATATAAAATTTTGAAAACGGACAATCAAAACTGTGGACTGGCCCGTGATGCTTCAGCTCTGCAGCCGGTGTGGCACAACACCAGACAAACTGATATGCTTTCTGTATGCTCGACGTGTTTTTTGAAAAAATACTTAAAAGAACAGAGAAAACAAACTTAAAATTCTTTTTGAAGCACTGCAATTGAATCAGGCTGACGAACATGATGGGAACGAGGATGACTCCCACACAAAGCTAACACAAACAAAAGTACGTCTAGGAAGCACTGGAACAATAGATGCCATAAAAAATATTAACAAAGAAGAAATCTCAGCAGAGAAAGAACAAAAAAATGGACTCGGGCCTACATTTCCTGCCAAGTGACACCACCATTCACCAAGCAGCTGTGCTTTTAATGAGCTGGCATAAAGCGACTCAGCGATTTAATGCACTTTCATGAACACCTGGGCTAATTCAGCTTCCCTAAACTGACATGGTGGACCTGCTGCAAACGCAACAGCATTCTGGTAGCGTTGCTAACCTCCAAAGCTATGTGAGAGTCTTCACTACAGAAAATCACAACAGCCACCTTGGAAACAAATAAATGTACCCTAATTAATAAGGTTTCACAAGCATCTCACTGAAAGGCAAAGCAAATGAGGCGTCCTTGCCAGCAGTAACTATGATGTCCATATTTTGGCTTTCACAAAAAGAGGATAGGGTGGATAGGCATCAGGAAAATAATAGGCTAATTGTTTATTTATATACGGTCTATGGAATGAACAAACATGAATGTACCTTTTCAGGAATTTAGAAATCCTGGCTGGACTGATATTTTTGGTTCCAAAAAACAACAACATGTATGGGAAAAAGGAGGATGTCTGATCAAACAGTAAGACGCACGTGCTGTATCTGATCACATGTTTTTATTCCAATCCACAGGAGCACAATGTCCCTTTAGAGTGACTGCGCAGATTCCAGTTCTGATGAATGACAGGCCAGTTCATTAATGCAGAGGATATCGAGGGTAAAGAAGTTACGCCAGTAGCACGCACATCACCATAAGAGTATGATTAAGAGTACGAGGACAAGCTAATAATTCACTCATATAAAGCCAGTTACGATTAGCAGCTGTGCAAAAGCCCATGGAATCAAACACCTGAACTGTTTGTGCTCTGAACCTCGTTCGACCTCCACGGAGAAACTCGATCAGGAGGAAAATCCTGTACGGCCGACAGTAAATATATTGTTGAAATCACACAGCGTGAAACCACATTATGAGCTCTCAGTTGAATTAATGACGCTGCAAAGAAACCACATATTTATTCTCACTGGGGTGTTGCTATTGTAGCATTGAAAACAACAACCACAACAAAAAAAAAGATTAGGAAGTTCAGCATCTGGACAATTTTGGTACCAATAATTTCCTCATTGTTGGACATGTCTGCAGAGGCGACTACAGCATCAGACTATAAACACACATTCTTGCCATTTCTTTATTATGAGCATCTGCTTAAAGGGATGCATTAGCCCGATGTTTATGGATGTTAGATTCTGTCTATCATTGTGTGTACAGTTTAATATTGGGTGTAAAGTTCTTACACCCCAATGTACCCTGCACAGTAAAATGTCCAGTGTTAATTAAACTCTTAGCAGATAACATTGGTCCCACATTCTAAAAAGCCATATTCCTAGCCCTTTCTACATGGAACACACTACAAAAGGACTTAAAACTGACTGGTATGATTTATGCTGGTGAATTCTCATCAATTTTGAAGAATCTAGCAAGTAACTTATTGGTTAATGTTTCTGCACAGTTTATTTTTAATACTATATTTTTATTTTATTGATACTATTAATTTAGATTTTATTTCTGATATTTAACCAAGCGTGTTTTTTTTTGTTGTCCTCGTAGGAAACTTTGCTGGATGCCTTCTATGGTGCCCCCTTAGTCAGGTCTCTCTTGCAAAAGAGATTTTTAATATTAATGAGAATTTTAGCTGGTCAAATAAAGGTTTACATAAATAAAAAATTTAAAAAATTACAAACTGCATATTTTCAGCTCTGCACAAACCCCAGAGCGTGGTGAAGCCCCCTGCTGGACATGCAAATATAATCTGACCTGTGTTATTTCCCATATGTTTTTGGACACTAGCAACACATTTATTTGAAGTTGCAGTATCCATCCATCTCTCAGCTTGCGGATATAACAACTTTTAAATCAGATTTAAACCTGAAAATGAGAGCAGTGAGACTTACTGTCTCTCCAATGCCCAGCACAAAAAGTATCTGGTAAACTATCTTAAAAGGATAATTCGATTTCTGGGAGTTTTAGATACTTCTTTGGATTTTTGATCTTCAAAAACGTAACTTTTTGAAGAAAAATCAGGTAAAATGCATATGAATAATGGCGGCATAACACTGCAGTACAAGCTGTTCCGGAGTTACCTCAAGTGTTTTTATTTCTTTAGACCACAAACCCTGAATGCCCCTATACCTGCTAACGTAAAGCCAGTTGGCTGTAAGTAACTAATATATCCTCCACTGCACTTAAAAGCTACCTGGGCCAATCCAGAATATCTGCTAAAACGTAAAAAATACTTTAGAAATAATAAGGTGAACGATCCCTTTAAGGCAGTGGTTCTCAAACTCGGTCCTGCGGGACCCCTGTGTATGCTGGTTTTCATTCCAACCTCAACAGCAATCCCAGAATTTTAACAAGCTGTTAATTTTTCTTAATTAGGTGCTTTTCATGTTTTAGAGCTGGGGTTCCAGAAAGGGCCAATGTGGGTACACACACCTGATCCTGATTCTACTAATCAAGGTGCTTAGCAATGACTCTAGTGATTGATTAGTAGAATCAGGTGTGTGTACCCACACTGGCCCTTTCTGGAACCCCAGCTCTAAAACATGAAGAGCACCTAATTAAGAAAAATTAACAACTTGTTAAAATTCTGGGATTGCTGTTGAGGTTGGAATGAAAACCAGGGACCGAGTTTGAGAACCACTGCCTTACGGGAAGAGCAGCTTAAACAGGCCTATTTGGAGGCTGTCCTTGGGAGAACTTTGTATATTGGTTCTTACCAGGTTACTGAAGTGCTTGTTTTCTCTCAAATGGCCCTGATAATCCCTGTGATTACAGAGGCACTGTTGTACTTCCTAAGCCATTGGAGCAAACACTGTTTAATGAATAACTACCATCAATTTCAAATTCAAATTGAGGCACAACCCGCGCGAATGGGACAGAGCGTCTTTGTCTCATTAGAACTAGGCCCACTTACGAAAGGTTTTTTAAATCATGACTGACATGCATAGCTCTATGACTCCTCTGGGAATTAACTGTGCAATGGCTCGATGGGACTGCTCTCAGCAGCAACGGGAGGGAGCCTCTACAATCCCAAAAACAGGTGGAACTACCCTGACCCATGTCAACCCCTCACGTGTGTTAACCAATAAAAGGTCTCTGCTCTGCATCGCTATGAATGAGGCCATAGCACTTGGAGGGCTCACAAAGTGAGGATAGAAATGTTTGAAACTTTCATTATCAATTCTTCCTTGACCTTTTTGTGTGATCATCAGTATTATTTTTAGAGGCAGCAGCTCAGTGTCACCAGTGGCTCACAGCAGGCAACCAGATGTACGGTATAGAGGAGTAATCTGGATTCATGGGGGAGAACTTTGGCCTCGAGGGGCCAAGCAGTTGCTTCCACCAGCTCAGTGTGACGCCATGAGCTTCAGCTGGGGTTGCTGAGGGCAATGCGGCGGTTGTGTGCGCTGGCCTGGTTTGAGCTCTCCAGCAGAACAGCGGGGCATTAGACAATCAGCAGCCTGTGGCAAATTGGAGCACGGAAGCTACGCCTGACCCCTAGTCATTTTTAAAGAGCTATAAAAACCGGGCTGACGTTTAGCAGCAGAGCGACACGCTGTCGCACAAATTCCCAGGTGCAACCTCTACACAGCACGTTATGGTAATAAGGTCTAGCGCGTCCATCAGAATGGATTTTCAGGCTCTGCGGCAAATCGTTTCTCCATTAGCAGGAGCCAGGAGCTCGCTGAGTCACTTCTTCAGTGGTGACACGCACACACCGGAAACACGCGTGTATGCCACAGCTCTCTGGGCAGGCCGTAGGGTACACGTGTATGCCACAGCTCTCTGGGCAGGCCGTAGGGTACACGTGTATGCCACAGCTCTCTGGGCAGGCCGTAGGGTACACGTGTATGCCTCAGCTCTCTGGGCAGGCCGTAGGGTACACGTGTATGCCACAGCTCTCTGGGCAGGCCGTAGGGTACACGTGTATGCCACAGCTCTCTGGGCAGGCCGTAAGGTACACGTGTATGCCACAGCTCTCTGGGCAGGCCGTAAGGTACACGTGTATGCCACAGCTCTCTGGGCAGGCCGTAGGGTACACGTGTATGCCACAGCTCTCTGGGCAGGCCGTAGGGTACACGTGTATGCCACAGCTCTCTGGGCAGGCCGTAGGGTACACGTGTATGCCTCGACGCGATGATTGACGGGGTTGAGTAAATGCTGCTCTTTGACCTGTGGGGCAGACGCACATCTGTTTATGGGTGCACACTTGATCATTATTTCCTTTTTATTCAGAAAGGGGACCTGTGAATTATGCAGGACCTGAGGCAGTGTGTGTTCAGCTCAGAACCTTCCTGAAGCTAAATGTGTAGCACGGTTCCTATTTTTGCCATTCCTGTTTAAAGGACTGTGGGTCCACTGTAGAGCACAGCCTGAGGGCTGCTGCAAGAAAATCTAATGAGAAAGAAGGGGAAATGAAGGCGGGGCATGTGCATGAGGGCGTCGACGTGGACTCACCTGGAGAAGCAGGTCGGAGGCGGGGCGGACCCGCTGCTGAAACAGGACGCTCAGGGTCCGGTTCTGCTGCTCCAGGTCGAAGACGCGGGTCCGCAGCTTAAGGCACTCCTCCCTCAGGTCCTGGGAGAATAACAGGGGAACAGGCATTGATGCGCTGTGCACTCCGGGCCCCAGACAAAGGCCAAAGTCAGAAGAACCAAACGAAACAAATAATCAGGGTGCAGAATCGATGTGAGCACAAGAATGGTGTTGCTGAAGGCAGGCAAACTAAGGGCTCATCGCTCATCATCAGTTAAAGCAGCTGACTGCACTGATGACTGGCCTCATTTAGAGGTGAGTTATCAGTACAATCTGTGCCCGCTGAAGCAAATGCCAGCCTTTCCCAAACCTCATCCCCAGCCCCATACAAACGGAGCCTTCATATCCCAGTACAGTACAGCTCAGAAGAGGTTGCCAGTTTTGAGGCATATGACCCTGGCAACCTCAGCCAGCAGCTATTGGTGGGGTGGGGGGGCAGGTGACATTCAAATCAATTGCATGTCATGCAGTATTTGCGGTTGTGTGATTTCTGGTATTTTTACCCTCGTTGAAATGTTGCATGGCGTGTACGGCGCTAGGGTGTTATGATGACAAAATCCATCTTGGAACCATTGGGAAATCACGCCAAAGCAAAAGCTGTGTGCCGTGTAATTGGCTTAAGTCTATTCCCTGCCCGTTTGCAGTGGAATATAAAGGTACTAGTCGCTAATGCACCAGCAAGTTTATATTTAGTTTTTTAGCCTCCCAAAACACCCTGTATTTATTAGGGGGGAACTGCTACACAGATGTTACTTATACAGTTGATTTTATGCTACATTTCCTGAACACGTTCTTTTTATTTCAGATGTCCTTTTTTGAAGGCGTCTTCCCTCAAGTGTTCAATATCTCAACAAAATCCACTTTCAGCAAATACAAATGAAAGCTTGCTCTCATATACAAATCACATATTCTCCGGTATTATATTCACTGAAAACTGTCCCAGCTCCCAGGACATTTTCTGTACTCAATGTCTTGCAGAGGACATGCATTTTCTAAGAGAACAGTGTTCAGATGGGAAATGAGAAAACAGCGCCAAGTTAAAGTACATAAAGGGACAGGGGAAGCACTGGGTAACAACTGTTTGGAACAGTGCCTCAGCCTGAGGTCCTGTACTGAAAATTATTTGTTGTAAGTTGTCATACCAAGTTTCATCAACTTGAATAAACACAAGAAATAAAACTGAACTTTTTTTCCTTATATTTTACCATTTAGGTTTCCGGGGTAACTGTTGAATTGTTAACAGTTATTGAATAGAAATGCGGCTAGTGCTTATTTTGTAATGAAAGTATTCATTATGTTATACTTTCATACTTTGTAAATGCACTTGAGGAAAGCTGGGGGTCCACTGTGGCCCTTGTAACATACACTGGGTTGCGGGTTGTGCAATCGGCAGTGTTAAGATGGAAAGAAGATGGTGAATACTAAGATAAGGGGGAAAACAGTGCACAGCAGTCTGGGGTATTGCGTTTACTGTCTGGGCTCGTGAGGTCGTATTCACGTTGTCAGTTTGTTGCGACGAGGTCAGATGGGGCAAAAGTACGAGGTCTCGTGGTCATTGCAGTTTTTTTGTGCAAGAGGCCGAAAAAACTATGAACTACTGATACTGCACAGATATGGCACTCCTGATAATCCTTCAGCCGGATTTCATTCTTAACATATACCAGCTTCACGGTTCACATGCGTGTACTAATGGAAACATAATCAGAGCCATTCACATGAAAAACTGCGAAGGTCACACATAAAAGGAGAAAGGAGCTAGGAAAGGAGCATAAAGGAGAAAGGAGCTATGTACTGTTCTCAAAAATGAAATTATGGAGACATTTAAAGTCCTCTCTTTTGAGAAACACTTTTAGCTCTCAAGTCATTTCTGAAAGCCTAATTCAAATAATCATAGTTATGTAAAAACGTTTTTGGGCAAATGTCATAAGAATCTGTTGTTCTGCCATGTAACTACTTCTGTTTTGAGAATAATTGAAATTAAAAAAAGAAATTGTGCAGCAGTGAAGGCTACATTTACGCAAAAATGACTTGTATAAAATTATCTGTTTTATGTTAACAGTTCTTCTTGTTGATAAGTTAAGCAAAGCATTAGATGATGATTTCCATTCTAAGATTAAAGCCTGGACTAGTTTTTTTAATGTAGCTAGAGATGGCTGGAGGTGAGGATGGAACTTTCAAAAGGTACCACTGCTTACTAATGAACCGAATCCAAGTCTGAAATGTGCTGTAAAGTGTGATACTGAGTGGGTTACATTTCTTTTTTTTTTAGAAAAGTGGTTCCTAATGCGTGAAAATACATTACACATTACCTTACATGAGAAAGAGTTCAGGACAAATACCTTGCTTTCAGCACTTCATTTTAAGTTTTTTTTAAAAACTCAAAAGCCAATTGCCTAAAAGGCATTTTCTCAGACTTGAAAAACCTTTCCACTGACTTTTATAGGGGGGAAAATATCATGATATATAATAACTTTGCCATAGCGGCTTATCCACCCTCACAAACTATAGAAACGTACTATAATTTGTACCTGTATAAATTTGAAACACAACCTTTAGATAAAACGTCCTCAAGAGAACTTTTTAACATGACCTCTTTAGAACTTTATAAAAGAAAAAAAAAACATGATTAATACACGGCAATGACTGGCTATTAAACATTTATTAAACATACATCTTTTTAGGTAGTGGAAAATGGGAAGTAACCAGGTAGAAAATAATGTACAATAAATCTTTGTTATAATGTGCATTCCAGCTTGGCCAGTAAAGGTTCTTGGCATGAGCACAGATTGAGCCTTTTAGCCAGCAGATCTTAAGCCTGGGAAGCCTGAGCTATTTCATTAGCCTGCTGTGACCACCTGCAGGACTCCTACGGCTTAATCCTGCAGGGGTGGTGCGCAACTACATTGACCAGGATTCTTTGGGTTACCCCTGCATTAGCAACCCCCGACTTCTCCAAAGGAGTTTAAAGGCGACCAGTTGTCAGCAGTGAGAAGTGCAGCTATGCTGTAATACTCACTGGCCTAGACACTGGTGGCTAATGGGCTAGCCCATCAGTCCTGTCCACACAGTGGGGTGTAATGGTGATATAATAGTATAGTACAAATTGTGATTCCAAAAGCTGGGGAAATCTTGTCCTAGCTGTACATTTGACTTGTTGGCGTGTATTAACATGATGCTAGAACACAGCTGTATGCAAAAGCTTGGAACTCTTGGTCAAAGTGTATGGTACTTTGAGCCTCTTAGTGAACAGAAACTGGCCGTTAGCATCAGAATATATATATACAGTGAAAGTTAGTACTGGATGTTCGCGAGTTGTTCTGCTAGTCCTGGGGCTCTTGTCAGTGGAATCGTGAGCACTGAATCATTTCACACAGAAACCCAGTATCCCCACACCCAGAAGCTCAAACTTGGCAGCGAATGGATCTTCCAGTAAGACAATGATCCCAAGCATACCTAAAAATAGACCATGATGTACTGAGAGGAATGGAAGATGAAGGTTTTAGAATGGCTGTCACAGTTCCCAGACTTGGATATGATTGAAAATCTGAGGGATGATCTTAAACATGCAATGCATGCAAGGACTCCTTAGAACATACTAAACTAGAAGGAAGAGGGGGGGAAATTCCAATATGAACAAAGAAAAAGCCACCGAAAATGTTTGGAAGCTGTGATATATCTGCCATGGGAAGCATTACTGACTGACAGGGTGAACAGGGTGACTTTTGCACATTCCATATTCACATCAGTGAAATGTTCTGAATAGTTTTGTTTGAATGCTTTAACATGTGGAAAGTCACAATTACCTTTATACCATGTAGAGGTCAGGTTCTGTTCACGTTGAGATTTCTCTACACGGTACACTTTTAACCATTGATGCAGTCACAGTGATAAGTATATGGAGCAGTTTAAATATGCACTTACAGTGTGACTCAAAAAAGGCAAAGCAAACCACAGCTGAGGAAAACAGGTGTGGTATATGCACACTTCCAAGCTGCACAATTTCTATTATGCCTCATGCAAAAGGTGCTGCCATGTGGTGGAAACTGGTATTACATTGAGAGGTTAGAAACGAACCTTCTGAGTGAGCAGGGCCTGCACAACCTGATTGGCAACCTGTAAGAGAAAAAAAAACAACACAAAAAAGCACAGTTTCAATTTCAGCTCATAGCCCTTCACACACACCCTATTACGAGAAGAACACCACAGGCTACTCTAAAACGCACAGAGAGAAACATCAGTGAAACACCTTCCATGAGTAAATCTCAGCTGGAGTGAATGTGCCTGTTAGTTTGGTTCACCAAAATGGCCTCTCAGTTTCTGCAGCTGATGTTGCTATTGCCCCACCCCCCAACCACCTCCTCCCCCAACCCCCACTGCCTCCTTCCCCTGGATTCCCGGTTTTAAAATAACCCACGGGCCCTTGCTGACAAACACATTACAGGCTTTGTCAATAGGACAGGACAATGCATCACTTCAGCGGGAAGGTGTGGAGCTGGTTTCTAATGGGTGCAATAATAATAACTCCCCCCCTCGAGACAGGAGAGGAGGGTGGAGGCTAACGGGGGGGTGGTAGTGAGGTGGGGGGGGGGGTGGGGGGGTGTAGCCACGCAGAACAGATTAGACTGCCGAGATTCTGGCGGTGTTTAATTGTTTTCTGATCCTCTATTGACAAAGTGTTGGCTCTTGTAAGGGTATCGGGGAGAGATGTGGTGATGACCCTCTGTTGTGTCTGGGCGATGGTCTCGGTGATGTTTCGCGGCGCGGTTTAGGCCGCGGAGCATAATTGACTCGCGATCGGGTTACAGCGCATTGATTAGTCATTTATACACTGTAAGCTTGCACTGGCTACAAATGCACAGGGAGTGGGGGGTGAGTGGGTGGGGTGTAAATGTGATATATATTTGTTTAATGCGGGGCATTAGCGGAAACCGACTGCGTGCTGCTCATATCCCCTTTCAGAGGACTGCGGTCAAGCAATTAGGCCCATTTTCAATAAAGCCTTCTCAGCTATCAGGTAGCAGCAACCACGTCCCCGAGGTCAGTGAGATTTCATTTGTGTTTGATTGTGTGTGTGTGCGTGTGTGTGTGTGTGTGGATGGGCACATTCCAAATTAACTTTGCCTAAGACCAACAGCACAAAACACACAGATATTTTAATTGTGTGAGCCAGTGAGATGGTGGTAATGACTCAGTGGTGAAAGGCCGAGGCCACAGAGGGCATGAGGGCCGCAGTGCTGTTTTATGAGGCCCATGGATCCGCACGGTACCAGAGAGCACACGGCAGCTGCTGTCCGCCGAGCTTTAGCGGGATTTGAGCCTGCATCTCCGCCAGCTTTAACGAATCACAGAGCACCCCAGGCGCTGCAAGCCTGGAAATGACGGCCACAAAATTCAGTTACAACAGAGCGCCCTGGGTCCGGAGGAAGGCAGGAGAGCCAGCCGGAGCCCACTCTCTTCAGCTGAGAGACTCGGCAAACAGGAGCCGGGAAAGAGTCTGTCCTCTCCCCTCAGGCAATCATATTCCTTCTGCCTCTCACTGAGTATCACCATCCACCACTGTACTCCACCTACCCCTGTTTCTGCTTAATGAGTATCACATACACCAGGGCTGCCCAGGCCTGTCCCTGAAGATCTACCATCCTGTAGATTTTCACTCCAACCCTATCAAAGCACACCACATTCAATTGCTAGAGATCTCATTGAGCTGGTAATTAGTACTCTCTAGTGTGCCAAACTGAGAAATGAAAACCTACAGGTAGAACTCCAGGAACAGGATTGGACAGCCCCGATCTTCTTTCCATCAACAAAAAGTCAACAAAACTGTTTTTGAACATCCAGGCCATTAGGGGGCAGGCTTTTGTATGCGCTCATTTTACATTTCTCTGATTAGGAAACCTTATTTAAGAATCCACCAATTAGACTCCTCACACTGGTGAACTCAGGGAGTGCACTCACATTTCTTATAGGCAAGCCCATTCTTACAATTTCCTACATACTTTCAGATTTTCATTCAAATGATATGTATAAAGGTGTACATTTTGTGAAACCAAAATAACAACCAACAAGGTACAGAAAGAACCCCCTGATCAGCTGGCAACACTCTGTGAAAGCAGGTTGGTTTAAAAAAAAGAAAAAAGAAACGGGAGATTTTATTTTTTTGTTCAGACAAGCGGGGAACATGGCTCATTATGTGTCATGCCCTCTGCAGGAGTAAACAGAGAGAACGCGGGCTGTCTCACAGAGCGCGCGGCGCCCCTCGCTGAGATTAAGCGCCGCGCGCTAGCGTGGTAGCCGCTACGCCGAGGCGCTCGCTCTCTGAGGCAGAAAAAACGCTAATTGTGAAGGCGGTTAGGAGGCTCCCAGCCTGTTGACTGAACGGAAAGTCCTGAAGTAGGTCGGAGAAAAACAAACTCTTTTTCTAAAGAATAAATTCATTCCCCCGTCCGCACCGAGCCTAATGGTGCCGTTTTGGATTCAGACCGGCTGAATGTTTTCTTGTCTTTGGGAGAGATGGGAGACTGGAGTCTTTCATCTTCTCCTTTCATCGCAGCTTTAACTTGTAATACGCTGATGTATCAGACGAGCTTTAATCTGAGGGCTTGGAAATCCTTTCAGGGCGCATTCTACCTGGAATGTTCAGTCAGAAAATCGAGTGCAGTGCTGACCAGCCCATGTTCTGGAGAGCTGTAAAGGGCGCTGGTCTTCATTGTTACTTGGCTTTAAATGATTAAAGCAGGCGATTGCATAAGGCACCTCAGTTCTCCAGTCTAACCTGGCTGCTGATATTATGGTGAGTGTAATAACCAGCAGACCCTGAGGCTTTCGAGGGCCGGGCCAGGCAGCAGCAGCAGGCAAAGGCAGTCAGAAGATGCATTTCTGAGAAGCGTGTTGGCGCTCTGGGTTCTCTGGGGTTGACAGAGGCCGGCGGATCAGGCTGTTAAAGCCCGGCGGGCACGGGCTCGGTGGGCGGCTGTTTTACAGCGTGGGATGGAACAGGTTTGATGAGGGCGAATATCTGCCACTGTAGCCTTGAGCGAGGCATCAGACAAAAGAACAATGAGAGCAGCTGTGCGCGCGGGATTCCCCGGGCGACGGCGCAGCCGCGGGTACTGGGGTCTGCCGGGAGGATGAAAGGGGGGAGGAAGGCCAGCTCACCTCATCCAGACAGCGCTCGTACTGCTCCCTCTGGCTCTCATTCTCCATCGCCAGGGCGGAGTTCTCTGCCTGCGTCAAGAGATAAAACAGTCAGCAGTCAGGTCAATCAATCAATCAATCAATCAATCAATCAATTAGGCAACCAACCAATCAATCAATAAATCTTTCCACCCATCCATCCATAAATTCAGCAGTTCTTCAAATGTCTTTCTGTCTCCAAGCAGGAAGCAAAGTTATAAATGTAGAGTGAATGTGTGCAATCTATTTTGATGAATAATACAATACAGCTAAATTGAGAGAAAATGAAATTGCAATACATGCACGCAATTTGCAGTTATTATCAGGTGTTAATGACACCAACAGAAAGTTGTTTTTCCCCCTGCCAGAGCAGACAGCTACGTGAAAGCATAAAAGCACTCATCTCAAGTGTTCTCGACCTTAAGACCCACAAATGATAAACTGGCAACAGTTTTTTGATAAAAATGAAATTGTCTTTAGTGCCTCAGTCAGTGCCTGTGTTAAAGTCTTAACCTGGTTCTTACGATCGACCTGCATCCTTCACACCGGCTCCCGTAGACGCCCAATAGAGACAGAGTGCTGCAATGTAAATGTTAAATTGCCTTTTAGGCAGGGGAATGGAGCAGCTCTGTGCTGTGAGAGAGCTTCAGTGGAGCGAGACCCAGCCGGTCTCCGGAGCCCACGCTATCAATGGCTGTGCTTGAGAAAAAAAAAACACCTTCCGTTTTTCTCCCCGATTGCGGCTCGGGGCCGGCCAGCCCTGGATATTTGTGGAGACGGTGTCCCCGGGCTAAATCAATCAGCGGCCAGCAATTCCAAGAGTACAGTAACACCGCAGGGTCTGAAACGGATGACGCAACAAACCACGCCTGGAAACAGAAAATATATATGTTTGCAGGTCACAGCTGTGAGAGGAAAACGGATACTTTTTAAACGAGGACCCAGTTCACAACTGACCACGGCAGAGAGCCTGCTGTGTCAAACAGCCCTGAGAGGCAGAACACACCTGTGTCGAGCAGCATGGGTGTTTTACACCAGTAAGTGTCAGCTACCGCAGCACGCATTATAAACTCACTAAAGACATGGGCCCACATTCAGGGCTCCTTCGCTTTGCATTGCCCCGTAGGCTTTACACTAATGTCTTTATAAGAGGCTAGCACATAAGAAACCTGATTATGCAGAACCTTTGCTCACAGTCCTTTTCATGTACCCCGCTGTTCGTCATGCAGTTGGCATACCTGTCCTAACTAGCTGGCATTACAGCATGTACACCAACACACATCAGTGTTATATTGTTTTATTTGGTTTTTACCATTAACTATGCGATGTGATACTGCTCTGTCATCCTGATCGATAACCTAATTTATGCAGCTATGAGAATCTAATGAGCAGTTATATTTCATGTCAAGTCACTGCGCGTTTGGTGATAAAATCACAAGAAGCAAGGCTGTGGCATATGCATACATATCTGTAACAAAGATATTACACAAAGCACACTACACTGTACACTACCCAACTGGGGTTTCCAGCCATGGTTTTTCCATATTATATTCTCAATGGGGCGGGGGGTATCAGTTGTACTAGCAGTACTAATTATTATCAGGTCATTTTACATAATAAGCCTCATTAGCTATGAGTGCAACCGCTATTAGAAAAGGATAAAATGATGTGTGAGATTGATAGGGTTCTCAGTAATTTCTCAGAAAATGTTAAAATAGTTGTCTGTGTAAACATCTGTGCCTGTTCTGGTCCCTGGTGACCGTGGCAACCCCGCGGCAGTCTGCGCTCATCCGGCACGGGCTGGAGCCGACACACAGCCGCCGGCAACAAGAACATTTCACCTGGGACCGCCCACATCCTGGGCCTCACTTCCAATACTGTATACGCCACTCTCTGGAAACAGTGACTGCCAGATGCCGCAGTGTGTACCAATAAGCCTTCTGTGTACTGTCCGTCATTAGCTCCTGGGACCCAATCAAAAGCTGGCTCCTGGGAACCAATCAAAAAACTTTGCTTGCCATTACAGAGCACAGCATTGTTTCTTCAGGGATCCTGGATGGCTCATGCTGCTAAGCTGGTAAGCTCCATATACGGACATGCACCCAATTAGGCAATCACACCTCACATGCCCCCCTCCCCAAACCCCCATAAGGCAAGTAAGAGTTACACTTTTTCTTTGCAGACTCAGGTTGGCTTAGTGATCGCACACCTCGCCAAACTGTGTCTGTTGAAAAATAATAATAATAATTGCTTTTAATTGCTTGTCAAAGTTCAGGAGAAATGTTGATTGAATCCCAGTCTGTGATTATTTTAAGTCAGACATCGATGACCGGTGATAGTGCCAATCATTCATATCGCATGGGGGCATGAAGTTTTGCTTTCCTGTTCATGCTGAGAATGTAAAGATGCCCCTCGTTTCCTGAGCTGGTGCACCTGGCAGGGGGTGGGGTGAAATCAAACCCGGAGGCGAATGCCATGAATGTCTCGCGCGGCGAACAAGAGTTAGTGGGGGCATTTGGCAGCGGCAATGAGAAAGGTGAAGTTTCGGTCTTCAAAGGCCACGTGTCAGCCCGCAGACGCAGCCCAATCAGAATCTTCCGAAAACATCTCCTCTTAAAAGGTCAAGGAGATCCAAGTTATGAGGCTGAACTTTAAGGCACGGCGGGCTTTTTAGAAGACAGACGGATGTGAATATTTCCTTGTTATTGGTGTGATATTACTTCACCTTTAAGGGTGCGGCCTATTGATTTACAGCGGCCCTCGTTTGTCAGCCGGAGCGTGGCGCATTAGCGCCTGCCAGACTCGTCCCAACTGCCGCGGCGCTTCGCCTCCAACCCGCTCGCCGATCCATCCGCTCTTGATTTAAACATGGATAACATAACTATACGCCAGCCTTCCTCATTATCCCCCTTTAATGCCCTGCAAATGAATTTCAATTTCCTTTCTCTTTTTTTTTTTTTTTACAGCTCAAAGCATTGGTTAGAATCAATGCACCTTTTTTTATAATGCATAACACCATTGATTATTTGCCAAAAAATTCATTCTCACTTTTCAGATGTTGGGTCTAAGTAACAGACGGAAGCCCTTAGTGATCCAATCGAATGGAAGACACACTGAAAACCGCGAATCTTAGCGCTTCACGCTGAGAGCCAAAGTGAAATCCAAACATTTTGTTCTCACGATATGTTATGATGGTACGCTAATGATATTACTGAACATTTCTGAATAACAACATATCAGTAAATAATTCACAGATTTCAGTTTCCTGGGTCCTTAATTAATCAATAATTTCACTCCATTTTCACAAAACTTGGACTGAATTTGTGCATGTTTACGTCCACCATTCCTACCTCCTCTATTGATTAGAGATAGCGCAGGCAAGCATGTGCTCTACTATGAAAAGCGTGACGTCATGTGGCCAATTATGTGCCGCTCCGCAGTGCTGCTGATCAAAGCCAGGATATGACATCAAACTATAGAGAGCCTCGCCATGCACTGGGGCAGCCTGTTACCACCCAGCAACCCCATGCTTAAGATTTTTTTAATGCATCAAAATTACACATGTACGCCAATAAGAGCAAACATCTCCCGCAGAATCTAGGCCTGAATAGGGGCTCTCTTTTGGGAGTGCTCCAAAGGAAAATATTGTCTCGAACTTATTTCCGGACTACTCTCCCAGCTAACAGCATCATTAGAGGCTTAATAAATGCAGAAGGCTGAGGTCCATTATTTCCGACAGCTAAATGAAATCCATTTTCATTTGGGGAGAATCCTCTGGTGATGGCAAGAAGTAGATTATGATGCATCAAGCCGTGAAGGCAGACTCCGATAGAGACTCATAACGAGGAGCCCTGCCAGTACTTGATATCTCTACCTTGGGATGGAGCTCCTAACTGCACTCAGGCATGGAAAGAGTGAATGTGACAGAAAGACAGAGACGCTGCAGAAACCTGTCTGACTGCCTGCCAGACCAGAGCTCCCCCTTTTTTACATTTATATTTCACACTGTAAATAAGTTCAGGGAAAGTGAACCCCCTGCTCTCTTGCTTGTTAATGTATGTGCTTTTATTAGAACACCTACGCGTCCCCTCGCGCTGAGCGAAGTCGAGGCGATTCCAATAAAAGAATAATGATGATCCCTGACCCCTGCACGCAAGAATCTGAGCGCTTCGCAGAAACAGCTTGAGAGGAGTTAGCGATTAGGCCCGGTGGATCTGAAGGGGCCGCTGGAAAGGCAGCGATATGGGTCACAGTTTTGATCTCGTTCCTGGCCGAACACAGCCGAAAGAAATCAAAAGAAACACTTCACACACCCCGGTGAACTGGGCGCTGACGTCACTGATGGACTAATGAGGAACAGCGTCGTTAACTACAGAGAGGCAAGCCGCTTGCGGCGAACGTTAGCATTTACAGCGCTCTGCGCCTGAGAGGGTGCAGTTGGCGAGGAACCCTCGCATTGATTCGATGCTGCCTCCAAACCGGCAGGCCTTTGATGCCCGGCTAGGCTCTCTTAGCCCAGCGGCGGTCCCAGATCTGAGGCAGCAAATGGTCCTTTCGTTTTTTGTTTTTTTTTGTTTGCACACAAATTACTTTCGCCGAAGACAAAGAAATTTTTGTGTCTGCAGTTAATTAACATAAAAACTTCCCGACAATTGGCTATTCACTGATCACGAAAGAGGACCGGCCGAGAAGGAGCCCACACGGGGGAGAGACTGCTTTTGTGTAAGAGTTCATTAGGGCTTCGTTTGGGCTGCCAGTCACCCACAGAACGCATCACAAGGCCCTCCGCTCGCTAACTGGCACATTCGGCGGCTCTCCTCGACATGCTGAGGATATTTTTGAGTGTCGAGTGCCGACCCGTCTCTGTGCCTCAGCAGCCGTGTACGTTTTCAGATAACAGAGGGGCGGCGGAGATTTCGCTGCTCGCTTGCACCGGTAATGAGGTTCTGTTCTGTTCCATCACGTCACCTCGCTCATTTAGGTGGACAAACAGGATGTTCACATGCCTGATAAAATTTCCTTGACCGTGAATCTGCAGTCAGCCCCTTACTAAAACAAGACCTAATCTCTGCTCACTGCCAATCATTGTGTCAGGTTGCCTAAAAAAACCTCATAGGTAATTTCCAATGTAGATGACGGCAGTAACATTCATATAAGCTATCCAAAAAATAACATTTTAACATGAACATTCGTTTAATATTTAAATTTTTCTTAATTTAATAGTAAAGTCACAGAATTCTAAATCCTACTGCCAACAGAGAGGTCCCTGAAATCAAATCAAAGGTAAAACAAATTATCTGAGTGAGTCCAACAACCAAAATTAGTGACATCTTTCAATATCAGAGGGTACTGTTTCAGTGCAAGAGTTGCAAAAGCACACTCATCAGAGTTTGTTAATTTTATGAAGCAATGTATTCAGGTCTGAAGAACTAGCCAACTCAATTGAGCTCAGTGAACTATATAGACTCACTCATCTGAGCTCATTGAACTACATGCACTCTCTCATCTGAGTTCAGGACAACATAAATCAACTTGACAACTTTATGAACTATAAGAGTCAATGTATTCAAGCCCAGCAAAACTACAAAAACAACCTTACCTGAGCCCAGTGAACTACAGAAACCAGCTCACCTGAGCTCAGTGAACTGTATAAACCAGCCAACCAAATGAAATTGTTCACCAGCCGTAAATCAGTTGATGCCAGCATTTCGAGATGACATATTTCACACTGCGATTCCCACAGTGATTCGTGCCTCAGCTGACCTCAGCGCTGCTGGCCCCTCCCCCATGCTCACAGCCGCCAATCCTGAGCTCTGACAGGCAGAACTGTTGTTAATCAACTGCACGTGTTGATGGGTGGGGTTGGATGTAAAACCACACCCATCATCATCCAACCCCACCCATCCTGCCTTCAGTACTTGTCTTTGGGGTGGTCCCTGGATCCACCTGACAGGGGAACACAGTAAATACCAAGTCACAGATGAGCAACATCAGGGGTTCTCTTTCTCTTTCCCTGGCGGAGATAGCAATCTGAGGACGCCCCACCCCACCCCCCAGTCCAGGCCTCTGCCAGGGCCCAGTCTAAAGAGGTTGAGCTCTGAGGCAAGCTCTGCATCTACTGCTATGCCAACCTACAGTCTCCCCAGGGGCATGATGCCCAGTCTCTCAGCATGCAGGGCTGCTGTGAGGCTAATCAGACTGATGCCGTTCCAGGGTGCAGCCGCCCCCGGGGCCTGCTATGGAGTCCAGGGCTGGCTGTGGGAAATGGTCTACAGGGCAGGCCATAACCAGGGGGAGGGGGCTTGGCAACACTCTTGGAAGAGAGTGTTCGCTTGTCTGCTCTCCCAAATTGGGGAGAAGCTGATATCTACAGCTCAAACCTTGATATACAACCTTCTATGGGGAGGAACAAAATGCACTGTGACTGCAGAAAAAACTCAAAACATTGCTTGTTTTTTGTCTTTGAAAGACACCTACAATATAGGTTTGAAGTTGGAAACAAAAGTACTTGACACTTTTGACATTCCAACAAGCTCAGGCAACAAAGCTGATAACCCCACTGGCCCCACTTCTTACACTACAAAGTCACTTGACTGACTTAAGATCAGTACTTGAGTCTGGCTCTCCCTCTCTTTTTGCGGTCTGCCTCCGAGCACTGAACTGGGATCAGTTACAGCTGTTTTGCCAGATAATGACTGGGGGATGTAATCACAGCTCAGCAAACAGATCCCACATTGCTTTCTGGGGTGGATTGCACAGGGAGCCTCTCATCATCAATCAAACGCTGCAGATTCATTTCAAACTCTGTTTTTCACTTCCCATACAAGCTATCAAAAATTATACACCTCATTTTAGTATAAATAAATAAATAAATAAATAAATAAATACTTGAACACGGCTGAATGCACTTTTTATAAGTTTTAGGTTTAATAAGTTTTAGGTTTGCGCCATTTATTAGCCCGGGGCTGTCGCACATATTTTTTTGGATTGTATCTGTTTGACAGGGAAGACGACGCCGGCACACCTAAGTAATGTGGATGCGGTTTATACATGAGCTCAGAGGCAGTGATGTATTGCTCCTCCTCCCTTTCCTTCGCTTTTCTACAGCCGCCATTCATCACCGGCACCGCCATGTAGAGCGGAGCGGCAGATAGCGTTTGATAAAGTCATCGAATATGTAGCGCCCGGATAACGGGCTCTTACCTCACCGATTCCCCGGGCGGCCGGGAGAGATTTACTCCCGGTGAGATAACGCGAGGCAACATGCAATTACCAGCACTTTGTTCTAATTATCCTCCAGGCGCCATTACTGTCAGTGTTGTGGTTAATGTCCCTGGGTGTCAGCGAAGATTGATTCCGGCACTGCCTGCAGTGATATTGTGCGGGAGGTGTGGGAGTTGTCCGTGCCGTACGGACGGCCTCAACGCCGGCGTATCGGCACCTCCGCCTGCTGTCCGGTGGCTGACCCTTCCTTCCCACAATGCACTGCGGGTCTGTCGTTACGGCCGCGCGGCCCGTCTGGACTGCGAGTATGTGGGTTTTTATTGTTTTTCCTTTCATTTCTTTCTTGATCGAGAGGATTTGGTCATTACAGACCTTGGCTTTGTAATTGGTATTTGACTAGCGAGGCCCCGGGTGTAATTAGTTTGAAACTGGATTTGATTCAGACAGAATTAAAATGCTACTGGAGATCTGAAGAGTGCCGTCTGATGGCTGCAGCTGGAAGGAATCAGGAATAATGACGTTTAATACGTTTCTGACATGAGAGTGATTTGAGCGGGGACAATCGAGTCTGTGTTCCGCAGCGATTCGGAGGCTTGCGGGAGAGACAGAGATGGAGACAGAGAGCTAACCTCCCCCTCCGGACCATGCCTGTTTCCCATATGAAAGGACGGGCGGGGTCCGGCTCCAGAGAACGACCTGCTTCACACAACAACGGCAACAACAGAGCGCAGACAGACAGAATAAATGGAGGTAGGGGAGGATTAGCGCTGCAGAGGAAGAGGAGGATGGCGGAGGAAGGAGAATACCTCCAGGGTCCGCAGTCGCTCCATCAGCAGCCGGGTCTCTTTGTCTCTGTCTCCCTCCGCTCCGCTGCCATCATCGCCCGCGTCTGCGTCCGCGTCAACGTCACCCTCGCTCAGCGGCTCCGCCTCGCGCGCTGGCGGCCCAGGCCTCTCCAGGCCTTCCCGCTGCTTCTTCACCTCCTCCGAGAGTTTGTCCTGAGAGAGAGAGAGAGAGAGAGAGAGACAGAGAGAGAGAGAGATGAAACCATCCGTTGATCCCTAGTCACGTCTCATTAGTCTTGCTGCTGACTTGAAGGGACCTTGGGTGCCCGCTTTCCGTGGGTGAGAAGCGAAGAGGGCTGCCATGTGCAGTCCCCCCTCCAGCCCCCCAGCCCCTCGGACCTGCTGCCGGTCCCAGTGAGATTGTGTGGCCCAATACCCAACCGCCGCCACCGCGAAGGACGTGTTACAGCAGCCATCTTGTGAGTTGTGAAAAAATCCTGCTGAGCCACGAAGTAGCGAGTCATGGCGCATCACCATGCCGACCACTGTTTTACTTTAAGGACTGAATCTGTGCTCCTTTCTATAAGCCTTTTTCCGGTCCACTCTCCACCCTGTGAAGGAAGTACCAACTCACAGTTCCCACGCTTCTTATAAACGTACAGAGAGGAGGGCAAATGAAATCTTGTGAGGTGGTGAATAGGGCCTAAGCTCTAAGCATAGAAACAGTGATGAGGAGGTACAAGAGGTACTAGGTACTGCAGCAAAGGAAATAAAGTGTAAATCCTTGCTGGACAAGACAGAAAAACTCTCTCTGTGAAATATTAATTAGGTATGAAAGCCCACTGCATCAGAACTAGAGAAACCATGATGAAACCACACACAGTACAGAAAATGTCTCATTAAAGAGATTTTAGTTAAAATTTACTTTCTGGTATTTATCAGATCCCCAGTGCGATTTACTTACTGTATCACAAAAATATCACAAATTAAGTAGAAGGAAACTTTATAGTTCTGATACTATTCCGATGCTGTGAGAGTGGATGAAAAATACGGCTTCCAGCAGTGAAGCCAGAAAAAGCAGCAGCAGTTCATCACCCACGGTGCTGGAAACCTCCTCTCTCTGGACTGCACCACACACAGGGCTTCCCAGAGAACTTTTGGGGATGCTTCTCCCCCTTTCTCCAGGCCGCCCAGGCGTTAGCAGAGGCTGCTGGCGGTTGCATGGCTGCAAACCTCCCCACATTTTTCATTCCTCCCTCTAACCGACGCTTAATTGTCAAGTGTGATTACTCCTTTCACTGTAAAACCATGTTTGGCTTCACGGCTCACAACAATGATGGATGAGCCGGGCTCCGCCAGGCAGTATTTAATGAATTGAAAGTAGTCTTTTCCCTCATATAAATGCATTATACATTTTATCTTAAACTCGATAGGGGAGGTAAAGAAAACATTTTGCTTCTTACTTATGACCTGTTTCACAATAAGCAGTTAAAGGGTGGGCACTTGGCGGTAATCGCAGCGAGAAATCTTTGAAACTGTCCTTTTATTGGGCCTCTTTCTCCAGAGAAGGACGACTCTTAACCTTGGCAGCAGCACAATGTTTCTTCAGGATGACTTCAGCGCTTTCAACTTATGAGCTCCAATTAATTCAAGATAGAGCCAAAGTGTTTCGTGACAGCACCTCAATGAGCAATCTTATGTGCCTGCGTATGTACAATTTAAGAACATGATCTCTGCTGGGGAAAATTACACTGCCCCAGGGAGTCAGACGTGAGAAATTCTGTAAGTACGCAGCAGCACCTGAATGGCTGTTTGGCAGCACTCCTTTACAACCGAACAGAAGTCCAGGCTGCACAAACTAATTAAAAGTTCACAGCATCTAGAAAAGTGTAAGCGCCACCTGTTAAGAGGTGTATAGTAGCAATCCTTTCGACAGGTGCACAGAGAGCTCGTGTTATTTGGGTGTTTTCTACTCACAAGTGCTTCCATGTACCGACCAACGGGGCTGAGATGTCTAGTTAATGTGTCACAGTGTGAACTGTGTGTCAGTCACAGAGGGTGGAAATGTGACACTTCCTACTCAATCATGGATGTAACAGACCAGTGACTTCACTGCTGAGATTTGTGTGGTTTTTGTTTGCTTTCGCTACCTTAGCGCAGCACGTTTATTTCATGTTCCAGAGAACCCCCACCACTAGATGGTGCTTGGGCTACCTTTGCTGAATTTCATTTTGGTTCATTTTCTACAGTACTTATAAAAAACACTTAATTTGAAATTATCAGTAATAGCAAAGCAAAAACAGTTCCATTATGGGAAGAAAAAACTTAATCACCGAGAGCATTCATAAGTATACTCTTGCACGTAAATTCGTTTTAATTAAAAGCATTTTCTATTTTACTGATAACATTGCCAGTTGACCCATACTGGTTATCTCGTTACAACAGCACAATTATTTCACTTGGACCAGCTTTTCCCATGAAAACATTCACCAAACCCTGCAAAGTGGTGTGGGCACTGCAGAGAAACAGTGAAGAAGAGTAAATAAGAGTGAAGAAGAGTGATGAAGAAGCGGGCGACGGGCGGGCCACGCCCGTGGGCTCCGCCGCGCTGGGCGGCTGGGTGAGGTGGCCCACCTGGCCGCTGGCCGTCGCGCTGCGGCTGCCGGGCCTCTGTAATCCCCTCAGGATGATCAGGCTCCGGCCGCTATCCCTCTCAAAGCCATCATTTAAGTAATCACGGCTGGCAGACACCCTAAATCTCCCCCGGCAGCTCGCAGCCACGTCCCGGGATGACACTAACAGCCCCGACGGGGCCCGCAGGCCCTCTTTAAAAGCCTCTGTGATATTTCAGCTAATTAAATATGCATTAGGGCTCTCCAGTCTAATTTGCATGTGTAATACAACATCGTCCCCCCCCCCCCTCCCTATTCCATCATTCATTAACGGTCTGCAATATTTTTGTCTCCTCGCTGCTCCCTCATTTGCATCTTCTGACAGCAGCACGTCAGACTGACGGATCGATTGCAAGGTGTCCATGAATGTGAAAAAACCGAACTGCATTGTGGGACGTGACTCAGTGTTGGGGGGGTGGGGGAGTGGAGGAGGGGCTGCTCTGCCTTGCAATAGTCAACACAATGGTCAACACAAATCAATTAGGCAAAGCACTCCAAACAGTGTTTATTTTTTTTTTATCAATCTCAATTACTTCCAAGCAAACAATTAGCAGAAAAACAGCAAGAAGAGGTGTTCCCCAAACAAAGCAGTGCAAGGCTGTTTAACATCCAGAGAAAATGGTTTGGAAAAACCTCTCAGTGCCCGTGAGGCAAGATCCACCATTGCCTCCTGCTTTGGAACCTCTCCTGATCCAGTTTTTTTTTTCTAGAAATTTCCCAGAATACAGCAGGATTTATATCTGGCCAATCATTGGGTGACTGTGACTCTGCTTACTTGTGTGCTATTTATATAGCCATTGTGACATAATGCATAGAATATTCTGCTTGTGGTGACTGCAAGCTGTGCCATGCACTGTGAGAAGTATACAAAATTGTTATGATAACCACCAAAACAAAACCAAAACAACACCAACAACTACTACTATCAATGTTTATTCACTTATGTACGACTCCTAGGTAGTGCTGATGGTAATTAGTCACAGTATGCATAAGTGTATAGCTATATAGACACAATGTTTAAGCGTATACTTTGAGTGCATATAATATTCTGTCTGAGGCAAGTGCAAGTTCTGCTTTGTTCTGAAAAACCACAGTCAAGCTTCAGAAACTACAGCTACTACATGTATGCACTTTATATATGTGTCTGTGTAGCCTTGAATAATAATGTAGAGTTAAATGGTATTATATGTATCTTTTCTTTGGCCAGAATAACACACAAAGTGACAAAGTCATGGCACCATAAACGTCTGCATATGTCTTTCCCAGGGTAACTGCAGCACTCCATGTTTCCCCATGAAATTAGTTCTGGTTTTTGTGCCACAGTAAGTTTTATGTAAGAGTTCACATCTGCTGAAACAACTTGCTGTTCACACCTGGGACCATGTCCATGGCAACAGATATTGTTACTGTGACAACTGCAGAATGAGTAGCTTCACAAATGACCAAACAAGGATCAGCCTCAAGGAGTGCATGGGCTGATGGCGGCGCATTAACAAACTTATGACAAAATTTGTATGACAATATTTCTTGTTTTAACTCCAGTTTACACACAAGCGTACATTTTCATACATTTATGTACAGTGTACACGCATGCACACACTCACTCACACATATACACACACACACACACACACATTGTGACAGACAGCAAGATACAATAAAAGCTCACCTTGTAGACCTTCATGAGATCCACAGTGTCCAGGGGGGTGTGCTCCAGCGCCCCCTGGTTCTGCAGCAGGCTCCGCACCGTCTCTTCCATCCTGCAGGCCACAGAAACCGGGTCAGAACCACAGCAGGACAGGAAAAATAACAGGAACCAGCCAACTAGCACGTGCATCCGTCCAGCCCTACAACGGATAAAAATATAACCGGGCCAGCACAGCTTGTTTGTTCTTGCGTTGGCAATCCAAGGTCCGCGTGGCACAAAAGTAGCAGCGAAACGTGCGCCGAAATCCGTAGGGAGAAATACCATCTTGTGGGTCAAATAATAATCAAATCTGGATCACCCCCCTTCCCACCATTTCAAACACAACTTAACTCGCTGCAGATCTGAAGTTATGATCATAGCCCAGCGGAACAATAAGTATTTTTTATGTTCATTTTTCACAGCTGGCTAAATTTATGGGCCGGCCTGGAAGATGAATAAAAGGAGCTCTCTGCGAGGCTCTTCCTGAGGAGGGCGGGCCCGTGTGGCGTGCGGTGTGCAGTGTGTGGCGTGCGGTGTGCGGTGTGCGGTGTGTGGCGCATGGCATGCGGCCGTCTCTGTTCAGACACGGAGGCTAAACCCCGGACACGGGCAGATGTGTCCGAAGCCCGGCCTGACCGAGCCGCCCAGCGGCAGCCGAAGCTTCGCGCTTTCATCACCGGCTCGTTAGCCGCCTCGCTTCAGGCGGCGCTGCGGAGACGAAGCCGCCTCGCCGCGGCACGGCCGGCTACGAGCCGCAGAAAAGCGGGAGACCGAAGCCGCAGGGATATTTCATCAGGTGAGACGGCGACGCTCGATCTCCACGGCAGCGTCAAACGCGCCCCGAGACCCAGGACGCGGGGACCTTTCCGAACAGCCGGTGCGGCTGGTGACATTTTCGCTAATTCCCCTTATTTAGAATCATCCCCCTTATTTATTCGGCTGCGGGTTTCGCTTCGGCGCCTCGAGCTGTGTGGGGGGATGTGGAATGAGGTTTTTTTATCCCACCGCACGATGCCCAGTGACATTTGGGGTGTTTTTCCCCTGTTTTACGATCTCCTGCTTGGCGCGTGTGCTGGGCTCGGTGTCTGTGGGACCGCACTCCGAGCTCATTGCCCTCGGAGCGGAGCAGGACCAGCGCTGATCCCCACTGTCTAAGCCTGCTGCCTGCTCACAGGCACGATGCCCGGTGCAGTCCGCGGAGCGGCCATCGAGAGCAGCCATTATCCTAGGAATGCTGTTTTTCAGCCATGAGACCACTCCTTGATTGCTTGAATGAGTTCTTAGCAGCCTGTGAAGGCACAAATTAAAGGGATACTTTAGTGTTAATCAGTTCAACCACCAGGGTCCAAGTTGAACTATGCGGTTGTTCCCTGTACTTGGACCGGTACTTCTCTCTAGGGGTTTCGTCATACTTGTTCCTGGTTATGGTTATACACTTTGTTGTACGTCGCTCTGGATAAGAGCGTCTGCCAAATGCCTGTAATGTAATGTAATGTAATGATACAGTTCAGGAGAGTTAGAGCATGCACAACACCCTCTGCACACTCCGATACACCGCCCTTATTGAGAATGACCCCTTTGACCTCATGGTGCTTAGCAACAGCAATCCCTTTGGCTCTTTGATGGTGTGTTCTCGTATCAGGAAAGTGTGTGTGTGCGTGCATACATGCGTGTGTGAGTGTGTGTGTGTGCCGGCGTGTGTGTATGTGTGCGATTGTGTGTGTGCCTCTGTAACATTGTCTAGATCTGATGACTGAACGGGACGACTGAAAGAACAATTTTAGCGCATGCTGATTTCGAGAAGCAGACCCTCCATCTCTGCGCTGCCGATACACGATTGGGCAGAGGGACGGGCATCTGCACGCGCTCACAACATCTCTTTCAATCTCCTCCCCACTGCGACAGGCCAAGCAACACCCACAGCCGTCTCCCCGCAGAAAATCCCTCCTTTTCATCAGCAAGTTCCTCGCAGGTGTTTTATGTGACAGTGGGTCGCAGTCAGGGCTTCCACTGCTGCCGAGCCAGTGGTACAGTGGACAAGAATAAGACAGCAGGCGCTGTGCTTTACTTCCTCATTCCTGGGCCACTTCCTGTGCACCCAACTCATTATTCCTTATTAGGCAGGCACTTGGCAACCTCACCCTCCCCTAACCACACCCTCAGGCGGCTGGACGATCGGCCGACTGGCCCAGACCCGTTCCAGGACGGCGGCCTCAGCGGGCACGTCATAGGTCACATGCGCCAACCTGCCACTGCTGCATCCTGTAATCACCCAGCCTTACAGGCAGACATGGCAGGATGGGCCGGGCCCGGCCAGGCCTGTCAGGAGCAGCTTAAAACAAAGCCCACTGCTGTTCCCCGAGATAGACTACCAGCGATCTACTTGGCAATAAATGCAGAACTCAGAATAGCCAGTTAGTTTTATTAGTTATTGCGGTCAAGTTAGGCATTCAAATTTTTAACTTGAACAAAGCCTTAAAACGAATGTCAAGGAAATATATTTATATGGGCTGTGTCGAGCCCAAGCCAGGTAAAGCTGGCCATTACTGTGCCATCTTTATACGTTTATAAATCTGTACAAGACCTATAAATGTTCAGAAAACCACTCCAGGTGCCCTTCAAAGACAACAAACCAAAGCTTATGGATATTTGACACTGAATATATCAATGTGAATTTGTCCCATAAAGTTATGAAACTGTGCTGAGAGATGAGAGCAGCAGTTCCATCAGTTTTCCATCACGTGTGCGAGATGCGTCCTGGCAAACCTGAAGAGACGACTCAGCGCCTTTATTTTCAAATCAGCGGCGTCTTTAAAAGGGCCCGAGTTTTCAATTAATTCCCATCGCATTCTCAACCGTGATTTATGTGGTGGAACGCTGCAAATAGGAATGCCACGGATAATTACCCCCAAATAATCGCATTTTGATGGTGCAGTGATCCTAAATTCTAACAAATTTCTGAAGCTGTTTACCAGAGCAATTACTGAGGGGAAGAGAAGTTATTTTTTGTGTGTAATGCTATTTCACATTTTCTCCCAGATATCCAATCAAATGCAGAATCAAATTATTGTGAAGCTTGAACACAGAATACGTACTCCATTGCACCATGTCCATGCAGATATGATAGTGACTGTGCAAGCATTAATAACATTAGTTGCTTTTAATCAGACAATGCAGGCGACAAAGCGCTTTGATTTGTTCACCAGCCTGTCTGATTTCACTATGAAACAAAACCGTGATTCTCACTGTACATCCCACTGAGCGCTGGGGCTGCATTCAGGGCTATGTAAGCGCACTCAATGGTGCCATTGTCTGATTAATCTATTCTGCTCACTTAACAAATGTGTTCCATACCAGTGGCTAAAGGCAGAGCTGTAATTACAGGAAAACGGGAGCAGACCAAACGACTTAAGAGTTAAGACAGCTTAGAGGTGGGTCTCGTATTTACAAAACACTGAACCCTTTCCCCAAATAAATGAAAACATGCAGTGAAAATGTACGCGCCTCGCTTTGAAAGTCCTGATTAGCCTAAACGGCAGTCTGCAGAGAAACCCTAGATGAGGCTCCCCTGCACCGCCACCCGGCACACTTTGAATTTTAACAGCGTCTGGGAGCAGACAGGAAATGTAATTATGTCACCGATCAATTTCAGCCTCAGGTAGGAGCGCCAGACGCACTCGGGCGGAATTAACCCCTCGCCTGCCGAGCGCTCAAACACGCTCCCCTGCGCTTTGATGTCGGGGCGGCGGGGGAGGCGGGGCCTTCCGCTGTTGAGCGTTTTAAAAGGTGCCTTTGACGGGTCCGGCTGTAAGAGGGCGGGGCGGGGCGGGGCCTGGGTGGACCTCGGGTCATTACTCATGCCGCTGCCTTTGAAGTGGCGGTGGGCTTTTCAGACCCACAGACCTGACGCGTCCTGTCATTAAAGCCACCGACACATTCAGCACCAGACCTGAACTGAAATCTTACTGCACGCTGACAGACACGAACCAGCCCTGTCTGCCCACAATGTGGATTAATGACAGATCTGCTAATGAATCAGTTCAACAAAAGCACACCCGGCCAGCCCTGCAACATGATTTTTTTACTGAAGCTTTTTTTTAGAAGAAGAACTTGCAAATGCCATCTTTTCCTTACGTTCACAAGGCCTCTTGTTTAAATCGCTGGTTTGCACCCCTGGTGAAGACAGCCTGAGATTTTTATTATTCTCATGCATTTTTGCACTATCCAACAAACACTCTAGCACTTCTAAACTGATGGTATGGACATACTGTAAACCACCACTAAGCTAGATCACTGCGGTACGCACATAAACTGCCACCTAGCGGTATTTGCCCCAGCCTTACCCAGATGTCCCATGCTAAGCCAGGCAGTCAGATGAGGAGCCCAGGCTAAGAGACACCAGGACAGGCGTTCCTCGACCACACCCCCCACCCCACCCATCACCAAACCCAGCACTGACTCTTCCTGCTCACAGGATCCAGGGCAAGCCCATGGCATTATTACATGCCTGGCATTACACAGGGATACCATGTACTGCATGTACCCTTAAAATTAAAAACATAAAATAACAGTAAATAAAATCACTGCTATGATATTTTACCCAGTCAGTAAGAGGTGCACTAATGTCATCTATCTTATCAATGTGAAAACTGTTTTCAGTTTGATATGAATGATGACACATATATTGTGTAATGTAACTGGGTGTTATTAACTGTAACCACGGAGGAGATGGTTTGCCTGATTTATGGCTGAAAGAAAAAAAAGCTGCACATTAAATCTCGTGATAAATCTGCGCCTTCGCTCACGGGTGCAGAGGCTCTTGCGCGAGCAGTCATGTACGGTGCCGTAAACGGGGCCTGGAGAAGGCTCAGCCCGGGTGACCCGGGGGATACACGCGCTGCCTGTAATCAAGTGAGCTGAATGGCAGGCAGCGTGTTCCCACAGCAAGCGCGCACGCAGACGCTAGCTGGAACTAGGGAGAAATCAAAGCAGCTTTCGCAAATCTACAACGCCCTTCCTATGTAATCAGATTGTGCTTGCCCCTGCATGTAGACCATGCTGGCTGCCAGATCACACTTTGGACTTACTTCCGCCATCATGGACGATGTGTTTGATTCTGGCGCAATACGACTCCCAACCAGGGAAGATTAGAAGATGCCCCCCTCCCTGATCCACTCAAGGTCACTGTATGGACTCTGCTGTCATTGTAACGAATGGTTATTGACTCAATAGAATGGTGTGCAATAGAATTTCCGGTCCATGTACGCGTCACAAAGCTGTTTTAGCACCTTTCACTATTCGAACTTGAAGGGTCTTGCCTGCCTACCTTGGCTCATCCAGCAAAGGACACGTGACTGGAACGGTATGGACGACCGGATACACGGTCTGAACGTGGTCAGCCTGTGTGCTTGCAGATCGCGGACAGAGGGCCGATATTTCCGTCTGAAAAGCGGGTCAGCTGCACTGCTGGCGATGACCGACCTGGCCATCGCCTGGCAACAGCACAGGCAGCGCTTCAGCCGGCGCGGCTACGGCCACATTCCTGTCAGCCCCACGAGCTCGGCTCTCCCAGGAGCCTATCACTCACACGGCACACCGTCAGAATTCAAAACCCGAGAAGGAGGGGTGGGGAGCAGGGGGGGGGGGGGGGCAGGCATCAGAGCTGGAACAAAGGGTCACTTGTGTCCTGGGATTGGGGTCACCCGGACCCCCACGCGTGACCGTCAGTTGACAGGATAAATATTATTGACTTATTTTTTGCCCCGGATCCTAAATACACTTCAGCGTCTCAGAGCTTCATTATTCCCTGCCCTCATGCTCTTTTTCTCCCTCTCTCTTTCCACTGTAAGAGCGCACAATTGCCCATGCGACCAATAGCTTGAGTACACTAAGCTCTTAATCCTCTTAAAAGTTTTTTTCCCCCTAAATGTGCCATTGTGAACGACGGCTCCTGTTCCAGCGCCAACGACACGAGTCTCCCGGGTTACGCGCTCCCGAGCGCTCTGGTCCTGCCGCAGGATACACATCCCGGCCCGTTTCAAGTCGCGTCGCCTTCTGAAAGTGCCATAAAACCCCAGGGCGGACCGCCTCGCTTGTTAGTGCTCTGCTATCATCAGGCTTTTTAAGTGGGTCTCTAATAGCTTTTCTGGTTGAACTTTGATCTCCCCTTCAGGAGACACGCGTGGGAAATAGATGGTGAAAAATGGACCATGTGGGACGTGGGATGGGGGACCTTCCTCTCACACACCACTGGTTCCCCCCTTTCATTTTTAAAAGCGATGCCACAATTATAAATGCGCCGGTTACTTCCAATGAATACAAATGTGAGTGCGATTGCAAATTAATCCTGCTACTGCCAATGAAGGGACAAAAATGGATTATAAAACATGTGGGATACAAATGTTGCCCAGCATGCTTTCACAAAAGACTTAAGAGGACAGGAACCATATTAATGTCTGGATCAGATGCTGTTCTGTGACCCAGAAGAGTGTGTGCGTTCAGTATGTGAGGCATCACCTCAGCCAGTGGGCTCATGGGTAACAGCAGTGGCGTCCCATTCTGGTCACCTGGTCACCCATATCCTGGACAACCTGTGCTGTGAGCAAGGGCTCGCTGCAGATTCATCTTTCCCTCGCGAACTTCCATTCCGGTCCCCGTCAGACGCGGTACAGACCGTCAGATCCGGTTATCTGCCGAGCCAGATCTAAGCGTCAAACCTGCGCCTGGCCGCCTCGACGGGCACATCGAGGCGTGCGCACCTGGCACTGATGCCAGGACCGAACCTGCGGAGCCCCCGGCTCTGCTGTGGTGACGGGTCCCTAAAGGGGGGAGGGCGGTCCCCGCCAGCCCGAGGCGTTACTCCAGTCTCTCGAGGTGGAAAAATGCACGTTCTCCAGACTTCAGATGTGACAAGCTGCAGGCTATCTGAACAACGCATGATTAAAGCCATGAATTAGCCTTTTATAGACACAGGTTCCCACAGACAAGCCTATATGCAGGCAGAGGGGCAGACTAAAAGACTTGTGTCCAGCTGTAGTTTTTAAATGTGAGCATCTGAGTGTCAGGATATGTGTGCATGTGTGTGTGTGTGTGTGTATGCATGGGTGCATGTATGTGTGTGTGTGTGCGTGCGTGGGTGCATGTATGTATGTGTGCGTGCGTGGGTGCATGTATGTGTGTGTGTGCGTGGGTGCATGTATGTGTGTGTGTGCGTGGGTGCATGTATATGTGTGTGTGTGTGTGTGTGTCTTGTTTTCCCAGCAGTTCAAAGCAAAACTATTCACTATCCTCATCCGGCCGGCTCACCGGCCGCTAGTCCAGAACATTGCGCTGCGTGTGGCTCCTGTCAATGACAGCCTTTTGCAGAGCCAGGCTAGCCTCTATGATGTGTGAATGACTGGCCTAGTTTCACAGAAAGGCAATAATCTGACCCCTTTTACAGCACACATAAAGGACTATAACAAGGCCGTTTAATCCAGGACGGAAGCCGCTTCACAGCCCCAGGCCACAATGGGGCGGTCTGCGGTCGAGTGACCCCCCCCCCAGGCTTTTAATTACCGCTACAGTTTCCTTAATGCACTACCACCCGGCACGTCTTCAGCGGTCACTGTGGGCCCACGAGTACACTTATCCACAGGCAGGAATTGGCTAAAAAGGAGAACACGGTTACCCTTGACACAGACGCTTTCTTTCCCCCTTTGTGCTTCCCAATTAAAGGCTGCATTTCTCTGACTGAGGAATTTGATGAACTTGGTAACAGGAGAGACAACTAGGGAAATGTTAGGGTCAAGGTGGGTGTCACGCCCACTTTACACCTTCAGACTCACAGGCCCTTTTAGGGTCCCTTTATAAACCCAAAGGGTGCGCATCTGAACTGGATCTGTGCCTTCAGGGTTTACACTAGATCAGCGCCTAAAAAAACTGCCTCGGATTAGCAGTTTGAAAGCCCTGGGCTTGAGCTGAACTATTATGCATCTGCAGATTAGGACCGTAAATGGACCGTGCCTGGTCAGGGTCAGTCTCGTGAGGGTGATCACCACACCCTCCCAGTGTCACACAATGACATCGTCACAAAGCAGTGAGCGTTCACCTGAAAACAAAACGCACCCATCTACTGGAAACAGAGCTACCCATCATTTTCTATGGAAAAGGGACACTAATAGACCTTTCTCACAGCGAAGCAATTATTTGCTGATGCACAGGGTAAATGCCATGAGGAAGTGCATCAGACTCTATGTCAATATATGTGAAAATATGGAATCCAGTAAAGCAGGATCAGGATCTTGAGATGATGAAAAGAAAAATAACTTTCATTTCAAACTAAGACTCTTCAGTCAAACAGTAACACACTTCACCCTAATGCTGTAGTGTTAGATCAAAGGAAGCATTCACTTATCACCAGACTCACTCAACATAGTAACAGAACTGTAAAGATATTGGCTTCAGCTAGGAAAAATAACACTACATTTGTGTTCGAAGGGCAAAGCACATTTACATAAAAATAGGCCTCAGAACCGAAATACATGTGTCGATAACAGCCATCAATCAATTTGTTTGAATATACTGCAGCCCTGCAAAATATTAGTCAGCCATTATAAATGTATAGCCAGGATCTAAAATATAGGAACTGTAGCTTTATGTTATTTATTTAACTGTCTAGTCACTCTGTTTGATGACTATACCAGTGGGGCGGCTTCAAAAGGATTTTAAACTAAGCACTTCTTTTTTTTAAAGACACATAGATGTAACAGTGGGGAGTAATACACTCTTTCCCCAGCCAGCCTAAATTAACCTCAATTAACTCCACAGCTGCTGCGCCAGGAAGCTGTTTAAATCATTCCAATTAAACAGTTTGGTGCAACAGGAGGAGGGGGGATTTCGATGTGCGAGAAGGCTCTGGTCCCCAGAAAGAGCCTGACCTGGCAAAGGTCAAATGCATTTATCCAGTCCGTTAGCAGGAGCCACCGCCTCAGCCGCGCGTCACGGGCCAGTACTGAGGAACTGAGTCCGTTATTGAATGCTAGCGCATGCGCTCGGAAATCACCGGTAAATTCTGCCTGACCAGACCTGTCTGGCAGAGTACCAGGAGATCAGTGAGAGCCTGAATCTGCATCACTCGGTGTCCTTATAAATAACACATACATTTACATCCTGGCATTTATCAGATGCTCTTATCCAGAAGGACTAACACCGCTTACACTTTACATGCAATGCATTCATCCAGCTGGACATTTACTGAAGAACTTCAGGTTAAGTACCTTGTTCAAGGGTACAGCTTGCAATGTCTGGAACAGCAATATTTCTTGGAGCACACTGTGATTTCTCTCCCTCTCTCACAGATACATATACAAGCACACGCACATGTACACGCGTGCACGCACACATGCACACACACATACACACAGCAATGCAAAATGACTTTGGTGAAAAGGCAACCAGGCCTGAGTGCTACTCTCTCTCCAGAATCATTTACGCTGGTGGAAGCAGAGGGGAGTAGACCCCGTGAAGAGATGGATGGAGAGCGAGAGAAAGAAAGAGGGAAAGGGAGGACGATAGGAGGGCTCAGTACCTGCTCACTGCTTCTCTCATTTCCACCTGTATCAGGGCATCCCCTGCATATCTTGTCCAGCGCACTGGATCTGTAGGCTGGGACCCAGGTGCTAGTTGGGCCCTGCTCTGAGGCTGACTGGCTGTGGGGATCTCGCACACAGCTGCCCCATGGTGCTTCAAACACGCACGGCCACCGCAGTTCAAACCAGCCACCTGGACCAAACACTTCCCCTAATTAAATACAGGCCCATTACAGAGCAAGTCTCTACCTCTCCCCTCTCTCTCTCACTCTCTTTTTCTCTCTCTTTCTCTCTCTCGGTCCCTTTTCCTTACCCCATTTCACTGTCTCTTCTCTTTCTCCTACTTTCTCTCACTTTCTACCACTTTCATTCTCTCTCTCTCATTCGCTCTCTCTCAGGGGTCAGAGACTTGCAGTAATCCCAGAGTTTACTGACAGACACTGTGGAGTTTCCAGGGCTGCCCTGAGCCATACACAGGTCATATGACCTTGGGGGTCGGGGGGGGGGGGGGGGGGGGGGGTGGGGGGGTTGAAAAGGGTTTCGGCTCCTCCCTTTCAACTGGCTTGGCGCTTGGCACAAGGGAGGGATGGGGAGAGGGAAATGTTGAAAGAGTGTGAGTTTCTGTGTATGTGTGTGTGGTAAGCATGCAAGGGACAATGAAAAAACACACTCTCATATCAGCACATACACACACTGTCTCTCACACACACACATGCACACACACTCAGATCTGAGATGAATCTGCACCCTGGAGTCAGTCTGTGTCCTACGACAGAGACGCTGTTGTTGTGTCAGGAAATATGATGACTCAGCAGTAAAGGGTGGCACTCTGGCACATATTACAGTCTTACAGTTTCATGGTCCTGACCAAATTACACATAAGAACACATAAGAGACTTGTTAAACGCCTGCGACCACGAGGACACGCAGTTAACTATCACGCTTTCACTGTTAAAGAGGGTTACTAAAGAAAATATATATGCGTGCTACTAAGAGTCCCTACTGCTTACTGCAAGCAGTGTGGCATAATTAAAATAGCTGTTGTTTTGTCTAATGAGACACAGTATATTCTCTGAAACAGCAATGAGCCCGTGGGCCATTTTGAAACGTTAGCTGCCACTCAGCTGAGATTCATCTGCCTCAGTCTCTGGAGGGACATGGTTACTCACAGAGCTTAAACATGTCACTTACTCACTGCTTTGATGAAGCTGCCCTCACCATCTGAGAAGTCAATGAGCAGGGTTTCCAGCCTTCTCACTAAATCACCGCGCCAGTTAGTCTACTCAGGAAGTGTGTGCGTGTGTGTGCGCGTGTGTGTGTGTGCGCATGCGTGTGTATGTGTGCATGTGTGTGTGACTGTGTTTGTACTGATAAAAGGTACAAGATTAAAAGGTGCATATCTGAGAGAAATAAGTGCATGTATGCGCTTTTCCATTTCAGAGAGTGTATAAGAAATGAGCCTGACAAGACAAAGCAAATCAGTCAACCAGTGGACCGCGCTTATATGGCTGATCATAAACTCTCGGTTTGTCCAATCAAACACTTTCCTGGATTTTAGCGTCTTAGGAAAGGGGGTGGAGGCGGCAGTGCCAGAGCCACCAGTTGTGGGCCCCATGAGATGACTGAGCTGTCACCATGGTGATGACGTTGCGCACTAGCACCTGGAGCTTGTAATTACACTGATTGGCCAGATGTTCACCTCTGCTCCTGTGATAATTAGGATATTATTAAACACACACAGGTACGCACACACACATGCAGGGACACTTTCACACACACTATAGCATTCCAACTTCTATTAGGGCAAACACACAAGTGAAAATGCGACGATCACACTTAAATCATAGCTTTATTTTACTCTACTTTTCTACAGTACTCATTTTTCAATACACACATGAAGTTACGCACTTTGAAGTGACAACTATGACCTAACCACTGAAATACATCAAGACATATGAGAGTTTGTGTTTGGTTAATCAGGGTTAGACCAATGGGAGGCGTAGTTACTGTAGTCAGTGTATACAAAGGGCCGGTAATTTAAATGGCTCTGCAGAATCACAAATGCTAATCTCGAACAGCTGTTCCTGCGCAGTCAAGCAAAATCCTTCAACTAAATAACTGCACCAACATGCAAAACAAAAAAGCACTTGGGTTGGAAACGCCAGCAAAATGCAAAAAGTATCCTCGTGGTCACTGTGGAATGGGCCGGAACGACGGCACTAGGTGATGAAGCTGAGCGATAAAACAAGTGGAGCCGGCGCTAAGCATCATGCGTAGCGTACTTAGCAAGATTGATGAACATCGGGCAAGGGCTCTCCTGCTGTGGGCACCCACCCCCCCTTCCTCTCCACATGCTAACGTTTCGTTTCAGCCGAGGGCTTTTTGGCAGGACCACTCCTCTCCCTACGGCTGCTCCCAATCTTAATAGAGCTTCTGCGCGTGCCAGTCGCCCCCCCCGTCATCTCTCTGCGGACTGGTCGGGTCAAAGCCTTCTCTGGCGAGCCAGTCGGTCTGTCCGGATGCGTGTGTATGTGGGGGGAGAGCTAGAAACAAGCATCTGTCAAGTGTGCTAACTGCGAACAGTAATCACACACGCATTTTATACCCCTCTTCTACTGCAGTTATTCAGACCGATGGCATGGGCCACCTCTCAATGGGCTTGTCGTTACGGCAATACCGTTAATTTTGTTAACGCGGAGGATCATTAGCATCTCACTCGAGCAACAGTTAGGGGAGCGCAATCAGTGCAAGCATATTGACAGCCAACAGGTTTGAGGCTTGCTTCATTCCTATTGGCCACATGTTGCCAGGTGATCCCTCTCTGTATCCATTCACACTCACGACTGCAATATAGCCAGCGACCAGTGACGGGGACAACCCAGCTCCTACCGCTTGCAATCGCACCACCAGTCACAGCTTAGCGCAGCGAGCCTGCCAGTGAGGTCAGGATGCATCAAAGCCCACGCATTAGCAGGACGAGCCACTCAGCATCACCCTTTCTGCACTTCTTTTGATGCTCACCCAAAATCTCAGCTTGTCGGCGGTGAAATGGACTGAAAATGTCGCTGTGTTAAAAAAAGAGGAAACTAAACTTAAAATGTTTTTAACTGATAAAGAAGGACAAAGGTCGTCCGTGGTGAGGCTGAACGCAGAGCCCGCAGCCACCGCGCAGAGACACAATGGTGGGACGAGCACGGCGAGAGAGGGGCGCGCGGGTGCAGAGAGGGCGCCCGTAAAAGTCCCTTTGATCCAGATTGGTTACACCTCATATCTTTCCCACAAAAGTTTCCTCGCTCTATAAAAGGGACCTTTTTCAGAAAAGGCCTGTGAACCCGGTGGCCTGATCACCAGGAACTGAAAGCAAAATGCCCGGCATCTCAATGCGTCGAGCATATCGCCGTGTTTCCATCAAATCCCATCACGCATCTTTGGTTCCACTTTTTCCCAGCATTAATCAGAGCGCCCTCCGGAGAGAAACCTCTCTGAATGAGAGAGGGGTGATAGATGTCGTCCTGTTGAATTATTTGGTTTTTGAAGTTGCTGCGGAATATTGCCGTAAAGTTTGCCTCCGATTGCATTATCGGTTTTTTTTTTATTTCAAAAAAGTTTTCAAAGTTTTTTTCTTCTTTCTTCTTTTTTTAGCATAACTATTCATTTTCATTTGGCTCTTTCAAGTCCAGGGATGGAAATTCTATTTACATCATTACCATTTAAAACAATCCAATGAACAATGTTCAATGCTTACTGTTCTAAACTTGCACCAAATCTGAGTTTCAAAGCAGCAGATTGGGTGACAGCTCTTAGAAACTTGTAATCAGACTGGGATAGCACTATAGGTATTACTAAACTCACATGACCCCTTCTGTTATGACAGCAAATGGCACTTTCATTTCGATCTAAGAGAGAATATGTTTCTCACTAAAAACATCATGTTTTTAACCAATATTTTATCCGTTGTTTGATTTTGTTTGTGTACTTGGCTGTCTTGTGAAGTCTCTGCATTTTCACATAAAGCCATTCTCAATGGAGTAGATTCTTGTAAGAAATCATAAGAAACAGAGATGACAACATCTTCTGAGGACTATTGCACCAGTCTTTCTCGAGGGAAACATTTTCCAAGACTTTTATTCACAGGCCCAGTTTACAGAGTTGAGTGAACACCAAATTGAACATAAAGTTGTGTTTACATGCAAGTCAAAGTTACGCACTAATGTTGACTGAATGCAG
The DNA here is from genome assembly GCF_013347855.1 of Anguilla anguilla. NCBI lineage: Eukaryota > Metazoa > Chordata > Actinopteri > Anguilliformes > Anguillidae > Anguilla > Anguilla anguilla. The sequence goes on along the minus strand of NC_049215.1, from coordinate 21,013,820 downwards.
TTTCCCCTTGTGCTAAACCTCTTGAGACCAGGGCAGGACTAAGGCAGAAAATGACTGTAACTGGGATTAGGGTCACACACACATATCCCACATGCACCTTTCCTGGTTTTTGAGGAACAAGCTGCAGTGTCATTGCGTCCAAGAGGCACGCCCCCTCCCCACAGTGAAGAAGTTTATTGCCCGGTTTGTTCTAGAAGTTCGGTTTGACGGTGTTGACGTTTTGCTGAATGCTTGCACATGTGTACTGTGCTTGTGTTGGATGTACAGCTGCTAATGGGAGTCTGGCAGACTGGAACCAGCTTTAGTCACGCAAAGCAGAAGTGATGAATTTATAGCTACATCTTCCCTTTGGTTTGGGAGTACGCTGTCTGTTCAACTCTTAAGTTTCATTAAAAATAATGCATGCTGCAAAAATGTAACACTTGGTTAATTTGTTAAGGGGGCCCAAGTGTAATTCTTGTTAGACTAAATCCAGGTGTGGGATATGGAATATGAAATGGAAAATACAACATTTAATTAAAATGACACAATCTAGGGAAGAGTTAGGGGATGGCACTTCCAGGGAGTCTGTAGTGTGTGTTTTGTAGTTTATTATAGTGTTTTTGGTAGAAATGCACACATACCTAGACCGCAAGCCACTGCAATCAGCTGTTGCTACTGTATTTGATTTTATGAGCTTCTTTCAAGAACAGTCTTAAAGCTGGTTTTTGAGGAATTAGCAGTATAAGTGTCCTTTTTTAAAAAAGAAAAAACGTCCGTAAGTGCTACTCACAAAGGGGTCTTAAATTGCAATCTAATTATGGATCCAATTTGAATCGACGATGAACTCGCTCTCAAACCGAACAAGGGAATCTCTCCACTTAATGTCACACCCGGCTGAACACGTATGGCCAGAATTTGACTCTCAAAGCAGGAATCGTCTTTAGCCGTCGGTAAGCTGACAAGGCCATTACTTGAGAATCACATGCGTGTCTTGCGCAAAATACAGAGGGAGGAGAGGTGAAAAGGTAGAGCTATGCAATGAACACAGGAAAATGAAGTGTGTCCTGTCGAAGGCTGGCCGATCACGGAACGTTCTGGAAGCAGCGATACGGGCGGCGCAATGAAATGACAATAAAGGGAAATGTACCGCTAAGTCATTTAACACAGAGTGTATTACAATGCGCAGCGGCAACAGACACGCATTACTTACAGTATGCAAAAAAGCCAGGAAGCAGTAGGGGACAGCTTACATATCCCACAATGTGCACAGAAAGGAGTAATGTACAAGAACGAAAAAGAAACATCTTTAATACAACACATCTTCAGTTAATGTCCTTACAGCTGAACCCAGAGATACTAAACCAGATTTACACACGTCAGAGTCACAGGTGAAGAGTAAACAGTAAGCTACACCTTGCAAAGTCACTCTCAGCAGTGACACACCTTCTCACCAGCAGGCCGACGACATGCCTGCTTTCCCCATGAAAGAGGCCCAAGAGGGAAATGAAATGACAGTCTTATTTACGGAGGGACATTACGGAAGGTGCCGAGAGATCCATTGACATAAAAGCCTGAGAACCCCGTGCACTAGCTCTGCTCCAAAGTCAGCGGGCTGAGCGGCTTCATTTTAAAAAGCTTTGCAACTTGGAAGTGCCAGACCGCACATCGCCACGAAGCAAGCCGGCCGGCTGGGGGGCGGAGTCCCCACCGGATTGGACACGCCGGGCCACCGTACGCAAGATAAACCGTTCCCCTGTCGGACAAAGCGGTGGGATCAGTGAGCCCTCTGTGCATGTGCAGGCAGTGGGCCCGGCGTACCCAGAAATCCGCACGCCATCTGCGCGTGAATGACACCTCTGCCTGAGATTTCTCTCCCAGGCGGGCGCTCTTTTCCGTTTGCCACGGTTTCTATCCTCTGTGGCTGGAGGACTGCGTCCACAAACCTTCGACGCTTTCTCCCGGTTTTACGACATCGTGGTGCCAGCAGCTTATTGGATAGGATTGTTGCCAGATCTGAACGACGTCACGTCAAGTCAACGTTTTTGTGCAATGCCATGAAGCAAACAGTCGGCAGCATATTCCCTTACTTGGTTTCCAACCAGAACAAAGCAGCTCCGTGTAATCACATCTAGATTGCCGAGCAGTAAGTGGGAAGGACACAGTCAGTCTTCAGCACATTAAATCAACCTTGGCAGTGCCCAGTACTGCAGTTTGACAATCGTGGTTCATACGTGTCTGCATTAGTATATGCTGTGCCATAAGACTGAGACAGTAATAATACAAGCCAGCATAAAGCACTGGGCCATTGAGATCAGGGGATGATATGTGATGCAGTAATGACTTGCGTATATCTACCCAGCAGTCTCGCTTGTCCAGATAGGTTAACATTTTTACACATTGTCCACTTGTACAGCTTCTTGGCTGCCATTAATCAGGTCAGGGTGGGTAGGACTCCTTTAACTGTGGGTTACCTGGAGAAGTGCTGCTGTAAGGACAGCATCTGCGCCCGGCCCAGCTCCGACTCCTCCGCCACCTCCCGCAGACGCCTCTCGCTCTGCAGTCTCAGTCCCCGCTCTTCCTCCAGCTCCTGCATCAGCTTCTCTCGCTGCGGAGACATGGGGAGGGGGCGTTACAGGGCTGCTACGGCCTTAAAACAGAGGGCGTTACAGCAGTGTTACAGACGTAAAAAACACAGGGGAAAGAGACTGGATTACAGATGTGTCATAGTCTTGGTGATCTTTATTTAATCGCCTGGAACCAGTTTTTCACCTGTTTGATTGCCTGCCTCTTATTACAATTAAAGGCATTTAAAGTAGCCCCATTCTCTTTGCCATAATTAAAATAATTTCAATCAAAATGATTTTAATTGCAAAGGGCAGCATAACATTATAGCATCAGCAGAAAGGAACGGTCTGCTGATGGCCAATCCTAATTTAAATTTAGAAGCTCATTAATCACAATCAAAAACCGGTTCAGGATAATTATTGGTTTAAAGGTCACTTCTCTGCCCTCCTCTGTCCTGCTCATGGTCCACTAGAGAAGTGACCTCATCGGTAAGCCTTCCTATTCCGTGTAGGGGGGGGGGGGTTGTGGTGGCATTTTTGGCACACAAAATGACCCACATTTTTTTAACCGTAAGGGACACATTTTCACGCCACAACAGGCATCACCACAGAGGCCAATAAGATGCACATTTTTACAAGTACCAGTAACATCACCAAAAGCACTCACAAGGGGGGGTTCACAAGGGGGGGTTCAAACTTCATAGTGTAATAAATGCAACAGAAGCTAGACTTAAAAAAGCCTCGAGAAAGTTGTTTGACGAAAATGAAAATATCGGGTCACGGATCACTTTCAAAAACCATGGTAACCTTCCCGGTTGCCAAGGAGAAGTCAGTTTCTTTCAGAAAATAGCCCAGGAAGAACAGTGTGACTTCCTGAACCCTGGCTAATTTGACTACTTCTGTGCTTTTTAACTGGACTTCTCTCTTCCTCCCGCAGCCAATCAGAAATGATTTCCAGCTGAACCTGCTCTTAGCACTGTGTGAAGGGGCTGTCAGAAAGTAAATCTGAAATTTCAACGGCACAGACTACATCAAAAAGAACACCTGTACCCAGAGACCCACAGTCCAGAAAGATGGGGGGGCTAGCACACCACTTAACAAGTGGTTGATTGACTCATTGAAAAACTGGTGACTCAAGTTTCCATTGGATCTTACAAACAGGTGCTGAGATGGAATAAAGACCAGGATCCTGTGGATCTCTAGTGGAGACTGACAAACCCCAGCAGTGGTTTCCAGAACAAGTGCATTTTCTGTGGGCCACCACTCAAACAGGCCTACTCACTATGAAATAAATGTAAGAAATACATCATTTTATCAAAACTTGCTATAAGATGTGAGTTCTTGTTTCTAACCCATGTTGATACACCCTTTTTAAACTGTGCTTCGGTACTGTATTTATAAGTTTGTGCTTTCTACCTCCATTTGTTACGTGGACCTGAGATGTAACTTGCTTTTAAATCTGTGCTGCAATGTTGCCAATTTCACACTGGAAAAGAACTTCAAGGTTAAAAAGGTGAAAAAAATAATGAAATACATTCCAATTCAAAGGATTTTTATATATTAAGAAATTCAAGAATCCTCCACAGTGCATCACAACCTATGAAGGATGCTTTTTTAAAGTCTCATATATTTAAATATTATTTATATTTATATATAATGTTGTACTTTATTGCAGGTTTTGTACTGTATACAGTAGCTTCAAAGGATCTTGAAATGAGAGTCTAGCAGAATGGAGACAAGTTGTCGAACTCATTCTTGTTTTTTAATTGCCTCTTTCAATTATGCTTTCTCATTTTGGGGTAACAATTAACATCTCGTATGAGTCATGCAGATAAAGAGAAAAATAACCTTCTCATGCTTGTTAAAATGATCCATATTTTGGAATGAAATAACTCGACAATGAATGTGAACCTTGTCTGTTTGCAGCTCATTTTCCTTTTTTCTTCATCTGAAATACGGGAAAAGATGCTGCGCTCTGAAACAGGTTGCCTCCCTCCATAATGAAATATGCAAAAGAAACCTCGGAATAATTTAAACAGCCATCCCGCACACAGGGGAAATGTGCTAATCGGTAATTAGCCCTTTGTAATTATAATATGTAAACTAGGGTGAAGAGCTCAAAGCGTGCCGCGTTGCTGGTTCCGTGTAAAGATGCCCTTTGCTTAAAGACGCACGGGCTGTCCCTGAACTCCGCGTGCGTTTAACAGGGCAGATTCCAGCACGTCACACACAAGGGCCTTTTGTTTTTAATCACTGCCCTTCACATTGCGTGGACGGGCTGGAATACGAGTCTGAGCGCGCACGAACTCGGCTTCACAAGCTTCAGCTCAGCTTCACACCTGCATGTGCGAGCTCATTACGCAACCTGTTCTACAGGAAAGAAGGGAGTAAGAATCACCCTGAGAAAAGTGCTATTCATACACTACTATGAGGTGCAGTACTGCTCACTTAACAGCTATTGTAGGGCAATGACACATACTGTTTTTAGTAGTAGCAGTGGTGATAATAATAATAATAATAATAATAATAGATACCACAACTAATACCACTAAACATACTATGTATATAATAAAAACATATAACTGCAACAAATTAAATTGGACAGCAAACTTTCAGCTAAAAAATGGACTCACTCCTTTCTCCCTGAACTTCAATATTGGTTTCCTTTTAAACTCAGACAATTATATCAAATTCTCCTCTAAAGCCTTAGAGCCCAACCCCCCCTCCCCCACTGCCCCACATACACGCTCACAGGAGCATGTCAATCACAGCTATTCATTCTTCCTGCAGACATCCCATTACCAGGACTGTTATCACGTCGATCATTTTGACAGCCCGTCATTCCAACACTGACCAGATCACTTCAGAGTGAATGTGCCCCATAAACCCATTTCCCATTTATTGTTGAGATCTCAGTGCCCTTTATACCGTGAAGCCAACAAACCAACATGAACATTTTTGTATAACAAAAAATACACAGGCATGCTGTAAGAGTGCTGAGAAACATGCCTTCAACATGCAGCCCAGAGTCTGAGTTGGAGAAACACGGTGGCCCTCACCCTACCAGGAACGGGGTAGGTCTAGGTCAGCCATGCCTCATCGGGCTCCTGCTCCATTAGTTCCTGCATTGCCCCAGGAGTCAACAGCCTACCAGCTGTCGTCAGTCAGAGATACGGCTCACTTCCCATCAGTGCCAATTGTCCTGTAGTACAGTGGTGCCAGTATGGCGTAAAATGGTCTCTGGTTCACATAGTGCAGAAGCCATTAGCTTAATACTCCTTGCATTGGTGCAGATGGCACAGCAGTTGCTTCAAACTGAGAGGGGCCAAAAAGAATGTGCGGGAAACCAGTCTGCTGCCACAGAGATCAAAGCACAACTAATACAGAACTGATATATTTTGTAAGACATTTCATTTTTATATTAATTAAATATTATTTAATTATTATTTACAGTATAGTTTGTTTTTATTAATTTCACAATTTTGCATCGTATTTGGGAGAAACATTACTCGCCCACAATTCCTAAAAGTGATTTTAAGTGAGCAAGTTTAAGACCAATTCGCCACAGTCACCAGCAGGAGGAAATGCGGGCAGTGCTCCAGAATATCAGCACAAGCAACCTGTGCTGCCAGGCATTTGAAGCTACTCTGGCGGTTGGACATACATCCCAATGCAAACCGCGACGTTGAAAAGAGCGGGAAAACTCAGCGCCCGTTTGGCTCATCGCAAACTGATCACAGAGGAACCTTTTTAAGCCCAGCAGCTGGAGAGCGCGTAGTTTTGGGACACGCGCGGCGTGAGGGCGGGGCTGGAGCCGTTTCAGGTTTTCACTAATGAACCTATTTTTCACCGGTTATCTCTGCCGCTCGGCCCACACCACGCTGCTCCTGAGAATGATGGATGGAGGGAAGCTGGGAACTGGATGGACTATCTGCTTGAAAGTAAACAAACAAGAGCAAAAAAAAAAAAAAAACTTGTTAAAACGGGACACGGGAGCTGGAGTCGGAGAAACCTCCCGTTTGCAGACACTGGTCATTGATATTAAGTTAGCACCTACTGGACACAGAATGCAAGGCAGGTGGTGTTGATGCTATCTCAGGGGATATGATAAGGCACGGGGAACTTAACAGTAAAGCTGGAAACCAGATCTTATAGTGCGAATGCATTTGTGCTGCAGCAACAGCAGCAGCAGCAGCAGCACGATAGCACTGTTCAGTTGCCGTGTAACTGCTCAATACTGCTATACAACTTACAACACATGCCTATACAACAGAGGCTTTGTGGTACCTTGCACAATTAACAAAAGCTGAGCAGGAGAAACCTGCAACGTATGATACACAGATATCATCCACTGCGAATTCTGTATATTTTATCAATCGGAGATAAGATGAAGGAGTTTCCTTTATTCAAAAACACCGGTCTATGTGACAAGTTCCCCAATGACAGACTGCAGAACAATTAAGCTGCCTTCAGCATTCTCACCGATGCACCCTTAATTATGAATTATTCACCAGCTACTGGATTGAGTATTGTGTTAACTACTCATGACTGTAATTTATCAAACAAGCTATGCTAATTTGATGTCACTGAAACGGCGGCAACGTAATACACATCTCTGCTTTCATGAAGCATACTCTCACCTGAGTAAAGCCAGCCTGAAGTAAAAAAAATCCATGTGCATTTCAGTACAGAGCCAGAAGTTCACAGAACCACGGCCTTGCCTGAGACACAACAGGAAACGTGCCTCTCAGCATAATGCTGCCGAAACACATAAGAATTAGTTTGTGGGAAATTGTTTTTTGAGGCGTGATTTACATATTAACACTTACTTTGCAATCTATAAATCTGTAAATCTGTAAATCTCACAGGGTGCTCGTAGGCCTCGTACTGTATATTTATTCCTGCATGCTGTGCGCTTCAGACAAGCAGCCGCAGGCGTCTAGCTCAGGTGCACAGAGGCAGTGAACCCAACCCACTGCTCATGCCCGCAGTTCTCTGAACACCCACTCCACACACACGCCTACCTCCACCAGCCACAGCAATGGCTGCAGGGAGTAACACAGCTCTGTGTGGAGACAAACTCAAGAATGACAAGGTTTTATCTTAACCAAGACACTTTTTCCCAGAAATAATAATAATAATAATAGCAGCAGCAATGGTCATATATTAGCAGTAGTAGCAAATGCAGTGCTATACATTATTCTTCAGGGTATTTGTTGGGTACCATCACAGCAAAAAATTTTTAGCATTACACCAATCAGTTGTAATATGTTCTGTAGCCATGTTACTGCTCTTCTTGCTGTGATGCGGGTTTAATAATAATGATAATAATACTAATAAAAACACCAAAAACAATGTGTCTATTCCTTGACTGTTCTGTTCTGTGTCATTGAGAGAAAGTGTTCAGAAGTTTACCAGGACATTGAAACATAGGTCAAGGTGAGAGTATGTTCAGCTACTAATGACAGAATGGCTATGGAAATTCCACAGATGCATATTCAGTCTCTTTCCCTCTCTCTCCTTCTCTTTTGCCATCTTTCTATCAATCTCTATATCAGTATGCCCCTCTGTCCCACTTTCTCTCATGATCTGCTATCTCTGTTGAAGAAAGAACCTCTCTCTCTTTCCCACATAAAACTACAGTAAAAGTTGTCCCCACCCAAAGCACTGAAAATGACATGCAAGCAGGAACTTCTTCACTTAACATCCTCAAGTATAAATGGAGAACATGTGAGTGAGCTTTTAAAGGTCAACATTTAAACAATAAATGAAGAATACAATTTAAGGTCTCAGCCTTGCATGTAATGACATTACTAACTTTTATTTTCGCTAGTAATAATAGCATGGGTAAGAACAGTAATTTTATGTGTGGGAGTAACAGTAATAGAAGCAGTATTAATCAAAGTAATACCATTGTTAGTAGTATCTGTAGAATGACTTGCACATTATCCTACTTTGAGAACAGTTATTGCATTTAAGGTAGGCTACTTGCTGAAAAATCTCAGACAAACGTTGGTGCATAATTTTATATCTACATAATTCTGCAGTGTGTAATAAATATATTAGCACATCCATAGTTACTGCATGTGGAGATGGCCTCCAGCAGCCAGGAGGCTTTTGCAGAGGAAGAATTTACACACAGATCCAACACTGCCATCTAGTGGCAGGAACAGCTCATCAAACCCTCAGCAAGATCCATACCAAAGCATAAACCTCAAGGCATCACAGAAAACCCTAGAAATAAAATGCATTTAAGAAGTGACTCTCAACCAATTCATTGCCAGGGGCCACTTTGTAACACATTCTATATCAAAGTGAAGGATCAAACTGATCACAGCTGCAGTCTGAAACCTGGGCTCCGGGTACCCCCGGGGGTCCTGCATGAAGGAGTCATGCGCTCCTTAAACACAGTAATGCAAATTAAATGAAGTACTGCAATATACCTAAAATTAAATCATAGCAGTGCCAATTATAGCTTCTGGCATTCCATTTGGCTAAAAAGTAGAAATAGCAGTTGATGCAATAAAAATTTTAATTTTAATGCTACGATTAACACACTGTACATTTAAATACTGTGGTGGCCGAGCTCTATGATTATTTTGATAACACAACTATGAGAACATATTTAACCACTTGCATCACCACATCATGGTTAAAAGATTCATTAAAAAATAAATTATAGAAGTTTTTCCCTCTCACCAAAGGATACGTGAAATAAAAAATCGCCCATTTATACCAACGATTTCCAGAACAAGATATCACGACCAGTCTAAAAAGGGCACAGAATTCAAGAACAGAAGGACACCAACAAGAACAGCGACCCGGACACTTTGTGCGCACACGTGCGTTTGCGTGCGGTCTCCCTCATTTCCACCGGTCCCTCTCATCCATTTTCCTCTGGCCTGAGCTGAAGAGCAACCGCGCGAGACGTTCGCCGCCGCGAACGACCGTACTTTGCTCCGGCTCTGGCTGACATTCCAGCAAACAGCGGTTTTATTATGTGGAGCGGGCAGCCGGACCACAATGAACCCGAGTCGCCACTAAAACGACTCGCGGTCTTCGAGACGGCTGTAAATCGCGGGGCGCTCGGCGAGCCCGCATTTACGGTTTTCCAGGGAGACTCCTTGCGAGACATAATGGCAGCTATAAATTTACCGCCGCAGTGACATAAACCTCCTCTGGCATCCCGAGTGCGAGAAGAACATCTGGATTCCAACCGGCCACATGTGCGCCTTCAAATAAAGGCCCGTTTAACGCCCTCTAGAAGGAGACAATTCAGCTAAGACTGTCTTAGGCCAGAAAAACTGAACAGTGGAGGCCATGGAATTACACACATAAATGCACACATTCACTAACACACACACATAAACACACACACACACACACATGCATGCACAAACACACACACACACACACACACACATTATAGGATGATATCACACTTCTTTTGAGAGTGGCATACATGTTTGCACTAGAACGTTCTTATAAAACTGCACATGAATGTATGCTGCAGCTTACAGTTCTTACCGCAACGAGTTTGATCAAACAATTTTACACGGATGCATATCTGAGAAGCATCAAATTTCCGAGGCATGTAACAGGCCTTGAGAACACAACCTACAGGAATGACAGTGACAGCACAGCAGTCATAATGTCTGGATTACTACTTCCCTGTTGTGTTTTAGTGATTTCCTGTAAAACACTTTAGGGTGAAATCAATTCATTGCCACGCCCAGCATTTAGAGTTACTGTAGCTTACGTGCTGCTGAAGAGGTTTTAACTGCCAATAACTGATTCAGGGTCAGCATACCCAGCCCTTATCCCAACCTCTGACATTATGAAGAGTAAGATTAAACTGATCCTGGGTCAGTGCTTTAGGGCTGAATCTTATTACACCATCACACCAGCCCTGTCAGAAGCCAGCCTTAGAGAGGCAGGGACTGAAGTACGTGTAATGCAGCATACAGTACAGCTTGCAGAACATGCCTCAGTCATCACAGGCTCACAGGAATTCCCCTACAGCTATGGTTCCCAGACTCAACCCCCCCACCTCACCCCCCATCCTCCCCACCCCCCCCATTCCAGGCCATGCATCACCACAGCGCATTCTTTCCTTGCTTTGTTCCATTACAGCTTTCATTTGTTCTTTGCATGTAAATTGCTTACACA